>NC_046160.1:2853808-3216308 GCF_011064425.1 Rattus rattus
GAGAATAGCTTTGTTGCGACACCAGTGCAAGGGGAAGCCCTTGCTTCTGCCAAGGTTGGACCTCCATTGCAGGAAAATGTTGTGGGAGGGATGGTAAGGGGAGTAGATGGGGGAAACACCCATATGGGGGTGGGGGTTGGGATGGGGGCTTATGGGCAGGAAACCGGGAAAGGGAATACTATTTGAAATTTAAGTAAAGAATTATATCTAATAACATTTTTAAAAAAGATTTAAAAAAAGAAAAAAAATCTAGCAGCAACTGGCCTATCAAGGCCACAGACTCTGCCCACACACCCAGCAACTGCCCCCTGGTAGTTAACGTAAACTCCCTTCTACCGAGTGAAATCATGACTCAATAAGCTGTAATTTATCAGTCATACTTATGTTTTAAATTCTCAATCCACAATACAGCCATACAATAAGCTCACAACCAATTGATCAGGATATAAACCGCCCACCTAGATAAGATAAATTTACCTATAAAAATTCATCCCTTAAGAAATACACATAACTACCTAGGGCGATTCAAGACCACTCAGATCTGGGTCATCCTTCTCTATCTCTGTCTTGATTCTCCTCCTGTCCTCTTCTTTCCCGCCTTGCAAAAACTTTGTCTCCACCTTACTTTTTACTGTCCAATCATGGACCTTGACCTACTTGTGCCAGGCCTCACTTGCATATAGACATCAACTTACACTTCATCCTTTCTGTCTAATTGAAAAACCTTTTCTCTCAAATGTAAGCTGAACACAACTATTATATCATTTCGTAATTTATAAATCATAAAATACAGCTAATATCCAGTCCAACATTTTATCAGTTAAACAGACCATTTAGTTATCTACTCTAGTTTAAGAAAGGCTTAAAATCTATGTTATATCCTGGCTAGCTTGTGTACTATCTGATAACTATCCAGTTATACATGTATTCTCAAAGTTAAACAGCCTGGGTAGGCTATGAGACGATAACTAGTTTCAGCTCTGTCAGAAATCTAAGAATGACCAATATTATCTGAAAATATAGGATGCTTAACACGGCTTCTGAACTTTGGCAGGTTGAAGAGACAATTGTCTGCTGGTACAGTCCCCTGTTAGCTACAGAGAAGAGCACCAATCTTCAGCCTTCTGGCTCAGGAATCTGACAGACCTTAGTGAAACAGGAATTAAGGATTAGCTCATTCTGTCTCAGCAGAACTAAACTGTCCTAACCTGTAAATTGTGTCCTCTCAAGGACAGTACAGATCTGTAGGAGAAATAGGCAATTTCTGCCCCGTGGCCTCCTAGCCACAGTGTACCTCACCTGGAGCTAGAGATGCTCAGCTGCTTCTCGTGTCCACAAAAAGGGAGCTTTCGGCATCAGTTGCGTCTCAGCAAATGAAAGAATAACATTAACTGTCACATTCTGAGGATTTCTGATATTTTTGTAAAGCATCTAACTATGTAAGTAATCTGGCCTGTTGTCTGTTAACTATCTTAATTAATTATTTTGGAAGCACCCTAACAACACACTTAGAGCCATGAATTTTCTATCTGGCCCTTAACTCTCATGTTTAATCATCTCAGATTAGGTTTTTTTTTTTTTTTTAATAGCAGTGAAGGACTGGGGATAAACCTTGTATACTTAAATGTGTTGTATAGGCACAATGCCTCTACATGAGTATAACAATATTAATTTCAATTTTATATCAATAAGAAATGTGTACTAACGAAAACTTTAAATTTGTATCAAGTAAACTCTGTACCTGTTGTTGTATAAATATAAAAATAAAAGGTATCGGTGTCTTTTACCCCGCTAGGTCCACGCTGCTAGATATCTTGGTGGAAAGACAGCCCAGCCGCACACTTTCCTACACTCAAACCCTCACATAAAAGAACACACAACACAATAATCTTTGACCCAATTGGTAAGTTATAATTGCCCAATTAAACATACAAAGCCCGGTACCATCCATCCCTTGAGAACATTAATAACAACCTGTAAATACACAGAGCAGAGTCTTAACATCACCCGCCATCTTGTCCTGCCACGGCTTCTCTCCTCTCTCCATCCCCCGTCTCTCTTCTAGTCTCCTCCTCTTCCTTCAAACTTCTCTCCCGCCCATCCTTCCTTCTCCAATGACAGGCCTCCTTCTATCCTGTACCTGCCCCTCACCTGTACTTTACAAATTCAATGGAGAGGTGGTTCTGGTGAAGTCACCAGCTGTCCTTGGGGCAGTGGAATTATCATCAAAATAAAGTAACTTCAGGGCAAACCACAACATGTACCAGTATAAAAGATTATAACTTCAGCTTAGTAACAAATATAAGGATTTCTGCCAAATGAGATTATGGTTGTACAATCAATTTGAGCTAGTTCCTCCCTCTTAAATTATGACCATTTCTAAATTCTCTAGCAAGACATCCTTAGAATAACCACTCTAGCCTCCTAAAGTTTAGAGAATCAGAGCGATGACTCTTCAATAACTTCTTCAAGCTGTATGTGGGCATTGAGATACCCTTGTGGAGGTGGGTAGGGAAGATGGGGGATTTGTTTGGCCTAAAGAAGACCACCCAATGATTGTTGTAGTCTGTTGTCTGTCTTGCCTGGCCCTGGCTGAAAGTCCCTGAGATCAGGAATGCGAGCAGGCCAGTTTAGCATTCTGATGACGAGCTTCACCAAAGCTGCACATTGTGCAATATACAAATCAAAACAAAATATTCAGTATCATCAAGATATCGATGATACTCTTGAATATCTTTGATTCTCTTGAATCTAGTTTTTCAGAAGGTCTACACTTATCAAATCTGATCAATATAACCCTGGGAGGGGTCCAGAATCTAACCACGCTTTTTAAGAACACAAAGACAAAACCTTTCTCCCAAAATAGTGTGTTCTTTAGTCTGGAACTAGAAAAGCTTGTATTTTGCACTCTATCCCAGAGACAGAATATAACCACAAGACTCAAAATCACACCCATTATGAAAGTTAAAACAATTTAAGACAGCGAAGTAAACTAGATAAACTTGTATGAGCCTGTTAGGCCTTTTCAATCTGTCATATCAGGAAATCAACTCAGAATTCCGATGGAGCCCACATTAGGAGAACATGAGCCTCCTGCTGTGGTAATTTTAAAAATAACCTCAAACCCTCACTAACTGGCATTGTCAAGCCATATGGCATAGTGGGGTAATTCATAAAACAATTTAATCACATTTTTATTAGTACCAATCCCTATAAGAAGTAAGTAACTTGTCACACCAGGACTTTATTTAGCCCAATATACACATCTGTTAAGCTCTCGACCTGGAGTATCAGACTTTTATTTATTAATAACTTCTAAAATATATGTTTGTATCCAGTCTTCCAGTTTTTTTCATAACTTTTATGACTGGTCTATCACTACTCTCTATTTAGAGTCAGTGACTAGTCTTTTCTATCTAGTTCCAAACCATGGATGAACATCCCCACATGATTTGGATAAACTCTGTAGTCTCTCCTTCTAACTATAAAAACAAATTTAATCACATTTCCATTAATAGCTGTCATTAAGAAGCAGGTAGTTTGTCTAACCAGGATTTTAAATAAAAATTCCCATGGAACCCACATTAAGAGAATATGTGAAGTAATCCAGTCACAAAAGAACACACATGGTATGTACTCAGTGATAAGTGGATATTAGGACAAAAGTTCAGAATGCCCAATATTAAATTCACAGACCATATGAAACTCAAAAAGAAGAAGACCAAAATGTGGATGCTTCAGTCCTTCTTAGAAGGGGGAACAAAATACTCACAGGAGGAAATACAGGAACAAAGAATGGAGCAGAGACTGAAGGAAAGGTCATCCAGGGTCTGCTCCACCTGGGGATACATCCCATATGCAGCCTCCAAACCCAGTCACTATTGCTGATGCCAAGAAGTGCTTGCTGACAGAAGCCAGATATGGATGTCTCCAGAGAGGCTCTGACAGAGCCTTTCTGATTCAGATGAGGATGCTCGATGCTGCCATCAAACTGAGCCGGGGACCCCAATGGAGGAGTTAGAGAAAGGACTGAAGGAGCTGAAGGGGTTTTCAACCCCATAGGAAGAACAATATCAACCAACCAGATTTCCCAGATCTCCCAGGAACTAAACTACCAACCAAAGAGTACACATGGAGGGATCCACGGCTCCAGTCACATATGTAGCAGAGGATGACATTGTCAGGCATATATTTTCAAGAACCTTTGTAAGTTATGGTTAATCAGTTGTGACAAGCTTTATAGTTTTTATACATGTAAAAATTCCAGATATTTTACAATTGTAAATTCAAATCTAGTCAATCATTTAGACATTTCGTTTCCTTTTCTACTTAATTGTTTGATAAAGTGCATGTCTAAGAATAGAGGTGCTTAGGTATGAAAGTCATCTGAGTTCTTGGTATAGTTTGTCATTCCATTTTAAACATTACATAAATTTATGATTTGACAAACAAGGGAATGTATTTTCTTATCGCTGGGTACTAATATATCACATTTTCAGTATCAATTCCTATATCTGACTGTATTGCTCTTGCTGAGAGTCAAGGTTTGATAAGAACTTGAAAATAAGGGGAAATAAAGTAACTCTCCTAACAAGAAGCAGCAATTCTGTGTTATAAAAACATTGAGCAAAGGAAGCTGTCAAATAATGTTCAGAACTGTTTAAAAATAAATTAGAAAAATGAGATATTAACTTACATTTAAATAAATGTATGTTTTCTTCTACAATCAATTATCTAAGACAGCATCCAATGTAATAGGTTTTAGCATGACATTTTCATACACACACACACACACACACACACACACACACACATGTCCTATTCTCTTGCCCCCTTCCCCTGGTCCCCTTTCTCCCCCAAATTGCTTGTCTTATGCTTTTAGCACATACACATCTTCCTGTGCAACCACACAGCTACGGATTCCCCACACTCCAATAAGGACAGTATCAAGGAAACTGTGTCCAGTACATAAGGAGACATAGATAAGGTGTCATGTGTTTATTGTGGTAGGAGTTGATAATTATTAAGATGTCTATCACGAGTTCTCTGCACCCAAATCCCGTGGGAGGGAGAGCTAAACCTACAGAGAGGCAGACACGCCTGGGAAACCAGAAGAGACTGCACTCTGCACACATTACTGATTCCAGAGGAAAACACCAAACGCCATCTGGAACCCCGGTGCACGGAGGCTCCCAGAAAGAGCGGCGCAGATCTTCCCGGTTGCTGCCACCACAGAGAGGTCTTAGGCAGCACCCCACGAGCAAACTTGAGCCTTGGGACCACAAGTAAGACCAACTTTTCTGCTGCAAGAAACCTGCCTGGTGATCTCAGGACAGACAGAGGCAAAATTCCTCTAGGACCAGGCACTTCCTGTGTTTACCGGAAGTCCCAAACCCGCAGATCCCGGCCTGCAGCAGCTCTCTGCTCCCAAACTCCTTGGGAGAGAGACCTCACCGCCTGGTCAGGTTGGCACTCCTGAGGCTGCAGAGCGGAAGAGACCACCAACGCTAACCACCCCTGCCCACATCCCTGGCACAAGAGGAAACTGTATACAGCCTCTGGGTTCCCGTGGGGGAGGGCCCAGGAGCGGCAGGACCCCTGGGCCTGAGACACCAATGTAACATGAAGGAACAGACCAGATAAACAGTTCTCTGCACCCAAATCCCGTGGGACGGAGAGCTAAACCTTCAGAGAGGCAGACACGCCTGGGAAACCAGAAGAGACTGCACTCTGCACACATCTCAGACACCAGAGGAAAACACCAAACACCATCTGGAACCCTGGTGCACGGAGGCTCCCAGAAGAGGCAGCGCAGATCTTCCCGGTTGCTGCCGCCGCGGAGAGGTCGTAGGCAGCACCCCACGAGCAAACTTGAGCCTCGGGACCACAGGTAAGACCAACTTTTCTGCTGCAAGAGACCTGCCTGGTGAACACCAAACACAGGCCCACAGGAACAGCTGAAGACCTGTAGATAGGAAAAACTACGCGTCCGAAAGCAGAACACTCTGTCCCCATGACTGGCTGAAAGAAAACAGGAAAACAGGTCTACAGCACTCCTGACACACAGGCTTATAGGACAGTCTAGCCACTGTCAGAAATAGCAGAACAAAGTAACACTAGAGATAATCTGATGGCGAGAGTCAAGCGCGGGAACCCAAGCAACAGAAACCAAGACTGCCTGGCATCATCGGGGCCCAGTTCTCCCACCAAAGCAAACAGGGAATGTCCAAACACACCAGAAAAGCAAGATCTAGTTTCAAAATCATATTTGATCATGATGCTGGAGGACTTCAAGAAAGACGTGAAGAACTCCCTTAGAGAACAAGTAGAAGCCTACAGAGAGGAATCGCAAAAATCCCTGAAAGAATTCCAGGAAATCATAAATAAACAAGTAGAAGCCCATAGAGAGGAGTCACAAAAATCCCTGAAAGAATTCCAGGAAAACACAATCAAACAGTTGAAGGAATTAAAAATGGAAATAGAAGCAATCAAGAAAGAACACATGGAAACAACCCTGGATATAGAAAATCAAAAGAAGAGACAAGGAGCTGTAGATACAAGCTTCACCAACAGAATACAAGAGATGGAAGAGAGAATCTCAGGAGCAGAAGATTCCATAGAAATCATTGACTCAACTGTCAAAGATAATGTAAAGCAGAAAAAAACTACTGGTCCAAAACATACAGGAAATCCAGGACTCAATGAGAAGATCAAACCTAAGGATAATAGGTATAGAAGAGAGTGAAGACTCCCAGCTCAAAGGACCAGTAAATATCTTCAACAAAATCATAGAAGAAAACTTCCTAACCTAAAAAGAGATACCCATAGGCATACAAGAAGCCTACAGAACTCCAAATAGATTGGACCAGAAAAGAAACACCTCCCGTCACATAATAGTCAAAACACTAAACGCTCAAAATAAAGAAAGAATATTAAAAACAGTAAGGGAAAAAGGTCAAGTAACCTATAAAGGCAGACCTATCAGAATTACACCAGACTTTTCGCCAGAAACTATGAAGGCCAGAAGATCCTGGACTGATGTCATACAGACCCTAAGAGAACACAAATGCCAGCCCAGGTTACTGTATCCTGCAAAACTCTCAATTAACATAGATGGAGAAACCAAGATATTCCATGACAAAACCAAATTTACACAATATCTTTCTACAAATCCAGCACTACAAAGGATAATAAATGGTAAAGCCCAACATAAGGAGGCAAGCTATACCCTAGAAGAAGCAAGAAACTAATCGTCTTGGCAACAAAACAAAGAGAAGAAAAGCACAAAAACATAACCTCACATCCAAATATGAATATAACGGGAAGCAATAATCACTATTCCTTAATATCTCTCAACATCAATGGCCTCAACTCCCCAATAAAAAGACATAGATTAACAAACTGTATACACAACGAGGACCCTGCATTCTGCTGCCTACAGGAAACACACCTCAGAGACAAAGACAGACACTACCTCAGAGTGAAAGGCTGGAAAACAACTTTCCAAGCAAATGGTCAGAAGAAGCAAGCTGGAGTAGCCATTCTAATATCAAATAAAATCAATTTCCAACTAAAATTCATCAAAAAAGATAAGGAAGGACACTTCCTATTCATCAAAGGAAAAATCCACCAAGATGAACTCTCAATCCTAAATATCTATGCCCCAAATACAAGGCCACCTACATAGGTAAAAGAAACCTTACTAAAGCTCAAAACACACATTGCACCTCACACAATAATAGTAGGAGATTTCAACACCCCACTCTCATCAATGGACAGATCATGGAAACAGAAATTAAACAGAGACGTAGACAGACTAAGAGAAGTCATGAGCCAAATGGACTTAACAGATATTTATAGAACGTTCTATCCTAAAACAAAAGGATATACCTTCTTCTCAGCTCCTCATGGTACTTTCTCCAAAATTGACCATATAATTGGTCAAAAAACGGGCCTCGACAGGTACAGAAAGATAGAAATAATCCCATGCGTGCTATCAGACCACCACGGCCTAAAACTGGTCTTCAATATCAATAAGGGAAGAATGCCCACATATATGTGGAAATTGAACAGTGCTCTACTCAATGATAACCTGGTCAAGGAAGAAATAAAGAAAGAAATTAAAGACTTTTTAGAATTTAATGAAAATGAAGGTACAACATACCCAAACTTATGGGACACAATGAAAGCTGTGCTAAGAGGAAAACTCATAGCGCTGAGTGCCTGCAGAAAGAAACAGGAAAGAGCATATGTCAGCAGCTTGACAGCACACCTAAAAGCTCTAGAACAAAAAGAAGCAAATACACCCAGGAGGAGTAGAAGGCAGGAAATAATCAAACTCAGAGCTGAAATCAACCAAGTAGAAACAAAAAGGACCATAGAAAGAATCAACAGAACCAAAAGTTGGTTCTTTGAGAAAATCAACAAGATAGATAAACCCTTAGCCAGACTAATGAGAGGACACAGAGAGTGTGTCCAAATTAACAAAATCAGAAATGAAAAGGGAGACATAACTAGAGATTCAGAGGAAATTCAAAAAATCATCAGATCTTACTATAAAAGCCTATATTCAACAAAACTTGAAAATCTGCAGGAAATGGACAATTTCCTAGACAGATACCAGGTACCGAAGTTCAATCAGGAACAGATAAACCAGTTAAACAACCCCATAACTCCTAAGGAAATAGAAGCAGTCATTAAAGGTCTCCCAACCAAAAAGAGCCCAGGTCCGGACGGGTTCAGTGCAGAATTCTATCAGACCTTCATAGAAGACCTCATACCAATATTATCCAAACTATTCCACAAAATTGAAAACAGATGGAGCACCACCAATTCCTTCTATGAAGCCACAATTACTCTTATACCTAAACCACACAAAGACCCAACAAAGAAAGAGAACTTCAGACCAATTTCCCTTATGAATATGATTTAAAAAATACTCAAAAAATTCTGGCAAACCGAATCCAAGAGCACATCAAAACAATCATCCACCATGATCAAGGTAGGCTTCATCCCAGGCATGCAGGGATGGTTTAATATCTGAAAAACCATCAACGTGATCTCCTGAGAGACACAGCCAGAATACAGCAAACACAGAGGCGTATGCCAGCAGCAAACCACTGACTTGAGAATAGGACCCCCGTTGAAGGAATCAGAGAAAGAACTGGAAGAGCTTGAAGGGGCTAGAGATCCCATATGTACAACAATGCCAAGCAACCAGAGCTTCCAGGGACTAAGCCACTACCTAAAGACTATACATGGACTGACCCTGAACTCTGAACTCATAGGTAGCAATGAATATCCTAGTAAGAGCACCAGTGGAAGGGAAGCCCTGGGTCCTGCTAAGACTGAACCCCAGTGAACTAGATTATTTGGGGAGGGGGCAAGGGGGGAGGATGGGGAGGGAATACCCATAAAGAAAGGGAGGGGGGAGGGGGATGTTTGCCTGAAAACCGGGAAAGGGAATAACACTCGAAATGTATATAAGAAATACTCAAGTTAATAAAAAAAAAAAAGAAAAAGAAAAAAAAAAGATGTCTATCACCTATTTTATGGTTTTATGATGGATTCTCTCCTCACTGCCCAATCTTCTAGTTTGAAAAGTTGAGGTCACCCTCAGGACTTACTCAACTGCCACTTGCTCAATTAGGCCATTGGACTGCCAAACTGAATTTTCCCCTCGTTTTTCTGGGAGGAGTTTATTGCCTGGTTGAAGAGAAGTTATGATTTTAAAGTTTGTGGTGGGAATGAATGTTTGTACTATAATATCTTTTTGCTTAGATCATCTATTTTCAGTTCTAATCACTATTTCTTAATGAAGTCTAGCATTCCCCATATTTTGTTAGATAGCATTCTTAAACATCATCACATGGATGAAGAATTTTATTCAATGTTCACTTTAATTCCATATTTTCCATTTTTTTCTGCTTTATAATGAATGTTCTGAAAGTTACAGGAGAAATCGTGAATCAGTTAGATTCTGTCTTCAAGGTACTCTCCAAAGCATGGTGGATAACATCTAAGTTGGAAACAATCAAATGAAGCTGCCAGGATGGACAATAAAAAGTTGAAAATAGATAATGAGAACAACTGCTTCTGAAGATTAACCCTAAGTATTAAAACAGGATAATAAGAGCTTCTATTTTATTTCTACCACTTAGTCGACTCAAAGTAAAACTCTGTTCTTCTGATGAGAATTATCAAGACTTTTTAAGATCACAAAGAAGTGTAGCAATGGAAAATAAAACAACATATTAGCCACTAAAATTTAGAAAGCCAAATAAAACTTTATTGTTCATTTTTTCCTAATTAAACTTCATAGATTGCTTAGATGTTAGTCAGCACACAAAGCATCTGGAAATTTTAATTCCTGAAGCAACAGCAGGCAAATTGTCTAATTATCCCATAGAACATAGTAAATGTGCGAAAGTGGGATGAGAATTCTTCCTTAATTGTAAAGGTTTCGTGAGTATTGGGCAGGAAGATCTCAAATTCCTTGAAGAAATATACAGTGGTATAAAACTTAGAGCCAATCTAGAATTTTCCTCTTAAATTTGTTTCTCATTTTATCTAAGAGAAAATAGATCCTTGAGGTTTATGGAAATAGTAACCTATCTTCCTTTGCCAAAGTCTGGCTTCCTGAAGTTGCTACCTGTAGTCAACAGGTAACTAGGAAATGTTGAAAATGGTGATTTTTTTTCTTAACTATTTCAAGACAGAAATCACATCCACATAAATTAAGCCATACCACAGTGTTCTAATGGTTTCCTTTTATTGGTTATTGTTGTTACTCCTTCTTATGCTCTTTTTCCCCCTTTACTCTCCATATCATTCTTGTTTATTTTTCGCAGTAATGAGGTCCTTGCATATGCTAGGCATGCGCTCTGTCACTAAGCCACTCTCCAACTATGCTAATCACCTTTTGTGCCTAATGTATATGTTCAAGTTCAGTGTAAGGATGGGAAAACAGATCATAAATAGAGTTCTGGGCTAATGATGGTATCTTTTGTGTTCTGGGGACGTTGGAATATATCCAGTATGGATAAGGATGGTTGGGATTATTATTATAATGAAAGCATTGGCTAGAACATTGTGGTTATTCACTGAGTTGGGGATTCCCTTATAGCATTTTATCCTTAAGTTCGATGAAAAAAGTAAATGAAGTCTTCAAGGTAGAAATTGTGTGTGTGTGTGTGTGTGTGTGTGTGTGTGTGTGTGTGTGTGTGTGTGTGTGCATTGATTGAACTGGCACCTTGTGCATGCTAAAAACGTGTCCTCTACCACTCTCCAGTGTAAGGGACATGAGTTTGGTTCTAAGAATATTATATTGGAAGTCAGAAGCAATTTCTCCTTAACTAGGACTTCTATCCTTCCTGTATGCTTAAGTTTGAGCATGCAGAGTATAAATGACTATCATTAGCCTGCTTACCCACGCTGCTCCTTCATCTCTCTGCCTTGTAAGTTGGTAATAAGAATAGTAGAACATGTAATTTTTCTGTTCTACCTGAACCAATCCACAGGCAATAAATATTTATGTGTAACAGAAAGGGGGGTGTTTTCTTGGACCTAGCTAAAATGGCATTTGAATGAAACGTAGTGCAATAACAACTTTATTGTACAAGCCAAGATGATAGAAAATAATAGTCATTCCATCAGCATACCCTTCCTTATACATCTCAAAGCCACAAAGACTGGTCCTTTGATATAATGATCCCATTTTCTTTCTGTGTAAACTTGGTGTTGTAACTGCTGATCTTATAGTGGTGCTAATATTTTGAGTAAGCTCCATTCAGTTTCCTATGTCTTTATGAATTTACATTCCAACCAGTAACCTATGAGTTTTCTTCCTCTGTATCCTTGACAGTATTTGAATGAATGTGTATGGGGGTCTGGGAAGGAGGAGTTATTATAAGATTTTGATTTATACCTATCTGATGACCAAGGATGTTGACCATACAATTAAGTTTTGCATGTATTATTCTGAGAAATGTCTATTCAAACCACTTGGTGTTACATAAATTGAATTGATTATGGTTTCTTTTTACAGAATTAATATTAGAAAATTTATTTATACTTTGGGCATATTAACATATTAAAGAAGAAAATTTGTTTTCTCAATTCACAGAGAAATACCATTTAGAAAACATTAAATCCATCCATGATTAAAAATTTTTGTTATCGAGGCGAATGCCAGCAGCAAACCACTGAACTGAGAATAGGACCCCTGTTGAAGGAATCAGAGAAAGAACTGGAAGAGCTTGAAGGGGCTCGAGACCCCATATGTACAGCAATGCCAAGCAACCAGAGCTTCCAGGGAATAAGCCACTACCTAAAGACTATACATGGACTGACCCTGGACTCTGACCTCATAGGTAGCAATGAATATCCTAGTAAGAGCACCAGTGGAAGGGGAAGCCCTGGGTCCTGCTAAGACTGAACCCCCAGTGAACTAGACTGTTGGGGGGAGGGCGGCAATGGGGGGAGGGTGGGGAGGGGAACACCCATAAGGAAGGGGAGGGGAGGGGATGTTTGCCCGGAAACCGGGAAAGGGAATAACACTCGAAATGTATATAAGAAATATTCAAGTTAATAAAAAAAAAATTTTGTTATCTCAAGGAAAGGTAATTATAACAGAGCCTCAATAAACATTAGAATCATAGCAAACACTTTAAAAAACAAATAGCAAAAACTTAATGTCTTAAAGTTTCAGTTAAAATAAAAGTACTCTCACCATGTCTAACATTGTCATAAAATTTATAGCCAGGAAAAATTAAGGAGTAAATAATATAAAACAATAATGTGATTAGTAATCATCCACACAGAGAATCTTGGAATCTCCACGCAGGAGGCTGATAAAATGCAGCTGCATTAGTAGATATGAAATACATACACAAAATTTAACTAAATTTTGTTTACTATTAAAAGCATTGTAAGTATAATTCATAATGACATTATATAAAACAATGCTTGCAAAGTATGACAAAGTATGACAAAGCTATCTATGATTTCTGTGAGGTAAAGAGTAACAAAACATAATCAAAACAATAAAGATGGGTTAAATGATTGGAGACATAAGACTTCAAAAATCAATCTCCAACTCAGAGTCTTAGCTCATCAATCAGCACACCTTGGATGATCCTCTTTGTATCCCTATTCTTTATGGGTCTATGGCTCACCTGTTCCTGCCTATACGCCTTGACATTCCCCTACACTGTGGGGTACAGCCTTGGCAGGAAAAAGGGCTTCTCCTCCCATTGGTGGCCAACAAGGCAATCCTTTGATACATATACAGCTGGAGCCATGGGTCTGTCCATGCTTAGCATTTGGGAAGTAGTTTAGTCCCTGGGAGTACTGGTTGGTTTGGTATTGTTTTTTGTATGGGGTTGCAAGCCCCTTCAGCTTCTTCGATCCTTTCTCTAAATCTTCTAATGGGGAATCCCATTCTCAGTTCAATGGTTTGCGGCTAACATTCGCCACTGTATTTGTCAAGCTCTGGTTGAGCCTCTCAGGAGAAAGCTATTATCAGGCTCTTGTCAGCATGCACTTCTTGGCTTCATCAATATTATCTAGTTTTGGTGGCAGTATATTTATATATGTGGGCTGGATCCCCAGATGGGTAGGCACTGAATGGCCATTCCTTCGGTCTCTGCTCCAAACATTGTCTTTATATCCCCTCCTATGAATACTTTTGTTCCCCATTTTAAGAAGGTCTAAAGAATACACACTTTGGTTGTTCTTCTTGAGCTTCATGTAGTCTGTGTTTCTTCATGTGGTCTGTATCATGGGTAATTCGAGCATTTGGGCTAAAATCCACTTATCAGTGAGTGCATACCATGTGTGATTTTATGATTTGGTTACCTCACTTAGGATGACATTTTCTAGTTCAATCCATTTGCCTGTGAATTTCATGAAGTCATTGTTTTGAATAGCTGAGTAAATCCATGGTGTACATGTACCACATTTTCTGTATCAATTCCTCTATTGAAGTTTATCTGGGTTCTTTCCAGCTTCTGGCTATTATAATTAAGGCTGCTATGAGCATAGTGGAGCATGTGTCTTTGTTGTATGTTGGAGCATCATTTGGGTATGCCCAGCAGGGGTATAGCTGGACCCTAAGGTAGTACAATGTTCAATTTTCTGAGGAAACTCCAGACTGATTTCCAGAGTGGTTGTACCAGCTTACAATCCTACCAACAGTGAAGGAGTGTTTCTTTTTCTCTACATCCTCTCTAGCATCTGCTGTCACCTGAGATTTTCATCCTAGCCATTCTCACTGGTGTGAGGTGGAATCTTGGGATGTTTTCATTTGCATTTCCCTGATGACTAATGATCTTGAACATTTCTTTAGGTACTTCTCAGCCATTTGATATTCCTCAACAGAGAATTCTTTGTTTAGCTCTATACTCCATTTTAATAGGGTTATTTGGCTCTCTGGAGTCTAATTTCTTGAGTTCTTTGTATATTTTGTATATTAACCCTCTATCTGATGTAGGATTGGTAAAGATCTTTTGCCAATCTCTTGATTGCTGTTATTTCCTAATGACACTGTCCTTTGTTTTACAGAAACTTTGCAGTTTTATGGGGTCCCATTTGTTGATTCTTGATCTTAGAGCATAAGCCATTGGTATTTTGTTTAGGAAAATTTCCCCAGTGCCCATGAGTTCGACTCTCTCCCCCAATTTCCTATTAGTTTGAGTGTATCTGGTTTGATGTGGAGGTCCTTGATCGACTTGGACTTAAGCTTCGTACAGGGCTATAAAAATGGATCGATTTGCATTCTTCTACATGCTGACCTCCAGTTGAACCATCACCATTTGTTGAAAATTCTATCTTTCTTCCATTGGATGGTTTTAGCTCCTTTGTCCCCACGTTTTCTTGGGTGTAGTTAGCTGCACTGGCTTAGAGTTTTCCTTCTAGTATCTTCAGTAGTGCTATATTTGTAGACATATTTTTTAAAATTTGGTTTTGTTGTGTATATTTGTTGTATATCTTGTTTTTTTTTTTTATCCACGGAGTTTAAGGGTTTTGCTGGGTATAGTACTTTGGGTTAGCATCTATGGTCTCTTAGACGTTGAAAGACATCTGGCCAAGCCCTTCTGCCAAGTCTTCCTTTATGTGTTACATGGCTTTTTTTCCCCTTGCCATTTTTAATTTTTTTCTTTATTCTGTACATTCCAGGCTTTGATTATCATATGGCAGGCAGATTTTATTTATTTTCCAATCTAACTAGTGCTCTATTAGCTTTTTCTATGTTTATAGGCATTTTTTTCTATAGGTTAACAATATTTTCTTCTATGATTTTGTTGAAAATACTTTCTGGGATTTTGTGTGGGGAATCTTCTCCTTCTATATCTATTATTTTAAGATTTGGATGTTTCATAGTTTCTCAATTTTCTGGATGTTTTATGTTAGAAACTTTTTACATTCAACATTTTCTATGACCAATGTATCAATTTCTTCTATCATATTTTTATGCCTGAGATTCTGTCTTCCATCTCCTACATTCTGCTGATGATCCTTGTCTCTCTAGTTTCTGTTCTCTTACTTAGGTTTTCCACATCTGGAATTCTCTCAATTTGTGTGTGCATGCATGCATGTGTGCTTGCATATGTGTATTTTTCCTATTTCCATTTCCAGGTATTGAACACTTTTATTAATTTCTTCACCCATTTGATTCCATTTTCCTGTATTTCTTTAAGAAATTTATTCATTTCCCACTTAAAGTTTTCTATTATCCTCACAGGATTGGATTCGGGATCATTTTTCTTGTTTTATGGTTGTGTTAGAATATCCAGGACTTGCTGTAGTAAGATGGCTGGGTTGTGGTGGAGCCATTTTGCCTGGCTCTTGTTGCTTGTGTTCTCAGTTGGCCTTTAGCCATCTGACTGTCCTTGGTGTTGGCAGGCCTTTAGTCTCTGATGGCAGCAGGTTTCTGGTCATCACCAGATAACAGTAGGATTCTGGGAGTACAGATAGAACTGGTAGTCTTTGATGACAGCAGTTTTCTGTTTGTCTGTGAGGGAGGAAGGCTTCTGGGAATTCAGGAAGAGCTATGAACTGAGCAAGGGAGTTGACAGGCTACAGGGCAAATCCTTCCACTGCAGGGCTTTCCTAGAGGACAGATCTACTGTTAAGACATGTTACAGTCCTAAGACTACATAGTCCAGAGACCTAGGGTAAAACCAAATATAACTCTTTTAAATAAAATCAAAAGCAACAACAACAACAACAACCACAGCAACAAATCTGCAAACCCGCAGCAAGAAAACTACTTCTAGTGACATTCTTCTATACGTGTAGATCAGTGCCTTGTAGATCAGAAATGGCTTCCTCCTAGAATAAAAGACCTGGAACATACAGCCCTAAATGAAATGCTGTTTGTGGAAACCAAATCTCTGTTCTAGAGGCTCTGGAAACCCTTTGGAAGAGGAGGCAAAAGAGTGTGAGAGCCACAAGGGATAGAAAACACCAGAAAGCAAGGCTCTCTAACTCAACAAGATCAAATCTGATCTAAATCCCCAGAGATTGAGGCAGCGTGCACACAGCTTGCAGAGTCTGCACCAGGTCCTCTGTGTATGTCTTATGGGTTCTATCTTAGAGTTTTTATGGGATTTTTGAGTGTGAGAATAAGTGGGTTTCTGGTTCTTGTGCCTTTTCTTGGGTTCTTTTGTTTTTTTGTTTGTTTTGTGTAATTCCAATATATTAGTTTTTGTTTCAACTTACTGTGTTTTATTTTAGTACTATCCCTTAGAAGCTCATTTGTTTTCTAATGAGAGGCAGAAAGGGGGTTGATCCAGATGGGAGGAAAGGTGAGGAAGAAACTGGGAAGAGTATAGGACCAGGAAACTGTAATCAGAATATTTAAAAAAAAATCATGAAAAAGACTTGCTCCAGTATGAAAACAAGCATGTGCAAAATGAGATAACAGAGAAATGGGACATTTGCTGCAGCACACCAATAAAGAGCTCAGAAAATTCCAGTAGAAAACTCAGAAAAAGGCTATCAGAGAAAAAGAGCACCTCAATTTAATAATGTTTATTTAAACAAGCAACTTCTACAACAAATCTACATTCTAGACACAAGTTGACTCTAAATGTTCTCTATTGCAAGGTAATGAAGTACCTTTATAATCAGAAATATAGAAAGTAATACTTAGAGGTTTCTTGATTGGTATACTCTAGATTTGGGAATTAAAACATAATTCTGAGGGGGCTGCTATGATTGGCTTAGGTTCAGTTATGTTACTATAAGACTGCAATCTGAAGTTAGATACAGTGTGCTTGAAATCAATCTGTGTCGTTGCTATCAAAATAATTTCTTTGGACCAATGGATCATTCAAACATGAAGGCTGATTAGGTCAATTTATTCTAGTTCCACAAGACAAACTCCTAAAATTTGAAGCACAACAAAAGAATAAGACAATTTTGGTGAGAGCAACATTCAAAAAATGATGCTGGAATATCGGGTCAGTTATTGCATCCCAAAGCAAGTGATGGGAAAGGAAAGGAAATTGGATTTCTTCGTCCCATTATATTATACACAAATTAATTTCAGATGAAATCTCAGTGTGAAAGGCAAAGGAAAAAAACCCTAAAATCAGGAAGGTGCCCACAAAATGTCCCAGAGGGATTTTATCATAACTCAGAGAATCACATGTCAAAAGGAAAAGACTAATTCAATGAAAATCATTCAAATATATTCAGAACTATTAATTTAAAAGTACCATTTAGAGTGATAGCACAGGCCCTAGAGGGTAGTGATTCCTCCTAGTTGCTGCTGTCATCCTCGGCAACAGGAGAGCATTCATTCTCTTTCTGGGAGGTCCACGCAGTGATTTAAGGGCTTTACCAGCATTTATTAATCTAAAGGATTAATCTAAGAGAAAAATATTATAACTATCAAAAATCAAAATGGAGAAACTAGATGCCATTGAAGTTGAGTAACTTGCCTAGTCCCATTAAAAAATGTGATCAATAAATAAACCATTATGTACACCATGGAAATATACTGTCTCTCCCAAGGAATCAAAATGAAACCAAAGGAAGCATATTATGAAGGGGAGAGTGGTTTAGAAAGAGATTTGATTGCAAATCTAGGACCGAATATGTATGAATCAGTCATTTATACTCCCAAAGAAACTTGCAATATTCTTCCACTTAGAAATGAATGATAGAAACATTGTATATCAAAATCTGTGGATGATCAAGGTATTGCTTAGCAATTTTTACTCTGTAATTTCTGTCCTGGATCTAATAGGACCTGATGAAGATGATTGAATTTAACAAAAGTCCTAAAATTTATAATGAAGAAGAACAACAAAATATGTATGAAACTATCTCAAAAAATATTCTTGGATAATAAACATGTATAGTTGTTAGAGATAATTAATGATAATGAAAGTATGAATTAAAATCTTAACTTTCATATAATCTAGAATTAAAACTTGACACAATTTAAAATGTTGGTTTAAATGAACTAAGGATATAATATATATGATATGGATATATAGGATGTAAATAACCTCCGATAATATAAATTGCTGCACTCATAAAAGTAATTTATTTTAATCTTGTAAAATAAGTGCTATATACATGCCATTGTTTGATGATTCTATTCAACTTTTACTTATTGGAAAGGAAACTCTCCCATATGTGAACAAGAAGAAAGTTAAGCACTGCATGTGGATAACATTATTTTAAGAAGAATAAACCACCAAAATAAAAAAAATTATCAGAACAATGATGGAAAATATCATTTTTGAAGTATGCATACTAAATGTAACTTTATACAATAGTGGAAAAGTTACAGACCTAAAATACACACTTCTGTACTAAAGAGTGTCAGGAACCGACACACAGCCCCTACAGCAGGCCTCCAGGCTTATGATGCTCAACATATGTGTGAAACTGTTGTCTAGGCTTTCAGAAACATTAGTAGTAGCTACTACAGTAAAGAAGGAAAGTGAAATGGAGGGATTCTGGATGACAGCTACACTAATATTCTCTTCATAATTCACTAAACCAATATTCTTTTGTAATATTTTAAATATAATCTGGAGAACATTTCATAAAACATTTTTCCATAAAGAAACCCTTTTAGTTTCCAATTCCATTAAACACTATAGGATATATCAGTTTTTAAAATAATATTTTCAATACTTATATACTAAATATCTACATAGAAAATGTTTATAATTATGTTTGTAATTCTCAAGATAACCAACTAGCCATAGGAAAAATCTAGACCTGAATTCTAAACATGAGGAGTGGAATATTAGAATTTTATAAATCTTTCCAAAATACAGAGTCTTAGTTAATTTTTGATTAAGAGGTCATATTGAAAACATGAAATATGTTAGCATGCTGAGTGTATAAATGCACATAGGTTGCCTATCAATACTGTATATTTAATAATGTTAGTTTTATGATAATATTTAATACTTTGTGTTTTCTTATCTAATATAAATGGGAAACAGAATCCTGACAAAATTTCTGTCAAGGGCATCTAATTTTTTAGAAATGAGTTTCAACTTTACATTGTGATGTACTATAAAAGGTTACCCTTAGCTACCTTTGCACCCTTTATAATCTGCCTGGTTCCCACTGCCCCATCTTTATCTCTCTCCATTCCTATTAACTTCTGCTTTGATCCCATTTGCTCATTGTCTCTGAGAAAATCTCTCCCTCTCCCTCCCTCTCCCTCTCCTCTCCCTCCCCCTCCCTCTCCCTCCCTCTCCCTCCCTCTCCCTCTCCTCCCCTCTCCCTCCCTCTCCCTCTCCCCTCCCTCTCTCCCTCCCCTCTCCCTCCCTCTCCCCTCTCCCCTCCCCTCCTCCTTCCTCTCCCTTCTCTTCCATTTCCCCATTATAACTAATATTGGATCATGTTTCTGCAGAAAAGATTTTCTGACCACTCCACCTACCATGATCCCATGAAATCCTTTGAACCAACACACCACGATTCAATTTTGCTGTATATGTTTTCTGTCCCTGTTTCTTGCAATACACAGTGGATTTGTAGACTCACTGAGTTATTTTTATGAAGTGATGATAGTTAGATTATACATTTAAGAGCATTGTCCCTTACGGGTTAAGATTAGAAACAGAATTCAAAGAAAAGATGGAATTCCTGTTCCTGTTTTGATTAGAAGATATCAAAGAGTTCACTAGAGTTATGTCTTCTGCGCTTCTTTGTTTTACTGAGGGAGTGTTGATTGTCACTTCATGAGCTTAAAAATAATCCTTCTTGTTCTATTTTAATCAGGCAAGTAAATAGTAAATAACTATCTAGTTTTTTGTGTCTCAAAAAAGATACATATTGACCTAGAAATGACCAAAGAACTATTTCAACCTTTTCCCAGAATGGTAGAAATGTTTTTGGCTTTCAGGCTCTTCCAGTACTATTTTCCACATGTAGCTTTGGAACACAGGAAAGAACCCTGTCTAAACTATTGAGGAACTAAATTTATCTTTTCTTCTTGGTTGCATTGTTATGTGTGTAGCCCAGGATGGCCTGAACCTCTGGATTCCTCTGCCTCGGGTTTATAAGTAAGGGATTATAGATATCAATACCAGGCCTGACCAAGTCATTTCCTTTAAGTTTCATTTCAACCTAAACACCTTCACCCCTTCCTATTCCATTTGTCAGCACGAATAAGAAATAGCTGTGAGAAATCTAACATTGTTCTCACCACCCGTCTGTCCCCTTCTGGAAGTTCCAGCTCACTGTCTGGGTTTGCAGACAAATATAGAAACTACAGGTCTGAGCTCCTAAGTTGCTGATCTATTTGCAATTGTAGACATTAACAGAAATTAAGGAAAATTGAGGCTGTTAAGATTCACACATTCTTGTTACACATGAATGGACCACAAAATTTATGTCTAATCAGCCTATTAAGAAAAGTTATAATTAGAATCTTATTTATTTGCTTCTTATGGAACACTGAGTCTCTTTTTTATCCAATTAACTCAATCAGTAGGAAAAGGCAATGGGAAATTACTTTTGGCATGCATGTTATTCCTTTGGTGCCTCTGAAATTTTGGACATTCATCAAAGTCCAAATTCTGGATAACTGCTAAGAATGTTTCTAGTGACCCAGCTCCCAGATAACACAAGACCTCACACATCCTTACACATTTCTTGTCAGTGACTAATGACAACACTTAAAATTCCTTCCAGATGTACTTAGCCAGGTTTTCAAGAAAGCAGAGCAGAGCACTCTCTTCATTGAAAAAGGGAGTCTCAAGCATCATCCTTTGCAAATGAGAACATGACGACGTAAGTAGTCGGGTGGATTTTAAGAATTAGCATTTAGTAAACTTTCTCATGCAGATGCCATTTACTACATTTCAGAAATATTGATTGTGTAGCAGAATCCATTATACAACCAGAACATAGATAGTGGACACATTAATAAGACAGGTTTGAAGGGTTGACCATTTCAAACAATTTTCTTCAAAGAATATGTATGATTTAAAATAGGCTGAGGCCATTTAGGACTGTTAGCACACCAAACATTGTGACACACAACTGTAAAATCGGGGTTTGAGAGGAAAGGTGGAGATACTGTGAGTTCAAGGCCAGCCTATATGCCATAGAAAGATCCTGTTTAAAATGAAAAGTATCAGATTTGTGGGCATAATGGCTGTGGCTCAGTGGTAAAGTGGAAATCCCTGTTAGAACCCCAACACCATCAATAATAATAATGATTATGTATGTTCCAGAAGAAGAAGGTTTCAGAAGTGGAAAACGCAAGAAAGAAAGACAGCACACGGAGTCACAGCAACGGAGGGAAATAAGTCAGCAATTTTAAATAAGTAAGGACGTAGTTTTCTTTTTAGCAGATGCCTTATCACCCAGTCTTACAAGATGCTGTCCATGATATTGTGTTTCACTTTTCTTTTTAATGAAGTGAAGGGGAAGGCAGGAAGTAACCTGAATCAAAGTCCCTTGACAGTTGCCAGCTTCAAGCTTTATGATGTGTTTGAAAAGAACTGTGCTCTGAACTGAGGTGAACAGCTCAGAGTCTGGTGATTTCCAGCAGTTTGTACAGGTTTTCATCATGGTTAGGCCTTGTTCTGGACAAGGTTTTCGTGGCACGTTTTGGAGAACATCATTGTCAGGTTGTCTAATTTAACCACGTCAAAGTATCGTGTCTTCAAATATTTCAGACATTAATAACAATGAAGAATATTATAAAGACTACCTTCTGGGGAGGCAGGTGGGGTTGTGCTGGGGAGGGGGAACACTCTTATAGAAGAAGGAGGAGAGGGATGGGATAGGGGCTTATGGATGGGAAACCGGGAAAGGGAATAACATTTGAAATGTAAATAAAAATATCCAATAAAAAATATTAGAATCTAAAAAAAAAAATAAGCAACAGATGAAGATCTACTTATCAAAGAAGGTGGATACACATGGCCTGATACTGTCTAGCACAGCCCATGTGTTTGGTGGTATGAAAGGGAATGCCTTCCATGGGTTGACATTTGATTTGGTTGCCCATTTGTAAAATGTTTAGAAAGAATTAGGTTGGCCACATTGATGGTGTGTCACTAGGGGTAGGCTTGGAACTTTTAAAGTCAATACCAGGCCAAGTTTAGATCTCTCCCCCCCACCCGTGTGTGTGTGTGTGTGTGTGTGTGTGTATTTCAACAATGACTGGCTATGAAGTAAAAGTCCATGAATCCAGTAGTTGCTCAATGCAGGAGGCTGGATGTCTGAGCTGGTCTTTTGGATAGTCTGGTTCTAATACAAGTGGAGGAATGGACTCGCTAGTAAGATAATAGCAAGCAGGGCAAGAGCAAAAGCTTTGTTCCATATCCCCACATAGTCTTCTAGCAGAAAGTGTGGCCTAGATTAGATCTGGATTAAAGATCTGGTATAAAGTCATGTCTTCTCTACCTCAAAGCTCTGAAGTAGAAGTAGATCTTTCTACTCCAAATTTCACAGAAATCCTGCACAGTTGAAGCCTCTACTTTTGGGTTTAATTATTTCCAGATTTAGTCAGGTTGACACTATGAATAGTCATCACAGGAAGGCAAGGTGCTGATTTTCACATTTCTCATTGAATAAGGTGCCTTACAAAACTCTTGTGAGACAGGTCATAATTCCTTGCTCTATGGAAAAGGGTAGTAAGTTTTACAGCAGTTTGTTAATGTCCTCAAGATAAAGTAATTAGCAATTGAGGCCCAGGTTTCTGAGACTTTAAATTTTCTATAGACATACACAAAGATCTATTTTTTCCAATAAGTACATTTGATTTATGTCTGTTTTAAGCCATTATAAATAATGTGAACTTCTCTTTTTCTCATGTCTCCCTATGTTTTTCAGCAGCACTTTTCCTGCTCATCTGATTATTTATGCTCTATTAGCCAGAGCCATCCAAGCTCTCAGGGACTAAACTACCAACCAAGGAGTATGGGTGGGTCCATGGCTTCAGCTACATATGTAGCAAAGTGCTGCCTTATCTGGGAGGGGAGTCCTGTGGAGGCTTAACACTCCAGCATAGGGGGATTATAGAGGGGTGAAGTGGGAGTGGGTAGGTGGGTGGGGGGAGCACCCTCTTAGAGTCAAAGGGGAGGGGAGAAGGAATGGGGGTTTGTGGAGGGGAGACTGGAAAGGGGGACAACATTTGAAATATAAATAGATAAAATAACCAAATAAAAAGATTGCTCTATTATAGTTTAAGCTGCCAATAGCTTCCTTCTGTTTGCATTTAGAGACTACACAAATCATCATTTCCTCCAGAAATACCTGAGGAAACTTGCTTCTGCAGGCCTCGTCAACATCCTGTAGAGATCTGCCAACATCAGAACATGACAGAAACCCTATCCCTCAGTTTTGTGGGAGAAAAGATAATCCTGAGAGCTCAGAGGAGACCACCACTTCTGCTTACGTTCCTGGTGCAAGAGGAACCCCCCTGGAGACCTATGGACAAGGGAACCAAGGAGCAGTCTGGGACAGGATCCATCCAGTTTCAGACTGCACCTAGAAATGACATGGCCCACAAATCTTTGTATCCAAATCACTGGGGGAGAGAGTTGGGCTCTCAGAAGTTAAGACAATCCTGAGAGCTCAGGAGAGACAACCACTTCTTCTCACATTCCTGGTGCAAGAGGAACCTGCCTGGAGTCATCTGGACACAGGAATAAAGGAACAGTCTGGGACAGGATCGTTCTAGTTTCCACCTAAGTCTGGAGCTGACCCTGTGACACAGTTCTATGTACCCAGATCCCGCTGAGGGAAAGTCAGTCTCTAGGAGTGCTGAAACACAGGCTGACAGGAGGGTCAAGCCAGTGTCAGACAAAGCAAGACCAGCTAACACCAGAGACAACCTAATGGTGAGAGGCAAGCACAGGAATCTAAACAACAGAAAGCCTAGCTCTCCCACCAAAGCAATACTGGATATCCCAATACACCAGAAAAACAAGATTTGGATTTAAAACCACATCTCATGATGAAGATAGAGGACTTTAAGAAGGACATAAATAACACCCTTAAAGAAATACAGGTCAACACAGGTAAAGAAATAGAAAACCTTTAAGAGGAAACACAAAAATCACTTAAAGTGTTACAGGAAAAACCACCCAAACAGATGAAGGAATTGATCAAAACCATCTGGGATTTAAAAATAGAAATAGATACAATAAGGACTCACAAAACGAGACAACTATGGAGAAAGAAACTTAGGAAAGAGTTCAGGAGTCATAGGTACAAGCATTACCAACAAATACAAGAGAAAGAAAGGAGTATCTCAGGGGCAGAAGATACCATAGAAAACATTGACACACAGTCAAAGAAACTGTAAAATGCAAAACGCTCCTAACCCAAAACATCCAGGAAATCCAGGACACAATGAGAAGACCAAACCTAAGGATAATATGTATGGAAGAGAATAAAGACTAACAACTTAATGGGACAGTAAATATCTTCAACAAAATTATAAAAGAAAATTCCCCTAACCTTAAAAAAGAGATAACCATAGACATACAAGAAGCCTACAAAACTTCAAATAGATTGGACCAGAAAAGAAATTCCTCCCATCACATAACAGTCAAAACCAAATGCACAAAACAAGGAAAAAATATTCAAAGCAGTAAGGGAAAAAGGTCAAATAACATATAAAGGCAGACCTATCAGAATTACACCAGACTTCTCACCAGAGACTATGAAAGCCAGAAGATTCTGGGCAGATGTCATACAGACCCTAAAGAAACACAAATGCTAGCCCAGGCTACTATATCCAATAAAATTTTCAATTAACATAGATGAAGAAACCAAGATATCCCATGACAGAACCAAATTTATACAATATCTTTCCACATATTCAGCCCTACAAAAGATAATAGATGGAAAACTCCAAAACAAGGAGGGAAACTAGACCCTAGAAAAAGCAAGAAAGTAATCTTGCCAAAAAGGCAAGAGAAGAGAGACACAAAAGGATAATTCTACCTCTAAAAACAAAAATAACAGGAAACAACAATCATATTCCTTAATATCTCTTAACATCAATGGATTCAATTCCCCAATAAAAAGACATAGACTAACAGACGGGACTTGTAAAAAGGACCAAGCATTTTGCTGCATACAGGAAATACACCTCAGTGACAAAGACAGACACTACCTCAGCGTTAAAGGCTGGAAAACAATTTTCCAAGAAAATGGGACCAAGAAACAAGCTAGAGTAGTAATTCTAATATCAAATAAAATTGAATTTCAACTATAAGTTATCAAAAATAGATAAAGAAGGACACTTCATATACATGAAAGGAAAAATCCAATAAGACGAACACTCAGTCCTGAATATCTGTGCTCCAAATACAAGGGCAACTACACTCATGAAAGTAATCTTATTAAAGTTCAAAGGACATATTATATCTCATAGAATAGTAATGGGAGACTTTAACACCCCACCTTCATCAATGGACAGATCATGGAATTAGAATTTAACAGAGACTTAGAGAAAATAACAAGTTATGAACCAAAGGGATTTAACACATATCTATAGAACACTTCATATACATTATATATATATATATATATATATATATATATGTTCTATAGCTATCTGTTAAATATCCAACAGGCATCAACAGATACAAGAAGATTGAAATAATCCTATTCATCTTATCAGATCACCATGGACTAAGGCTGCTCTTCAATAACTACAAAAATGACAGAAAGCCCATATTCACATGGATGTTGAACAATGCTCTAGTCAATGATAACTTAGTCAAGGAAGAAATAAAGAAAGGAATTAAAACTTTTTATCATTTAATGAAAATGAAGGCCCAACATACCCAAAATTATGGGACACAATGAAAGCAATGCTAATAGGAAATCTCATAGCTCTAGTGCCTCCAAAAGAAACTGGAGAAACTGGAGAAAGCATACATCAGTAGCTTGACAGCACACCTAAAAGTTCAAGAAAAAAAAAAGAAGCAAATACACCCAAGAAGAGTAGAAGGCAGGAAACATTCAAACTCATGGCTCAAATCAACAAAGAGAAACAAAATGAACTTTTCAAAGAATTAACAAATCCAGGAGATGGTTCTTTGAGAAAATCAACAAGATAGCTAAACCCTTAGCCAGACTACCAGAGGGCACAGAGAGAATATTCAAATTAACAAAATCATAAATAAAAAGAAAGACTTAACAACAAAATCTGATGATATTCAAAAAAATCACCAGATCCTACCACAAAAGTCTATACTCAACAAAACTGGAAAATCTGGATGAAATGGACCATTTTCTAGACAGATACCAGGTACGAAAGTTAAATCGGGATCAGTAAACCATCTAAACAGTCCCATAACTCCTAAAGAAATTGAAGCAGTTATTAAAAGTCTCCCAACCAAAAAAAAAGGCCAGGATCAGATGGGTTTAAGTGCAGAATTCTATCAGACCTTCATAGAAGACCAATACTGTCAACAAAAGTATTTAACAAAATAGAAACAGAAAGGATACTACCCAATTCCTTCTATGAAGTCACAATTGTGCTTGTACCTAAACTGAAAAAAGACACAACAAAAAAAAGAACTTCAGACCAATTTTTCTTTTGAATATTGATGCAAAAATACTCAATACAATTCTTGCAAACCGAATCCAAGAACACATCAAAACAATTATCCATCATTATCAAGTAGGCTTCATTCCAGTGATTCAGAGATGGTTCAGTATATGGAAATCGATCAACAAAATCCACTATATAAACAAACTCAAAGAAAAAAAAACACATGATCATATCATTAGACATTAAGAAAGCATTTGACAAAATTCAACACCCCTTCATGTTAAAAGTCTTGGAAAGAGCATGAATTCAAGGCCCATACCTAAACATAAAGCAATATATAGCAAACCAGTAGCCAGCATCCAACAAAATGGAGAAAAACTTGAAGCAATCACACTAGGGACTAGACAAGGCTGCCCACACTCTTCCTATACATGCAATATAGTATTTGAAGTCTTACCCAGAGAAATCAGACAACAGCAGGTCAAAGGGATACAAATTAAAAAGAAGAAGTTAAAATAGCACTATTTGCAGATGATATGATAGTATATATAAGTGACCCCAAAATTTCCACCAGAGAACTCCTACAGCTGATAAACAACTTCAGCAAAGTGGCTGGGTATAAAATTAACTCAAACAAATCAATAGCCTTCCTCTATTCAAAGGATAAACAGTCTGAGAAAGAAATTAGGGAAATGACACATTTCACAATTGTCCCAAATAATATAAAATATCTTGGTGTGACTCTAACCAAGCAAGTGAAAGATCTGTATGACAAGATCTTCAAGTCTATGAAGAAAGAAATTGAAGATCTCAGAAGATGGAAAGATCTCCCATGCTCATGGATTGACAGTATTAACTCAATTCTTCATAGAGTTAGAAAGAGCAATTTGCAACTCCAAGTGGAGTAACACAAAACCTGGTATAGCAAAATCTATCCTCAACAATAAGAGAACTTCTGGGGAAATCACCATCCCTGACCTCAAGCAGTATAACACTGATAAAAATCTGTATGGTATTGGTACAGAGACAGGCAGGTAGATCAGACTGAAGACCCAGAAATGAACCCACATATCTACGGTCACTTGACAAAGGATTTACAATCTTCCAGTGGAAAAAGATAACATTTTCAACAAATGGTGCTCATTCACTGAAGATCAGCCTGTTGAAGAATCCAAATTGATGCATTCTTATTGTCCTGTACAAAGCTTAAGTCCAAGTGGATCAAGGACCTCCACATAAAACCGGATACACCCATACTAATAGAAGAAAAAATGGAAAAGAGCATCAAACACATGGGTACTGGGAACTATTTTCTGAGCTGAAAATCAATAGACAGTGCTCTAAGATCAAGAATTAACAAATCAAACCCCATAAAATTGCAAAGCTTCTGTAAGGCGAAGGATACTGTCATTAGGACAAAACGGCAACCAACAGATGGGAAAAAGATCTTTACCAATCATGTATCAGACAGAGGGGTAATATCCAATATATACAAAGAACTCAAGAAGTTAGACTGTAGATAATCAAATAATCCTATTAAAAATGGGGTACATAGCTAAACAAAGAATTCTCTACTGAGGAATATTGAATGGCTGAGAAGTACCTAAAGAAATGTTCAACATCCTTAGGCATCAGGGAAATGCAATTCAAAACAACCCTGAGATTCCACCTCACACAAGTCAGAATGGCTAAGATAAAAAACTCAGGTGACAACAGATGATATTGAGGATTTGGAGAAAGAGGACCATTGCTCCATATTTGGTGGGATTGCAAGCTGGTACAACCACTCTGGAAATCAGTCTGGAGGGTCCTCAGAAAATTGGACTTAGTAGTACCTTAGGACCGAGCTATACCACTCCTGGGCATACAACAAAATATGCTCCAACATGGTCCACTATGTTCATAGCAGCCTTATTTATAACAACCAGAAGCTGGAAAGAACCCCGATATCCCTCAGGAGAGGAATGGATACAGAAAATGTGGTACATTTGCACAGTGGAATACTACTCAGCCATTAAAAACAACGACTTCATGAAATTTGTAGGCAAATGGATGGAACTAGAAAATATCCTGAGTGGCATAGCCTAATCACAAAAAACAAACAAACAAACAAACAAACACACACACACACACACACACACACACACACACACACATGGTCTGCACTCACTGATAAGTGGATATTAGCCCGAACTCTGAGATTACCCAAGATACATAAACATCAAGTAGAAGGATGACCAAAGTGTGGATACTTCAGTCCTTCTTTGAACTGGGAATAAAAATATTTGTAGGAGGAGATATGGAGACAAATTATAGAGCAGAGAATGAAGAATGGACATTAAAGAGCCTACTCCATTGGGGATACAGTCCATAAACATACAGTCACCAAACACAGACAATATTGCTGATGTCCAGAAGTACATGCTGACAGGAGCCTGATACAGCTGTCTCCTGAGAGGCTCTGCCAGAGCATGACAAATACAGAGGCAAATGCTAGCAGGGAACCATTGAACTGAGAACGGGGTCCCCACTGGAGGAGTTAGAGAAAGGATTAAAGGAGCTAAAGGGATTTACAACTCCATAAGGACAACAATACCAACTGACCAGAGCTCCTGGGGACTAAACCATCATCCAAAGGGTACACATGGACAGACCCATGGCTCCATCTGCATATGTAGCAGAGGATGGCCTTGTTAATCACCAAACTGAGGAGAAGCCCTTGGTCCAGCCAAGTCTGGACTCCCCAGAGTAGGGGAATGTCAGGGTGTGGAAGCAGGAAGGGGTGGGTGGTTGGGTGGGGGGAAAGGGATAACATTTGAAATGTAAATTAAAAAAAATCCAATTACAAAAAGTATGGTCACTTCTCATATAAATAAAAGGTAGAACATGTACTGGGATTCCTGAAGTCTAATGTTTTATTCTAAGTATATATACTTAAACATAATATAAACCTGGAAGATAGGCACCCAAATGATAGAAAGCCATTTTTAAAAGAACAAACTAATTCCACAGAACATTCAACCTGAGTATGCCCCATGGAAGAGTCACATGTGTACAGCCACCAAGACTTCTTGCATTATAACATGAAGTACTTATTTTCATTTTGAGAAAACAGCACACCAGCATAGCTATGATATTGCCTTCTGAAGTCTTAACAAGGCATATTCAGGTAGATGTTACTGAATACTCACAATGACGCTCACACTGCATAATTGCACACAATGTTGTCTGTAGCTGCAGAGAAAACTTTAGGCTGATTTCAATGCAGGGTAATCGAGTGAAATAAATATACCTGAGATTTTGAGATGAAGCAGTTGGTTATAAAGGCACTTCCTTGACCTCTCTCTGCCACCACTCACGCTTGATGTAAAACTTTTCATCATATTCTGTTCACCTACCCACTCTGTTTAGAAATTCTCTTGTGTCTCAATCAAAAGTATTTTAAAACATTACTTTCAATGTGGTTTAATAATCTTTGCAGTGAGAAACAAAAAATTACAATGACATTGATATATTCAATCAATATATGTAATTTATTCAGCACATTCTACCTCAGAATTTAGAAATCTTCAGTGAAGAGCACTCACCGTTTCTGTTTTTCTTAGTTGTGTGAAGTAAAGGAATCCTTGAGTAAATGGAGATAGCCAAGTCAATGACCAAAAGGTTTAAGCTCCATTGGAATGCCAAAGCCATGCCCCTATCAGAGGGGTGGCAAAGATCTGGTCAGATGTTGATAGTATGCGGAGAATATGTTCACAATAGCTTTCTTCTGTCAGAGAGAAGTGTTGTTGAATTACTTAAAAAAGGTATCGTTGGTTCCCGCACATCACCATTCCATGCTGGGTCCCTGGTACTCTTGGACTCCAGCAGTCGCTCCCTGGCATTAGTTTTGGCACTGTAGGGCCATATAGCCATACACAACTAACCTTTCTTTTATCTCAGTGATGGCTGGTTCCAGTGTGGCACCACACCACATTAGCCTAGCTATCTTCTAGCCCTAGAGGTCTCTCTACTCCTATTGCTAGTCACCCTGGCCAGCCCTGACCAGCCGGGATCTCTGGTCCTAGCTACTCAGTAATATGAAGACTCAACAAACTGTAACCCAACAATCAGATTTATACGTTAAATACTCAATTCACAATACATCCACAGAATGAACTCACTGCCTATTAATAAAGATAGAAACCGACCATCTAGACAAGATAAAAATGACCTAGACCACCTAGATCAGAATCATTTTCCTCAGCTGTTTCCATCTTGATTCCTCTCCCCTTCCTAGACTTTTCCCTGTCTACTCTTCCTTCTCATCCAGTGATAGGTTTGGCCTTATCCTGGATCTGCTTTGCTGCATAATGACAACACCCTACAGAGAGGTACTGAATACTATTCCCTACAGAGTCTGCTCCTATTCAGATTGGCTATACCCTCCTCCTGATCTATCTGTTCACCACAAATTCTGCCTCCCTGTTTATCTGTATGTAAGAATTCTGTCTCCTCCCTCAGCTGTAACTGTAGCCAGAAAGCCACACTTAAATAGCTTCATGTTCCTTTAAGAAATTCCATACAGTTGTTTAAAAATGGCAGTAGTGAAAGAGCAGAAGCTGGGAAATGCTGAGAGCCTATGGAAGAAAGTCGAATAAAAGAAAGTTAATTTCTTGAATGAAAAGGACTCATTTGAATAGTAAACATGTGTTATTGTTATTGTTGTTTGTTTGTTTGTTCTCTTTTCCTATAAAGAATGGAAGAAAATTGAACATTAATTGGAGATAAAATTAAACATCTCTATATCTTCATTGAGTTTACATTGCATGTTGGCTACATATCTCTAAACAATGGTAATGTGAGGCAATCAACCATAGGTTAATTTCATTTACAACTGAAGAGACAGAAAGAACATGGACCTTAAGGAACAGAAAGAAGACTGAGAAGGTGGTACCGAGGCCAATGTGTTCTAGGTAAAAAGGCAAAAGCTGAGGAATTTAAATATCATTCTCATAACGCACAGAAAGGTTTCCCTCCAGATGCCAAAGGCTTATGCACACAGAAATGATTTGCAAGATCGAGTTATTTCCCTACAGATGTATGGTGATTTTTCATTATTTCATCCAATAGTGGGTTATGAAATGAGACGCTTTTCTGCTTTCTTCTTCAGCTGCCTTCCCATGCCTCTCAATGAACTGAACAATGTTTTGGGAGAGGTAAAATAATTCTATTAGCATCTAAGACAATTACTCTATTCACCCCTCTTTCTGTTTTTGTGAGCATGTGCTCATGTGCCCATGAATGTGTGGGTGTGTGTGTGCGCGCGCGCGTATGTTTTGGTCCATCTTTATGTTTACTATTTAATTTATGTTTGTCTAATTTATTCCATCTCTGAGTTTTTTCATTGATATGTGAACTTAAATGTATTAGTTTAATAGGAACGAAATCTTTACTTTGTATATAACTGTCCTTCAGTAAACAGAAACACAATGAAAATTGAAAGGGAAGGCACTGAAGTGCATCCAACTGAGGATATTTCTGCACATAAATCTTAGAGAGTGATCATACATCAGACCAGGGTAAAGGTCAGCCTATAGCAAGCAACAATATGGAAGTTAGGGGTAGGTAGGACCCCTTCCAAAATAAAAGTAATTGCTAGGTTATATACTATATTTAGTATTTGTGAAGTTTTTTGTTTTTTGGGGAGGTGAATGTTTGTCTGTCTTTTTCTGTTTAACGGACATGTTAGGGCATTAAGAAAAATGTGGAGCATGTGAAGTATTATGCAATAAATTAGTATATTGACCACTATTTTTATTTTATATTAAGGTATAGCTTATATTCTGCAAAAGCAATGTTTTTAAATATACAAACAGTCTTACATCAAAAATTCATGTCATTTTGTAAAGGACACATGATCTACAACAGTACTATTAATACCCCAATTTCCTCTCTGTCCTTCTAGGTGATCCTACCCCAACCCCCAAATTGCAGCCAATGGCCAGTGTTGGCTTCAGAGTCTCGTGTTTTCCCCAGCATCATAGGAGTCTCACACAAAGCTAATATACTCTATAGACTGTGAGGTTTACCTTGGTCACTCAACTTAATGCATTACAGTCCATTTGTGTGGTTACATGTACAAGTAATTTATTTGTTTTATTCCATTTATTTCTTTTTATCATTGAATAATAATATATTTTATGATTTTGTTCTGGGTTTATTTTTATGCTTCCTTCAGTTTCTTATAAAATATTGAGTTTAATGTAAAGAAAATTGTAAGAGAACGAAAAATGTCATCGTATGTACAAAACTAAAAATATTCTCACATCAAGGAAAGGTTGTTATTTATAGAAAGATAACTAAATATACAAAGAAGATTGAAGGCAGTTAATCATTGGATGATATCAAGAAGTAGTATCTGAATATATAAATCAGAGAATAAGAGTAAGCATTTGTAAACATGGAGAAAAGAAATCATCTAAATGATTAAAATATTTTTCTTTTAAAAATTGAGAATATTAAGTTAGAGAAATTTTTGCTTGGTTTGGTTTTTATTTTCTTTTAAATTCTGTTGAAATCCAACTCTTTCCATTTTTAAAAGACCATGTATCCATTACAGTGAGGACATGACAAGGTAGGCAACATTTTCCCCAGTGTGCTTTAGATATCTCTTAATAGGACTATGCTCCAAAACTTGCGTTCTGCTCCTGGAGTCCACCAACCATTCAGTGTTTTTGAACATAAACCTTTTTCATTTTGGGAAAAGAACATTTCTTTACATATTCCTCAAAAGTACTATCTTCTTGTTGTCGTTATTACATGCTATCTTTTCAAGAGTTTTCTTGTGTACGTGTGACAAAATGAAAGATGCTTATATGAACCTGATGTTGATTTGGTTACATTAACTTACCAAGGGCAGAAGAGAGACTGTTCACTCATTACCAGGTAGCTCAGACACAAATTTTACTCTCAAATAATAAGCTCAGATCCAATTATTATCCAAAACACAGTAATTCCCAGATCAAATTAAATGACTAAGGAAATTACTTATGGGATCAAGGTTTCCCTCCTCTAGAATAAAAGAGTCCAATATGATATTTGTTCTAAATCAGCAAAAACATTAAATAGTCCATCGAGAGGAAGTTTAGACAATGGCAAGTCAATGGGGACCCTGGGAAATGTGGAACATTGGGAAAAAAAAATACAACGGACTTGAATGTGGTTTGAAATGAGCCAGGAATTAGGCTTTTTAGCAAGACCAGAAACTGTAGACAGAGAAAGCAATTTTGTTTTGCCCTGTTTATTTCCCCTGGGGCTGCAGTGTGGGGGTTCCTTTAAGGATGCTTCCACTAGACTTCTGGTCCTTTGGTTTAATGAGTATATATCTATGGGACTTTTCCAGGAGAAAAGAAATTGCTAAATGTAGATTACCACAACTGTGAAGGAAAGAGGGTATTGTCAAACCTACTACTTATTCGCTAAGTTTCTTGCTGTAAAGGGATCATGCTACGTGATAACAACAGGCTCACCTCACTACTGCCTTTTGGTGAAGTATTACTGCATTTGCTGCCTTATGAGAGTTCTCTAGAGTTCTCTTGAATAGAATTTCAAGACTTCTTTTAAGATATATTGCAGTTTTAAAGTATTTCATATTCTTTTTTATTGAATATTCTATTTATTTACATTTCAAATTTTATCTCCTTTCCCAGTATCCTCTCTTGAACCCCCTATCATATCCTCCTTCCCCCTCCTTCTATGAGGGTGCTCCCCCACCCACCCATCCATTCCATCCTCCAGGCCCTGGCATTGGCCTACACTGAGTCATCGAGCCTTCCCAGGTCCAAAGGCCTCTCCTCCCACTGATGTCTGACAAGGCTGACCCCTGCTACATATGCGGCTGGAGCCACGTGTTCCTCATGTGTACTCTTTGTTTGGCGATTTAGTCCCTGGGAGCTCTTGTGTGTCTGGTTGGTTGATATTGTTGTTCTTCCTATAGTTGACTGCAAGCATCCACCTCTGTATTTGTCAGAGTCTGGCAAAGTCTCTCAGGAGAAGACTATGTCAGGTAAGCACTTCTTAGCATCTTCAATAGTGTCTGGTTTGGTGTATGTATATGTGATAGATCGCTAGGTGAGGCAGTCTCTGAATGGCCTTTCCTTCAGTCTCTGCTCCATACTTTGTCTCCGTACTTCCTCCCTTGAGTATTTTGTTCCCCCTTCTAAGAAGGACTGAAGCATCCTCACTTCGGTCTTCCTTCTTCTTGAGCTTCATGTGGTCTGTGGATTGTATGCTGGGTAATCCGAGCTTTTGGGCTAATATCCACTTATCAGTGAGTGCATACCATGTGTCTTTTTGTGATTGGGTTACCTCACTCAGGATGATATTTTCTAGTTCCATCCACATGCCTATGAATTCCATAAAGTCATTTTTTGATAGCTGAGTAGTATTCCATTGTGTAAATGTACCACTTTTTCTGTATCCATTCTTCTGTTGAGAGACATCTGGGTTCTTTCCACCTTCTGGCTATTATACATAAGGCTGGCATGAACATAGTGGAACATGTGTCCTTGCTGTATGTTGGGGCATCTTTTGGGTATATGCCTAGGAGAGATATAGCTGGGTCCTAAGGTGGTACTATGTCCAATTTTCTGCGGAACCTCTAGACTGATTTCCAGAATGGTTGTACCAGTTGGCAATCCCACCAACAATAGATGAGTGTTCTTCTTTCTCCACATCCTCCCCAGCATGTGTGATCACCTGAAGTTTTGTTCTTAGCCATTCTGACTGGTGTGAGATGGAATCTCAGGGTTGTTTTTGTCGGAGCCTCCTGGGTCCCCTGCAATGTTTCACCCCTGTCAGACCCTTCTGGGTCTCTTGCAGGTTTTGACCCCTGCTGAGCCCAGCTGATGCATGTGGAAGCTTTTTGTTCCTAACAAAGGAGTAGTCTAGCCTGGTACCAACACACCTGAGTGGTGGTCAATTTGTTCCTGCCTTTTGTCTTCTCGGTCTTTGTCTTTAAGATTTAGGCTGGTCTTCCTGGATATTTCCCTAGTTTATTCAGGTCTCGAGCAGCAGTGATATTTTGACTTCTTCCTTTTCAATTTGTATCCCTTTGGCCTCCTTATCTTGTCCAATTGCTCTGGCTAGGACTTCAAGAACTATATTGAATAGATAGGAAGAGAGTATGCAACATTTTCTAGTTCATAATTTTACCAGGATTGCTTCAAGCTTTTCTCCATTTAGTTTGATGTTGGGTACTGGTTTACTGTGTATTGCTTTTACTATGTTTAGGTATGGGCCTTGAATTTCTGATCATTCCAAGACTTTTAATGTGAAGGGGTGTTGAATTTTGTCAAATGATTTCTCAGCAATGAGATAATCATGTGTTTTTTCTTTGAGTATTTTTAATATATTGACAAATTTCCTCATATTGAATCATACCTGCATCCCTGGGATAAAGTCAAATTGATCATGATGGATGATTGTTTTGATGTGTTCTTGGATTCAGTTTGCAAGAATTTTATTGAGTATTTTTGAGTCGATATTCATAAGGGAAATTGGTCTGAAGTTCTCTTTTTTGGGCCTTAGTGTGATTTAGGTATAAGCATAATTGTGGCTTCATAGAAGGAATTGTCCTTTCTGTTTTTGTTTTGTGGAATAGTTTCAAGAGTATTGGTATTAGGTCTAGCTTGAAGGTCTGTTCAAATTCTGTACTAAACCTATCTGGCCTTGGGCTTTTTTTGGTTGGGAGACATTTATTGACTGCTTTTATTTATTCAGGGGTTATGGGAGTGTTTAGATGGTTTATCTGATCCTGATTTAACTTTGATACCTGGTATCTATCTAGCAAATTGTCTATTTCATTCAAATTTTCCAATTTTGTTGATTATAGGTTTTTGTAATAGGATATGATACTTTTTTTATTTCCTCAGTTTCTGTTGTTATGTCTCTCCACTTTTAATTTAGTTAATTTGGATACACTCTCTGTGCCCTCTGTTTAGTCTGGTTAAACGTTTATGTATCTTGTTAATTTTGTTAAAGAACCAGCTCCTGGTTTTATTGATGCTTTCTATAGTTTATTTTTTTTCATTTTTTATTTGTTTTGGTTTTGGTTTTTACTTGGTTAATTTCATCCTTGAGGTTGATTTTTTTTTTTTTTTGCCATCTACTCCTCTTGAATGTATTTGCTCTTTTGGTTCTAGAACTTTCAGATATTCTGTCAAGCTACTAGTGTATCCTCTCTCCAGTTTCTTTTGGAGGCACTCAGAGCTATGAGTATTCCTCTTAGGACTGCTTTCATTGTGTCTCATAAGTTTGGGTATGTTGTGCCCTCATTTTCTTAAATTCTAAAAAGTCCTTTTTTACTTCTTCCTTGACCAAATTATCGTTGATATTGTTCATTTTTCATGTGAATGTGGGCTTTCTGTCATTTTTTTGTTGCTATTGAAGACCAGCCTTGGTCTGTGGTGATCTGATAGGATGCATGGGATTATTTCAATCTTCTTGTATCTGCTGAGGCCTGTTTTGTAACCAATTATATTGTCAATTTTGGAGAAGGTATGATGAAGTGCTTCGAAGAAGGTACATTCTTTTGTTTTAGGGTGCAATATTCTATAGATATCCATTAAATAAATTTGGTTTATAACTTCTCTTATTTTTCTCTGTGTCTCTGTTTATTTTCTGTTTCCATGATCTGTTCATTGATGAGAGTGAGGTGTTGAAGTTTCCCACTATGTGTATTATGTCCTTTGATTTTTATTAAAAATTTTTTTAATGGTTGCTTTGCATTTGGAGCATAGATGTTCAGAATTGAGAGTTCATATTGGTAGATTTTTTCCTTTGATGTGTGTCAAGTGTCTTTCCTTATCTTTTTTGGTAACTTTTGGTTGAAATTGGGAAGTATTTGATATTAGAATGGCTACTCTATCTTGTTTCTTGGGACTCTTTGCTTGGAAAAATATTTCCTAGCCTTTTACTATGAGGTAGTGTTTATCTTTTTCACTGAGGTGCATTTCCTGTACACAGCAATATGCTGGGTCATGTTTAAGTATTCAGTCTATTATCTATATCTTTTTATTGGAGAATTGAGTCCATTGATATTAAAAGATATTAAGGAAAAGCGATGGTTGTTTCCTGTTATTTTTGTTGTTATAGGTGGAATTGTTATAGGTGTTGTAATAGGTTTGTGTGTGTATCTTCTTTTGGATTTGTTGAGAGAAAGAATATTACTCTTTTTTTTTTTCTTTTTCTAGGGTGTAGTTTCCATCTTCTGTTGGAGACTTTTTTTTATCTACTATCCTTTTTGGGATGGATTTGCGAAAAGATACTGTTTAAATTTGGTTTTGTCATTGAATATCATGTTTTCTCCATCCATGTTAACTGAGAGTTTAGCTGGATATAGTAGCCTGGTCTGGCATTTTTGTCTTCTTTGTTTCTATATGACATCTACCCACAATCTTCCATCTTTTAGAATCTCTGGTGAGAAGTCTGCTATAATTCAGATTGGTCTGCTTTTATATGTTACTTGACCCTTTTCCCTTACTGTTTTTCTTTATTTGTCTTGTGTATTTGGTGTTTTGATTAATATGATATGACCAGAGAAATTTCTTTTCTAGTCCAGTCTATTTGGAGTTCTGTAGGCTTCTTGTATGTACATGGGCATCTCTTTCTTTAAATTAGGGAAGTTTTCTTCCATAATTTTGTAGAAGATATTTACCCGCCCTTTGAATTACGAATCTTCCCTCTTTTCTATACCTATTATCCTTAGGTTTGATCTTCTCATTGGGTCCTGGATTTCCTGGATGTTTTGAGGTTAGGAGCTTTTTGTATTTTGCATTTTCTTTGACAGATGGGTCAGTATTTTCTATGATATCTTCTGTACCTGAAATTCTCTCTTCTGTCATTTATATTTTGTAGGTGATGCTTGCATTTATGACTCCAGATCTCTTTCCTAGTTTATTTTTTTCTCCAGGTTTGTCTCCCTTTGTGATTTCTTTATTTAGTCTATTTCCATTTTTAATCTCGGATGGTTTTGTTCAATTCCTTCACCTGTTTGTGTGGGTTTTCCTGTAACTCTTTAAGGGATTTTTGGTTTCCTCTTTAAGGGCTTCTACTTATTTACCTATGTTCTCCTGTATTTCTTTAAGGGGATTTTTATGTCCTTTTTAAAGTCCTCGATCATCATCATGAGACATGCTTTTAAATCCGAATCTTGCTTTTCCAGTGTGTTGGGGTATCCAGGGCTTACTGTAGAGGGAGAACTGTTTTCTGATTATGCCAATTAGCCTTAGTGTCCGTTGCTTAGGTTCTTCTGGTTGCCTCTTGTCATCTGGTTATATCTAGTATTAATTGGTCTTGCTATCTCTGACCGGAGCTTAGAGTCTCCTTTTGTGAGACTCTAAGACTGTGAGTCTGTGATGTTAGGTTTGTCAACACTCCTGGGAGACCAGATGTCTCTGGTGGATTTTGGGCCGTGAGAGTTGTGCAACAGTGTCAACTCTGGCATGCAGATGGAGACTGGAACAGTATTTCACATTCTTTATCTCATTGATTTCCTGTAATAAGCAATAGTGGACTCTGATACTTAATTTTAATTGTCAATTTGACTAAATTTAGAATTACTTAAGACACTTTGTGAGGTGTTCCTAGATAAAGTCAGTAGAAGAGGGAAGATAATACTCTGCAATGTGCATGGTTCTACCTCATGGCTGAAGTCTTGTATTGAATATGAATGAAAAGGAAGAAATTCAGCCAACACTAGCAATGATCTTTCTCTGCTCTGTATGCCTGACCTTACACTTCCAATGTCAGCCTTCCAAAACATGGTGGACCCAAATGAAGCTGTGAGTCAAAATAAAACCCTTGTACCCAAGTTGCCTTTTGGCTCTTTCATAGACAGTATATAAAAGATCCAGACATCTAAAACTCATTTCTTCTACAGTTCCATCCCCAGTGTTTCAGCTAAATGAAACCAAGGGTCCAGAAAGGAGTTTTGACAGGTACCACAGGTGAGAACTTGCAAGTCTCTCTCTCTCTCTCTCTCTCTCTCTCTCTCTCTCTCTCTCCTCCCCCCTCCCTCCGCCTTCAGATTCTCCTTTTGAAGTTTGTATCAATACTTTCTAAGGCTCCACACAATTGGTAAGAAATATAACAAATCGTTCAGAAAAGGATAAGAAGTCGACTTTTTTAAAAAATTACTTACATATCTCCTTTCTGAACTGCTTTATTAACAATTTCTAGTTAACTTATTTCCAAGGAGACTGAGTGTCCAAAGCATTTCTGAGCATCACGGACTGCTGTTCACTTGGTCATACATGCCGTCTTTCACGTAGCAGTCAGGTTAACCCATTTAGACTTGTTCCTCTTTAATACCAGCATGCACAAACACACTTTTTAAATGCAATATGACAACAAAATAGTGGTAAGCTTGAAATAATCTTTTAGGCAACATGAAATCCAGAATGTCATTTACATGGTGTTCATATGTTCATTCAGAGTATAGGGTAAAAGTTCTGAGCTCACTTCCAAGTTTTGAAAACCAACCTATCCCTGAGCTCAAAATCCTACCAAATCCATGAGCTGACCCCAAGATCCCACCAATCACAGGCTACTCTGGAAGTCTCTACCCTTCAAGAAACCCTATATGTATACTGCCTTCTGCTTGGTTCTTTGCTGTTTCTTGCCACATCAGAAGCAGTCACCTTCTATGCCTTTCCCAATAAATGTCTTATGGGGTTTGTTGTATAATGTGAATTCATAGTATTCTTAGGCTTCCATCTGCCAGGATATCTCTTCTCTCAGAGCTGCAACACTTCTTCTGGGGAAAGCTGTCCTCTAAGAGCTCTAACGGTTATATGGAGAGGACCCACAACACTGGTAATTGCTTCCTGGTCATTTGTTTCCTACTGAGAAAGCTTGCAGTAGGAGTTACTATATTCATTATGTATATGGTCTCAGCCAAGTGCAGTCATTTTGGTGCCTGAGTTGACACCCAGTCAAAATCAGACCCAAGGTATCAACCTCTGATCTTCATCCATATTTTTTAAATGATTCACTTCTATTAGCTTGTGAGGAAAATTCTGTTTCAATTTGGTTTGGGCCTCTTTTCCTCCTGTATTTTTAGAATACTCCTTTAAGAAACCAAGTGGCTAAGTAACCTGTGAAAGACCCCGGAGCAGGGAGACCCTCACTCAAGTCTCGGGATGATGCGACCCCCCCGCCCAAGAACTCACATGAGACCATCCTTGCTGTAATAAACATGAGGTTTATTGATAGGAACCAGTGCACTGGGGTCGAGACTCGTATCCCATGCAGGGGTAGTGGAGTTCGACCCCCAGTAACTAAGACAAGGGGAATTTAAAGGAAGAAACCTCAACCCCAGTGGGTAGGGAGGGCATCATTGGAAAATGTCGAGAATACCAGTGAAAAATCACAAGGAGCTTTCTGTTTCTCAAGATTGTTTACTTTATAGTCCATCAGTTCCTGGGAGAAGCTTCCTGCTTCTCAAGATTGTTCTCTAAGGGCCTTATCTTAAGTCCTTTTATCTAGTTCCTGGGAGAGTAGGCCAGAACTGTGACCTTTTACCTACAGGTAGAGGGCAGGGTCTGGAATTTGAGGTATTTGGGGCTTTTTTTAAACTTCTGACTTCTTAGCTGCATTTTTTATTCTTTCACCTGAAATGAATTTGGATGGATGGTAGGCATGTTCACACGGAAATAAAACACGTCCATGTGAAATATTTCTCACTGCAATTAAATTGCGAATACATAGGAGGTGTAAATTAACACTCAGCACTTAAATAACAATGCAAGGTAAACTGAGAAAACAAAACCAGGGGCTATGAACATACATACCCTGAAGTGGGCAAGAAGTATAATACAAGCATTATTTGCAAAAGTTGACAGTAAAAGACATTATTATTATTGTTGTTGTTGTTGTTGCTGCTGCTGCTGCTGCTATTGTACAGGTCTTTGTGAATAAATGTCAAATGCATGAAAATTGCTCACAGAGGTCAGAAGAGGGTGCTTAGATACCCTGGAGTTGGAACAGGCAGTTGTGAGGTTGTTGAGTGGAGTTAGGAATTACACAGGAATCCTTTGGAAGGGCAAATGCATGCTTAATTCCTGAGCCGTCCGACCTCACCCAAGAATCTCTGATTTAACTGACCTCCTTAAATTGTTCCCAGTTTAAAATACTATACAAATTTTACCTGTGGTAAGTGCTAGCCAAAAGAAGATATTTGAGGTGGTTAAAAACTAAGAATGACTTAGACAACTGATTAGGAGTATAGCTGTTCCTTAAGCCAGTTCTACAAGAATGTTCTTATGGATGGAGTCATTATTCTAAGCAATAAATGAGAATCTACATTTATAGCCAATTAGATTTTTAGAAAAAAATCTATTATGATCTAAATGGTACATTCAATTTTTAATAGAAATACAAATTAAGTTATGTTCTAGGTCTCCAAATACTTTAGGGATGAATCCAGTGGTGTGTGTGTGTGTGTGTGTGTGTGTGTGTGTGTGTGTGTGTGTGTGTGTAGCAAACTATTCAAATATTCTTCCTTAGAGACAATATTTGTCCACGAGGTAAGTGATTTGGTAGTCAATCATTTTATCTGCATTCAGTGTAACTCTCTGAGTAACTTGTATCTTGTTTTATGGAAATAGATGAGCTGTTCATTAGTGTAAAGGAGTCAGCACATTTTCTCACGGGAGCTTTCAAGAGGCACACTTTAGGGAATTTGAAGCAAAGCTTTAGAGTCCATGTGCCTAAGGACTCAATAAAGAGATGCAAGCTTTCCTAATCTTGTTTTCATTTTGTTTCTTCTTGGTGAATGCAGGCAGACAGCACACTATTGCTCTCTGTTACTTTCAAATTTAGGATCCATTTCTTTAAAAAGACTTGGGAGTCCTAATTCCCTTACATAATGTTTCCATAAAAAACACCAATAGCATAACAAATAGAAAGCACACTCTATATATTCCAACTGCCATGAGCCAGAAACGACACATCCTTACTAAAACTTGCACAAGTGAAGCTGCTGGAAAGTATTCTCTCTACTTACCCTCAGCCCTAGTGGTGGAATAGATGCACTGCATTGATGGCTTTAAGAATAATAGAGAAAGAATTGAAGAAGCTGAAGGGGCTTGCAACCCCATACAAACAACAGTGCCAACCAACCGGAGCTCCGAGGGACTAAACTACCATCCAAAGACCCATGGCCCATGGCTCCAGCTGCATATGTAGCAGAGGATGTGTCCTTGTTGGGCACCAAAGGGAGGAAAAACTCTTGGTCCTGCCAAGGCTGGACCCCTCCCTGCCCCCTAGTGTAGGGGAAAGCCAGGACAGGAAGAGATGGTTGATTGGGCGAAAGGGGAATAAAAAAAATTAAAATATATAAATAAATAATAAAATAAATAGATAATAAATAAAAACTATCCAGTAAGGAAAAAGAATAATTCCAGAAGTCTATGGGGAAGGAGAATAGGGTCTATGGGGAGGGAGAATAGGGTCTCGTTTATCTGTGGCAGGTTGCTTCATCAAGGAATCATGCACAAAGTATACTTCCTCTGACCAAACCACCAGTGCTGGAACTCAAGCAGGGTAAGGAAGAGTTATCATTTACTGAGGTTTGTTACTGAGTATGAGGGCAGGGAGGAAGAGGATCAACAGCCCAAACCATGCGGATAAGATTCACAATGCAGATGGTGCTTAAGCCTCACTAAGTCTCATTTTATCAGACAGGTAGGTGACTGTGTTACACGTGAGTTGCTCAGAGAATAAGATAAATACAGTTTACAAATTCAGGATCCAGAAGTTTCTATGCTTGACTTAACACTTTCCACTCACTTGTTAGTTGAAATAGTCTGCCCTTTTTCCTCTCTCAAACAATATGGACATTAGGGGTGTGCTAATAAAACATCACAGAATGCCTTTACCCTTTGCTTTAAGACCATTTTTTTTATTTTATTTTATTTTATTTATTTGTCAGATGTATAACCTGGAACTAAAATTGTTCCAAATCCTTCTAGTGAATCTACCATTGAAAGGAAACCCTCCAAGTTAGCCTAAGCATGCTGCTGATTCTTCTCTCTCCAGCCCAATTAAGTTCTCTTTATACAATAAGTATATGCAATAAGTAGGCTGAATTATTAGTGAAGGTATCAGAAGACTGTGGAACAGATTGTCATTGTCACATTTTAAGGCTTAGCAGTGAAGGGACTTTTATTTTTCTCAAATAAAAAGCTGAGAAGAAAGTTAAATGCCAAAAGCCTACCAAGGCTGCAGAGACTTCAAAAGCAGCTTGTGAACATTAAAGTTGCCATAGTAACATGTTTCTTGTCCAGAGTTTCTTATTTTGTCCTAATTTATCTACCATAAGATATTACTATTTATTTTGACCTATAGGCTCAAGGTGATATTTATTACAGACACAATGAAATTACAATTGAAGTTCTTTGATTAATTTCTATCATACTGCCTACTGTGGAGTCTCAGTATTGCCAGTGTCAAACACCCACAGATGCAAGGTGGACCTTATTAAATAAAACATGCATCTTAAATCATTTTTAGTAAACATACTTCTGAAAGACAAAATGGGATAATAAAATAAGTTGAGTTTAAAGTATACTCTCCCACTGACTGAGATATTTTAAACTACTCAACTTTAGCATTTAGCATTTGGCTGAAATGCCTGTTGTTTCTCCTTTGCATACAATGCCTTCCATTTTCCAAAATTTTTTTAGGTACAAACCAAACCTTTCTACCTCATTATAAATTTATGAAAATTTTACGTTGCCAATTTGAATGTAGAAAATTTTAATGATAACTCTTGGCACTGTACATGCCATAAAAGCCTACTGTTGAGTACTTGTAACCAATGTATATCCTAAGTGAACTTGGGTACCTGCTCAATGTCAGGGAAAGACCTAGACATAAATGAGAGATTGAAGAGGAATGGAAAGCTGAGGGCATATCTCAGTGATAGAGTCCTTGGCTAGCACAGAGGAAGCCTTGAGACTGATACTCTAAGGAGAAAATAAAGATAAATAAACAAGGATATATTATGTAGATGCATAAAATTATCAAAATTAAAATTAATAAAAGTTATAAAAATTTAATTATAAATAACTATTTTATGCTTTTTGATAGTTTAGCTTTTGTTCTTCTGAGAATTTCATATGTATCACATGTATTGTTGTTCTCAGTATAGGAAGAGAAAAATAAGCCTTCTAAAGTTATATGAAATGTAGATATATTTGAATCTGCTAGAGTGTAAACCTCCTATCCCCAACTCTGATGCACTCCCATAGAATGCTGTGTAAATTCGAAAGCAGTTGTTCTTCTCAACCAAAATGAGCAGAGAAGAGAAAGAAGACAGAAAACTGAAGTTTCATGGGTATTTATTTTTTTCTACAAGAGGCCAAAAGAGTTAAAGGGATGAGAAGAGAAAAGAAATTGTGAATGGAGGGCATTGTGCACAATGCAAATGATCTCATGCAGAAATGGAAGAAGAAACACAAGTTGGACTCAGAGTAGGAAGGATCAAGTCTTCTATTATAAGGATTCTTTCATAAGGATATTATTGGATGTATTAGAGATATATCCAATAGACCAAGATGAATAACAGTAGTATGAAGAAGTGGTGGAAACAGGTGCATGAAATCAGAATGGAGGTCCATTTGAGAAATAAACAAGCCAGACATATTTAGAAGCAGTGGTAGAGGGGAGAGAATAAAAAGAAAATCTCAGAAGAAATAAATGGGATAGTGTCTTAGTCATTGTTCTATTGTGGTGAAGAGATACCATGACCACAGCAGCTCTTATTTTAAAAAGAAACTGTTTAATTATACTTTCCTTGTAGTTTCAGAGGTTTAGCCCATTTTCATCATGGTAAAGAGCATAACAGCATAGAACCTGATCTGGCGCTGGGGAAGTAGTTGAGAATTCTATATGTGGATCTACAGGCAGCAGGAAGCGAGTGATTCTGGGTTTCGCTTGGGCTTTTGAAACTTCAGTGTTCTTACCCAGTGACCAAATCCTTCAATACGGCCACACTTCCTAATATTTTCAAATAGTGCTACTCTCTGAGGATGAAGTATTCAAATATATGAGCCTATGGGGCCATTCTTATTCAAACTACCACAGATAGTCATATCCAAATGGAGCCAAAGAGCTCAAGCAAATTAAAATACTTCTGTATATTATGACCTTAGATTGAGAAGCACAAACAGAGTAGTGAAATCTTACTGAGTAAAAAGAAAGGGACTTACAGACAGGAGGTGATTCTTAAAAGCAATGGAAATAAGGAAGTCTCACAGAACACCACACAGATCAAATCTAATGGTGTAGATTAAAGGAAAGAACTCCTTGACCGACAAGGTTGCCAGGACAGCTATTTTTATGAGTAGGCTAGATAACTTTGTAGATGTATATTAATTGTTCACAGCTCTATCTCTTAGGCATTGGCATACCTCACCATGTTTTATATTCATAAAGTCTCTTCATCTTCATTAAGCAACTCACTTTAACGTGGAGAAATATTAATAAATTGAGGCCAACTACAGCTAAACTTCACAACCTATTAATGCATGATAATTGGAAAATTTTCATCTTTAAAATATATAACAAGGGCCAGACATAAATTATCCTTACCTATACTGTCTGCTAAAACTACCTTCTTAGGGCCCAGTGAGACACTTCATAGGGTAATTGCACTTGCTAAGTGAATTCGAATACCTGTGTTTGGTCTCTGGGTCTATGATGACTCTTTAGTTATCAACCTGACTGTATCTGGACTGAGCTACACTGCAGAATGGAGTCACAGATGTGATCAGGATCTTGAGGTTGGAGGACAGCATGTTTTTGCTCTGCAATTTGAGGATGGAGGACCCAGGCTTTTGAGCTGAGTTTTGAAGTGAGACGATAAACACTTTCCATCCAGATCTTGAGGCACATCTTTAATCTGGACCCTACTTCTGGCTGGAAGACTATAGAAGGACAATGGAAAAGGAAGGGTTCATTCATTCTTCACCTGATTCTCTCCACTCTGCCAGCATATCTGCTTCTTCGCTGGCATGGGATCCTGCTTCTTCGGGATTCCAGCTTACATAGAAGACCAGCGGAAACACCCATACTCACGTTACTAAGCAACTACTAGATTCTTAGACTTTCCATTCACAGGAGGTCATTTCTGGATTAGTTGGACTGCAGCCTGTAAGTCATTCAATAAATTCTATACACACACACACACACACACACACACACACACACACACACACACACACCACACACACACACACACACACACACACACACACACACACATTGCTATACATATTACTGCATCTATGCCTATGACTCCCTTTCTTCTTACTCAATAAGGCTTCACTCGTCTGTCAAGAGTCTCAGTCTGAGGTCATTCCCTGTAACATACGGAAGCATTTTTCTTTTCTTTTCTTTTCCTTTCTTTTCTTTTCCTTTCCTTTCTTTTCTTTTCTTTTCTTTTCTTTTCTTTTCTTTTCTTTTCTTTGGCCTGGGCCTTTTGGCTCCATTTGGATATGACTGTTTGTAGTGGTTTGAATACAAAATGGCCCCATAGATTTTAATACTTCATCTTCAGAGAGTGGCACTATTTGAAAGGAAATATATAAATATACTAAATTTGTAATCGTATTTATATAAATATATATTAATATTCATATATATTATAAAGAGACTCACTCCATAAGTTCTATGATTCTGGAGAACCTGACTAATGCAGGACCATTCTGTAAATAGGAATACTGAATAATGAAATTTGTTCTTTAGCCTCCATGTGTGCATATACGTCTCTTATCTCAAATCTACACACATATCACACAATACAATAAGTAAAATGATTAAAGTAAAAACCAAACACTATGGTGTTAACAAAATCCAAGGGCTCACTTCATTTTCTTCCTGGACCAAACTCTGGAGAGATTTACTCTGGTAAAAAGGTCGCAGAGACCCATTTCCTATTAAATACAAGATTTTGTATGAGTGAGAATAATTACTTTAATAAACATCTTTTTATGTATATGAGTGCTTTGCCTACATATAGATCTGTGTACTACCTGCATGACTAGTGTCCTCAGAGGCCAGAAGAATATATTGGATCCCCTAGATCTAGAGATGGAGATGATTATGAGCTGCTGTATGGAAGTTGTGAGTCAAACCCAGGTTCTTTGGAAGAGGAACCTCTGAGGGCCCTAAAACTAATTATTTTTAATATGATGGTAATCAGTTCCATTTTTTCAAAACAATTAATAACTACTTTTACATCAAGAGAAATAGCAAAGTTCTATCAGATGATCAGCCAATCATTAATGGGTTGGGGTATTATGTAAGTGCACGTGAATTTATCTTGTTGGTCAGTATATAGGTAGAAGGAAGTCAGTCTCCCAGTGAAGAGAAACAAATGCCATTTTCCTGTAAAGGAGAGAGTTGTCACGCAAAGGAAGGGTGCCAGTTCTAGAGAAGTGGCTACCATCATGTGCTTCTAATTAGAAGGAGAGACTGGCATTTGGAGCGTCTGTTGTTTGTCCTTTGGACTGACTAAGCCTCTTGTGGAAAGTTTTGACACTTCTTCAGAAGTTCCTAGCCTCATCCAGAAGGCGACTCAGAAAGATGATTCCCACATTAAAGGGCTTTGTGGGTGAGCTTGTCAGCCCTCTAAGGCAGGGTAAAGATGCGCTTTAATTCTCTGCTACACTAGTTAGACTTGGTGCCTTGAAGGGACAAGATTGCTCTGATTGTTCAAAAATTCTGCTTCAATTCAGGGAACTAAGCGGCCTCAAGGAAACTGGAGCCTTATGCCGGGAGACCTTTTCGTGGGTCTAAACAGCAGGGGACCAACAAAACAGAACCTCCTTAGTGCAAAGAAGTCAGGTAGGATCTAGATCTAGTTCGCTGACTTTGACGTGCTCACCTTGCTATCAGCTTCAGGGAGAAATAAGCTTCATGAACTCTGCTTCTTAGTGTCATACATACAATGACTTTTCTGCTTACCCTCCTAGGGCTGAGACAGTTTCTCCTTCTAACTTGGCATTTGCTCTCATTCTCATGGTTGCTGACAAAATTTCTAGCATTTCCTTTCTGCTCTGGTTAGGAAGAAGAGTGACAGAGATGAAGGGGCCCAACAAATGTGCCTCCCTCGGTGCTTTGAAAAGTGTCATAGCACACTAGATTCAAGCTAAGCTGGCTCACGTTGACATCGCTAGCCACAGGAACATTCCAGAGTTTGAGGGTTATTTTATTTGCACATTTATTTCAAGCCATACTGTTTTCTTTTTTTCTTTCACATGCATTGCCCCATCCTGGGAAGAATAAAGGCTGGATATGTAATTATCCAGGAAGAGCTCCTTGTGAATGGAAATCCACAGTCTAACTAGTCGCGATGGCAATGACTAGTAGTAGAAAAGGAAGGAGATCAATCATGAAGAGTGTTAAGAAAATGAAAGGATTGTGGCCAAACCCTGCACCAAGTCTCTCACATTACACTAACCATGAGTTGTGCTTGGTTCTTTTGCAAGGTGATTTTTTTTACACTAAATATTATATGAAGATTAAACTGAAGCAGGATGTGAGGAAGGGAGAATGAGAGAGAGGGAGGGAGTAAGAAGGGGGAGAGAGAAGGGGGGAGAGAGAGAGAGAGAGAGAATATGAAAAAGTAGGAAATGTGTCTACTCACCCCATGTAGACAGAACCATGGAAACTTCAAGGGCACATTTGCTTTTGAACACACTCTATTGTCACTAAACATGAGCGAGAACTGAACTGGCAGGCCTGTGGAGATCTGCTTATGATCACATTAACTGGAGGCTTGGACAAGACAGCTGATATTCAAAGCTCAAACAGTCAAATCTGCTTCCTTTTAGCAACATTGTCTTGAGACCCTTGACTGACACCCATCAGAAGCCGGGTGAGGGGGCAATCAAGCAGTATTATCTGCTCATTTGAATTTAAGAAAAGATAGGAAATATATTTTTCTTTTCTTCTCCTTTTTATTCTTTTTTATCAAGTAGATAAGCACTCTCAAAAGTAAGGGAAATGGAATCTGTGAAAAGCTCCAACACTACAATCTCCGCTAAATTATAGATGATTGGCCTCTCAAAAGTGAGTGCGATAGCAATTGTACATGCAAGCCAACGTACAGGGTAACATATCTTCTCTGCACTGTCCTGTAAAACTCTGTATCAATTTCCCTGAAAATTAGTGGCATTCACTGAGGTGTAAAGGGACATATTTTGACATTAAGAAATCATGGAATTTTAATAGAAAAGCAAAATGATAAAATTAATTCTTAGCTACACTGGATATAAAAAGTGGATACGTTTTATGATTAGGTTTAAAATGCTGGGTATTGAGTTCACAGCAGGCAGCAGTGAACACATCTGAAACAATTTCTTCTCTGACAGATTTTTTTTTCTTTAAAGTGGGCAGAAACTTCGGCGAGGTTACATTGACTAGATATTAACTAGAATGTTCTCTATGAGTAGAAATAAAAAATTTTCACTATCAATGTTTTATTTATTGTGGTCTGCTGCCATTTGTTGTGAAAGAAACAGTTGATTAATTGGTCAATCAGTTTATCAATTAACTAATAACTTTAAAATATTATTCAGTGTGTGTGAGTGTGTGTGTGTGAGTGTGTGTGTGTGAGTGTGTGTGTGTGAGTGTGTGTGTGTGGTGTGAATGTGGGCATGTGAGTGTCACAGTACATATTTATAGATCAGAAGACAACTCTGCAATGAGTTATTTCTTTCCACTGTGGGCAACATGTACATTACCCATTTAAGTATCGTGTGTTTTCCAGCTTTTAAATTTTTTTCAAATGATTTGATTGCTTGCCTTTGTTAGTTTATTATCTATATCCTAGATTTCAGTCTTAGAATAGCTGATGGAACACATATTGCTCATCCTCTGTCCTAAGAACCAATGGAATAAATAGTAAATGTGTATGAAAAATCATAACCAAGAGGTGATGAAGACTATAATGACAGCATATTGCCTCTGGGTAAAAAAGAATGGATAGGAAATGTTCAAGAACATAAACTGAATGAAATTTATCAGGACAATGAAAAAGGAACAGAAAAAGAAAAAGAATTATACATGTATATGATCAGGTAAAGCAGACATTCTCCCTATGAGACTGCAACCAGGTCATCTACAGAAGACTGGTATGAAGTTTTGCCAAGCCTGTAATAGGATGCTTAGAGAGAACTACAGCCTACCCAACTCAGTTCTGCCCAGCAATGTCCCTTAGAAAAGAGGACCATCAGGAATGTACTCACTGGCAGGGGAGAAAGGAACCATGTATCTGTTTGTTTGTATTTGAGAAATTTAGGGAAATGTCTGAGAGTGTTGTATGACAGTCTGTCTTCCTTTGGTTCAGTCATTCTTCATTCTGAGTGGGAAAGAATAATTCTGAAATACCAGAGAAAGCCTCAGAACGAAGAGAGAGAGTCAAGCAAACCAGCTAAAAACTTAGAATCAAAGGATACTGATGTTCCAGTAACAACTTCAAGTCTAAGCAAATTTCTCTCTAGTTAATGTAATCAGAAGTATTACACAGAACTTTTTGGTATCTATAGAAAAGAATGGTGAGCACTTAAATATTAATCTAAAAATAATTTAGAGCTAAAATTATTATTCTTGTTCTTTAGTTAGAAAAGAATCAAATTGGGCACAAAATTTAACATTGAGGAAAATAACACAAATAAATATTCTGAAACAACATAGAAATAGGAATTACATTAATAACTGTCAGGAATAATAAATTCAGACCAGGTGTGCTAGTGCACACCTTCAATCCTCTTTCTATGTTGTTTCCTGGAGAGGCAGTGCATTCAAGAACAGTTGGATCCACATAGAAAGTTTCACTATGCCGATAATCTCAGTATTCTAGAGGCAAGAATAGAAAGCTTGAAAGTTTAAGACCAGTCTGTGCTGTTCTACAGAGGAAGGGGGAAGAGAGGGAGAAAGGAAAGAGACACATGGGGAAGGAACACAGAAGGGGAAGAGGAGGAGAAATACAGGAAGTGTTACAATTAACCTAGGACTCCAGATGCAAAAATACGAACTATGACAAAAAGGAGTTCACTGGTTGCTAAGAGATATGACATGAAAAAGAATTTTGCTCGATAAGATGGATAAGAACCTGAAAGGTATTGTAAATATAGAATAAATGCCCAACAAGCCTTCTCAAGCAGAGACAAAGAAAGGATTTGAGTTATTTTAGAAAATACCAAGCACAATAGGCAAGAACATAATCGACCCACTATAAAGGAAACTGAAGTGAGGCGTACAACTGCAGAATACAGCAAAAGAATTTAGTTTAGCCCAGTGTTAAAAATGCTTTAGCTTGGATGGCTGTGGTGTTACACCACTGACTGAAGCTGTAGAGAAGAGCAGTGGTCATGGCTTTCAACTTGGCGGCACTGTGATGAATATTTGCATCCCGGTGCTAATTCGAAAGCTGTTGCTGATCTCTAACTTTTATAATCAGTGTTTAGAAACACTCAGATGATTTCATCAATTCTACAGCATAGAGTGAAATATTCCTGCCATAGGCTGAGTAGTACTCATTGGTGTGCTAGCTCCAGAACTGGAGCGTATGCTGTGGATTTTCATACAGACTAAGGACCACCAATTTGGACGGCAAGAAAGCAAGCTCTGCTTACATATCCCTGTGTGCACAAGTCACAGCACAGAGACAAGGAGGATCCCAGACAGAGAAAAGAACATCGTGCAGTTTCTTACCCCTCAAGGAGGTGATCCTAAGGCTAAAGGCATGGATAATGTAGGTTTCCAGATAGCTAGGAAAGTTTTCAGAAAATTGACTCCTTTATCAAGCCCCAGAAGAGTTACTCATGTAGCAATGAGGTAGAATAAAACCATAACATGTTAGGGCTAGTGTCAAGCTCCTGTCATCTCAAGCTGTCCTAAAAGAGGTTCTTCTTAATCTATCAGCATTGAAAACCTTAACTAATGTGTCCTGCTCACACGGTCAGGTGCCGACTGGAAGTTGCAGAGGACTCTGCTTCTCTCTGCTGCATACTCTCAGGCATGGTGTTTCTCCTTCCTTCTGCCTCTGGTGGTCCTAAGCCCAGGGAGATGAAAACCCCACCTATGTCTCTCCTCTCCAGCTATTGTCTTCTAGCGTCTTTATTTACCCATCAGAATTAACAAGAGGCAGCTTCTGAGAAGCTACGGGCAGATCCTCCAGCAGTTTTGGGAGACCTGATTAACCTTGGAATACAAGCAGCTATATGATCATAAATACTGTACATGAGAATCACCTCAACAAACCCTGTCACGATAACAATGTAAAACCAAAATGGTTAGAAAATAGAGATTAGAAAAGGGGCTTGTAGAAGTGATGCTGAAAAATTGTGGACAGTTGCAAAATGGACAGTCAGAAAATCTATCAAACAAACACCATGAGGACCAGAAACAGAGGTTTATTCATATCATTGTGAATTACAGGGATCATTTCCAGCAAACTACATCTTCATATTATTAAGTCCGTGTAGTGAGAGGGGACGTGAGTGTGCAGGCTTCTATGTGTGCAGGTGCAGTGCACATACACAGAAATGTCTTGCCACAACCTCATTCATAGACATTACCTCAGTATGTGTCAAGTACAGCATTGCATGGATGTGTCTTAAAATATATATTACAGTTCTGAAGGTATTTTCCAAAAAAATAGTAGTATTGATTTTTTTGAGGTGATATTGAAGGTGAGAGTGATAGACAAGCTCTTGCTGTTTACTATTTTAAAATCTATGTGTATATTTTAATTATAATAAGGAGAATGTTTTGCTTTTGTTTACATGCATTTTATTTTTCTTTTCTTTTTTTCGGAGCTGGGGACCGAACCCAGGGCCTTGCGCTTGCTAGGCAAGTGCTCTACCGCTGAGCTAAATCCCCAACCCCTACATGCATTTTATTTAATTACTTACTTGGGAAGTGTTATCATACATACATGCTATGACATGCGCATAAAGGCCAGAGGACAACTTCTAGGTGTCAATTCCCTCCTTCCATCACATGGATTCTGGGACTGAATTGCAGTCATCAGGCTTGGCAGAAGGTGCCCTAGAGGCCAAGCTAACCTTATGACCATGTGAATACATCATCTTATCCTATTTTATTAATTTTTATTGATACTTCATGAATTTCACATTATACACACCAATCTCACTCATCTCCACATCCCTTCCTATCCTCCCTCCACCCTTGCAACCTCATGCCCCAAAAGAAGCTGTAATGTGCCACAGTTCAATGCAATGAGTCATTGCTCTGATTTGAGGCCTCAAGTTTCTGCTATACTATCAATGCTGGATCGCCACAGGGATTCCTCTTAGATATCCTGTTGTTGCCCCATGCTATGAAGATCATGTGACTTTGGATCTACAGGTATGACTCCTTCACATACTCCAGCAGTTCATAGATGGGGTAGATGTTGCATGAAACAACTCAAAGCCTTGGATCTTGGCTTGGGTGGTAGCTGATGTGGTCAGCCTGCCAACTCTCCCACATCAACACCTCCAGGTAAGCTCTCCAGCACTGCCTCAGCTAGCTTACAGAATGCCACAGTCAGACAGGGTCAGCTCTCCCACTCCTTGGGATTCAGGAATGGGTCGCCCCTGCCCATGCAACTTGGACTAGCTACTCAGGTGAGATTCAAAACCCACTCTCCTGAGTGCTATAATAGTCAAGGGCCTGGGCCAGCTCTTCTCTCTGCTGCAGGTGGTAAGAGGTAAAAGGGGATAGGAGGTCATCTTTTCTCTCCCGTACTATCTTGGCAGATAAATGACAAGTCCAGGTCTTCAGTATGCATACTCTGAGGGCCAGCTCACCTGTGTCACTGCTACTACAGTCAGCTCTAATGTGGTACCCAGGTGAGGGGCAGGTACAGCTCTCCAGCCTGCCAGAGATGATGAGGGATGGGGAGGACAGGGAGCTAATCTTCTGTGACCCCACACCATTGCATAACTAACATGAGGTGGAGCCAACCCACTGGAATTTATACTCTTGGGGCTGGCCCACCAGGAACTCCCACAACCAGGGCCAGCTCTATTGTGCTTCCTTCACAGGTATGGGTCCCACTCTCCTGAGTTCTGTAAGCCAGAGCAAGGCAGTGGCAGCTTTCCTGCCCTCATACCTTTGCAGCCAGCTCTTCCACATGGCAGCTGATAAGGGATAGGATCCTTACAGGATCTGAAGTCCGCACAGCCCTCAGATTTCAACATGGGTCCAGGTGGCAGCCCAGTCCGGCATCTTCATGACTTTGGTGATAACAGAACCCTTCAGTGATAGCATGGTCCAGGACCTCAGGTAGGATTGTGGCCTAATCACACTAGCCTGTTCCTCACTACTGTAGTGTCTTCAGTCCTACATCTCTTCACTGTGCACACATCCTTCTGTTTCTCTTCCTCTTCTATTTCTCCAACATTTACTTGGTTATCTTAGAGGAACCCAGGGCCGCTGTGTCTGGGGTCATCTCGGGTGTGACCTGCCCACCTGGACCTGCCGCTGTGTCTGGGGGTCATCTTAGTGTTAGTCTGCCTGCTCGGGTCTTGTGACCCCCAGATGGAGGTTGTCTCAGACTTCTAGAATATATCACCCTAATTAAAACTAGAGATGTATTACCAAACAAAAGTTAGGAAGGAAATCTGAGCTGGAGTAAATCTTTGATTAAAGTGTTTAAATGATTAAAGAAAAAGTAGCTCACTGGCTGTTATGCCACTTTCTCCTGTCCTGCACTTGTGTGTTCGTTATCCTTTCTTTGCCTAAAGTGTTTTTAGGATTCCTTGTCCTTTACTAAGCACGTAAGCACAGAAATGCCTACCGTCCACATCCTGAATTTAATAAACAGTTTCAATATACTTCACATTCCTCAAGGTGATTGACAAACCAGCTTTACTGTCACGGCTATTTTTAGCTAAGAAAACTGATCTCTCTTTTCAAATTTATATCAAATAGAATCTGAACGCATGTGATTGCTATCAGCAGTAAGATCATAATGTAAGAAAATATTTTGTGTTCATATTTTTTAGGGGAAAGATTTTCCCATAAAATGTGTGTTTCAATAAAAACAATTACTTTCTTATGAGATCTTAGAATTTAAAAAAACAAAGAACATTATTTTCAGGAATGAAAGAATAACCTTGTAAATACATTTTCAGTACACCACTAACATCCCCAATTTGCTTCCAGAAAATCCTCATTGAAAACTGCTTGTACCCTTTATCATCTGTTTTGAACACACTGTATGTGGTGAAGGTGTTAATATAGTCTAACTTTTGCTTTGGTAGGTTTCTACAGTAGCTTGTATGTTTAATATTGTTGTGTTATGAGTCCAGGTCATGAGTGACTTAGATTGTGTTGTGTATGTCTAAGTTGTGGTATAACCTCTAAACGCTAGCATTTACATCATCTGCTCTGGGAAGCATTCTCTCACCTTCAGTTTTAATATAGCATCAGATATCTCTGAGTTTCTTTTAGCTATAAATGTCAGGACTTTCAGCAAGGCCTCTTCAACACTCTCTGCCATCTAGTCAACCAAGTGCACTCATTGTTGCTCAGCATAGCCACCATTTGCCAGAAGAGTTCCCTACGAGTTCTGACCAAGGTGACAGGACACAGTGGCTAGTTAGCAGATAAAGTGAAGGATTGAGGGAATGGGTTTTTGTTTTATTAGGCTGCTATTAGGCTAGGATGATCAATACATTCCTTTGTGTTTCCTTTCCTTTCTTTCCCAGTGTTTCCAGTTCCCTGTGATTACATCTCTTTAACAAATTATTCATATGAAACCTCCATTTCTGATTCTGTTTTTTAGACAGCTTGGGCTAATGTACTTATCATATAAATCTGAAAAGAATCAAAGGATGGGGGTATGAAGCTGGCTTACCTCTAGACTAAGAGATTATTAAAATCCAGGCTTGCATGGTTATTACAATTTATACCTATGGATAATTGAATTAAGGTACTTATAGAAGATAGATTATAGAGAGATTAAGAGGTTAATATACTCACTCAAATTAATGACAGTGACAAGTAACTGATTACAGTTTGAATGACTGATATTGACAACATGATTTAAAAGCTGGAGACATTATTGCATGTTTTTAAGAAAAGCTCCTTTTTTTAATAAGCTAGATGGCCTATACCTCACAGGAGATGTGGGGTTTGATTAGTATAGCTGCAAAAGAGATGAAATATACATTCAGAAAGAGTAGAACCTTGAAACATGAAGCAGGTTGATTAATTTATGAACTAACGAATTTTGAACATCAAGTTTGATTGAGCTCATGGTTGGTAAGAAACACTAGGCTTTTCCTTGCTAAATGATGTGTCCCTGTATTTGAATAGCAGTGAATGCTTTTCTGAAGCAAGGTGTGACTTGTTTTCATGAATACTTTTCTCTACCTGACCAGTTTCCTTCCAAGATAGCAAGGAAAATCGTTCTGTGAATAAAGAATGTGTCCATCAAAAGAACCGTGGGATCTAGTACCCAGGTGCTGCTGGAAACGAGGTGGAGAAGGAATTTTGGTTTTGTTGATGTAGAATAAGAGAACACAAGGCTAGAGTATATGGTCATAGAGCTATTCACAATAACATTCAACACTCTGACAAGTGTTCCTCTGATTTTGTTGTTGTTGTTGTTGTTGTTAAAGTGACCTTTGGTAAGTGGGATGCAAGTTCCAAAATGCTACATGATGTTGAAGGAGGTGTTGTAGTCACAGAGTATTGGCAAGCTGAAGATAACTTTGCTCAGTAAATGTAACTGGAAAATTATCTGCCTAGGTTTCCAGGGAGAACCCAAAGACACTGCCTCTGTTGTATTGACAAAGAATACATTTTAGGAGGGGCTATATCTCCAGGAAGATGTCTTTATAAAACTGGGATTCAGGTATCATGGAGAGGGCAACACTTTGAAAATGGCATGGGCAGGTGGCAGTGTGTAGTTATGAAGCAAACCACATCAACTGTGATCTGAAAACACTAAACAGGAAATATTAGAAATAAACAATTGTATATTACATATATATTTATATATAATAAATATATGTAACAATTATATAAGTTATATATTGTCTGCCATTCTGAAAAATGTGATGAAATTTTACCTCATCACTGTCTAAGATGCAAACAATTTCAACCACTTCTTTGTGTACTGCCTCATTTCTGGATATGTTATGACTGATAGTCACTTATTACCTATTTTGGGTACCACGTTAACTGTTATAGTGTCAAGGTGTTTGTGCATGGTGACTCCACTCAGTGACCTGATGCTGGTTTCATTCACCTCACTTTGTCAAATCATGTAGATGAAGCATTACCACACATCATAAACGAAGGGTGTATATGGGGCCATAAGATGTTTTAGAGAAAGAGAACATGCACACATGCACACACACACAGACACACACACACGCATGCACACACACACACAGACACACACACACGCACACACACACGCAAATGATGCACATGCATACACACACATGCACACATGCACAATCCCAGTGTATTAGTTTAGTTCCTTTATTTAGTTATTTTTATCCTTAACATCTTACTGTGTATACTTTATTAATGAAACTCTTTGTACAGAGAACAGAGCTCACAGTCTAGAGAAGATCTGGAACTACCTGTGGTTTCATGAGTACTCTGAGCAGCAGGGGAGTCCACTAGAGATGAAGCTGCTGAAACAGGCAGTGCAGCCGGTGCTTCACTAGGACACTACAGCCCACAACAACCTCTCTCTGTCTCTTTCTATTAAAGCTAATGTAGCTGACTAGCTGTCTGAGTTATAGTTCATTTTTATTGAAAGAAAAAGAAAGAAAAGAAAAGAAATTCAACTATGTTATAAACTGATATCAAGTATTGGAATGGAAAATTAGGTCCATCTCTGGTTGCAGATATGTCAACAGCTTCAATGTGACAGCTTACTGATTGAAAACCAATACAAGGGCTCTTGAGAAAATACTCAGAGCATTTTTAAGTGTGTAATGTTATTATGGTCACAAAACTGATTCCACACAACTTCTGGTGTAGATGCGCTTCCCTTTCCAAGATGTGAGGCTAGTAAAAACTACCAGTGAACCAGACCCACCACTATGATTTTCTGAGTAGAGTGGGAGTTTACAGAGGCCAAAGAATAAATAGAATTTTACAAAATTACTTTGGATTTGGTCCAGTGAGTGTTTGGGTCTTGCATGAGACAATTTTCCTGAACCTCATATATTTAGTTGGAAACTTAGCAGTTGGAAAATACTTCATGCTGGTCCTCAAACGCATGGTTTACAGTCAACCTGGAGGAAATGAAGGTAGAGGTTTCTCTAATGCAGTAGACACAGAAAAATTAGAAAATATTAATCAGCCTAGATGGAAATTGCAGGGATTGTTGAAAAAAACAGTAGTTGAATAAGATAAGGATACAGGTTCTAATTATAGTAAAATTTAATTTACATATCAGTGTTTGCTGAATCTTGTTTGGTTGTGGAGGATGTTGAAGAACTATCCAAGTGACACAGTCAATCACAGATGATGGAAGACATGAGTTGTCAGGAAGGCAACAAAGTTACAACATTGAAGTTTTATTGGCTTGCTTACTCATTTGTTTGAGGAATTTCTCTTGAAGCAGTGAGGAGAGAGTGTTTGTCCATTATATTGAAGATTAGTTTGAATATGCATTCCCCAGAATAAAGCACACAGTCTATTTTATTGCACTGATAATACCAGACTACATTCACTTTGGAGAAGAATGTGAAAACTTCTTTAAAACTATAGAAAGATACATTTTCCAGAAAGAAGAAGGTACTACCTACAATGTTTTGGCAGTCGCAGAGATGTTCCTGGGAAATCCACTGGTCCAGGAATCTTGGGGATTCTTTTGTGAAGAGCAATTAGTTGCAGCACACCTTATCCAACCCACAAAGAGGTTGCACAGACCTACAGGACATGGAAATAAGACATCTGTTAATAGAGGATTAGTCATCATCGAAACAATAGTTCCCTGTATATTTTATCAGAGACAAGGCCTTATTCTGTACCCCAGACTCTTCTGAAACGTACTATATCCTCCTGCCTCAACTTCCAAAATACGGGAATTAGGGGAATGAGCTTTTCTGACTTCTTTCTCCACCTCAATAGGCCCCAGTAGAGGCTGAATGCCTGATCATTGGTTACTGAGAAGCTATCAACTAGGGCTACTCATTATAAACTGGAGCTTTTCTAATGTCATTGACTCAAAGTTAGAATGGATATGATACATTCAAGACAGGCTGGTGCAAGTCTAGAAGGCAGTGTAAATTACGGAAAAAGTAATTTACACATCCATTGTGTGAGCCCATTCATTTTACTAAAAGGAAATGAATAAGGTCAAGGAGTGGCAGGTATAGAGGGCATGGTGCCAGCATTATCTCTGCTCTGATGAGGTTGTTATGGTGACATATAATAAGAGGAGCATTCATAACATTGATAAATTCAATAAAAGAGGAGGGGGGTCACACATGTTGTTGTTATTGCTTTCAATAATAAATTTGTCTGAATTCTTCGAGAATGGTCTCAATCTCTTCTGAGGGTAAAAGCCATGTCATCTATTAGCTACCACTAGGTATCATCTTTTAAAGTCTTATCAACCCTCTATACTGTCATATGGACATAAGGCTTCCAATACAAGAACTTTGGTGGGAGCAAGCACATCAAAACCTTCAAAACAATTAGGTATGCTGACCTCAGGAATATGTTCTCTCTCACCCATGCCTCTACCCTCAGAGGATGATTTCTTTTGGATTTCTTATATTCAACTGAGGAGGAAGAGTAATACTCAGGCCTGGTTCTTATCTAAATCAACTGTTTCCTTACACCATAAATAGCATTGAGGCAAACTGTAGAAGTCAAGTAATTCTTCAAGTCAAGGAATTCAGTCATTGCATTTGAAAATACACTTGGAGTGGAAAGACAGGTAACAGATGGATAAACATTGACTTCAGGACAGTGAGGAATGTACTACTGTGCTAATAAAGGGACTGGACTGAGATGAGAAATGAGAACACAGGAGATGCACTAAGTGCTTGTACCTATGGGCAAAGGTCCAAACTATGCGGACCCTCCTATCTATGCTTCGACTCATCAGAGAGGATATAGTGCCCAATCAGGTCAGCATGGCTTTTTTTGTGTACATAGTTTTCAGATATTTCCTCTTAACCACACCAATGCTTGGGTTGTACATGCACAGTGAATAATTGTTGGTTCGAAAAAGTTAAACAACTGGTGTTTCACAAGGCAAACAAAGCTATTGCTATTACTAAATGTCTACTAAGTGTCTACACATCGTTTTCTAATTCCATGTCTGGGCCTGCAACATGACACCTGATTCAATAACATAAGGAGGAGGTTGAGGTTCTTCTGGAGAGAGCATACATATTGGGTTTGTCTTTTTTCCTGGCCAAGCTTGCCTATACAGTAATACTTTAGAAAAAAACCCGTTTTTAGCAAAGATTCTTGGAAATGTGAAGCTATCTGTTTTTATTTCATCTATAAGGAGACATTGGTAGAATGACATTTTGCAGTCTCAGTCTGCTAGCTCAAGACCTGTTTTAGTTTAGTAACTGTCCTATCGAAAACAGTATGCTCACTGAACTAGCAGCTGATACATGATTCTATGTTTCTAAAAACCCGAGGTCCAGGAGGAAACAGAAGGAAGAAGAATCCAGCCTTCTTACCATAACTCACAATGACTCTTTTACAAAAGAAACTTTTCTATCTCTGCAAAGTTATTCTTGCCAAGTTAGATATTCTGGCTCCCAAAAAGGAATAGAACAATTCTGTTAGCAGATACAGAAAAATTTTCCATTTAATAAGAATCTGTTATTGCCATCTGCTTTCCACTGGTGGACCAGAAGGGAAATAAAGGAGCTACTGTTCTCATGGGCACAATAAATAATGGCCACGATCAGCTGCATATCAGTTGATATCATAGTTAAGGCAAATCAGAGTATATCTGGAAGCAAAGATTAGTAAATAAGTGTCTCTTAATAATTGGTTAAAAAAACATGAATATTGTAATAATCTAACAGCCAAGAGCTTAGATCATTTGGACAGGATAGAATGGTAAAACAATTAGGAAAGCAGCTAAGACTAAAATCCTGGTCCAGAAAATCATAACTTAACTTAGTAGTAAAAAATAAACATGATAAATATTAATTGATATTCAGATACAATACCAGACACAGATCATTTCACCATTCCTCAGTCTCTTGGAATATGACTTTACCCATGCTTTGAAGGACCAGATATGTGACACCTCTCTCAGTGAAGGCAATGTGTAAAAGAAAGTGGAAGCATATCTGGGTGACTGAAGAGATGAGCCCTTTAACTTTCTAAATATAACCAGTATCATTTGACTCATTATCCATTATCCAGCTTTTCAGGTGGAGAAGTCTTGCTAAAATTGCTCGTGATTCAATGTGGCTTGGCCATTGCTATTGTTATATCTTTAAATATCACAAGCTAATATATCCTGAGGCAAAAGTGACACGTTCACCCAGCTGCATGTGGGATCTTCAAAATGATCTACTTAACATCTCCACTATCCACCTCTACACTGAACAGACCTACTAGAATTTTAATTTCTCAGCAGTTACCTGGACACGTCAAGTAGAATCCCCTAAAGTGCAGAGGCATTAAGGACCTTGGACTGACCCTTGACCTATTACAAAAGGAACACATGAAAGACCTATCCAAATGTTTCTATTTCTGTCTGGATGGATTCTCCTAAGAAAGAATGGATTTATTATTTTGTCTTTTTTTTTTTTTCGGAGCTGAGGACCGAACCCAGGGCCTTGAGCCTCTACCACTGAGCTAAATACCCAACCCCGAAAGAATGGATTTAAATATCTCTTCCACATTACAGACACCATAGAGTGTTTGCACATTGTGTGTGTGTGTGTGTGTGTGTGTGTGTTCCTTTTTCTCCTCATTTTAACCCATTATTTCTCATCTCAACAAATAATTTTTTTCTAAGCCTTGTTTCAGGAATTGTCTTTGAAATCTCTATAGAAACTCTTGGAATAAATCAGGTATGGTAACACCTACTTGCAATCCCTTTGGGATGCTGAGCCTGGAAGATGATTTCAAAGCAGCCTGTACTACTGATAACAACAAAACCTTTTCCATATTGAGTAGTTTAGAAGTTTAAAAGATTAGTGTAGATCAAATAGTACTTTATTGGTTTATTTTAGATTTATTTTATTTCTAAAGATATCTAAGTAATAAACAATAAACTTTATTGGCTTTTGTTTAGACTTATCTATTTTTGTTTTATGTCTGTCATGTTGCTTGATGTCTGTCTATGGAGCATGTGTGTAGTGCTGTCAGAGGCAGGAAGAGAGTGTCGGATCACGGAAATTGCAGCTGTTTGCGAGCATCCTGACACGGCAACGCAAATGAAAGTTGGGTGTTCTGTAAAGGCAGAGAGTGCTCTCAACAGCTGCAGCCCCAAATAGTATGGTTAAATGGTGAACAAGAGGAAGAAGAGGTAGATGAGCAGAAAAAGGAATTCTTAGACAAAGATATTTATTTTCTACTTAGAAGTCCATGGGATGACATCATAGTGAGCACGGGAAATTGTATTGTATTTTGAATAATTAAAACCTTTTCAGCTGGGTTGGGGATTTAGCTCAGTGGTAGAGCGCTTGCCTAGCAAACGCAAGGCCCTGGGTTCGGTCCCCAGCTCTGAAAAAAAGAAAAAAAAAACCTTTTCAGCTGTTATTTGGACAGATGAGAAAAAATAAATGAGAGGGAGGGAGATATTTGCAAAATAGTCTACCCTTTGTCATTGGTCTCATATTTGAGATAGAATTGTAATGGGGAATTTGAGCTTTTGTAGTTTTCAGCCTTGATTATATAAATACAAACAAATATTCACAGTCCAACTTTTGTATATTTCCTTACTTGTTTTTACTTGTTCATCTATCTATCTATGTATCTATCATCTATCTATCTATGTATTTATCTATCTATGTATCTATCTATCATCTATCTATCTATCTATCTCTCTATGTATCTATCTATCATCTATCTATCTATCTATCTATCTATCTATCTATCTATCTATCTATCTATCTTTTGAGATAGGATTGACTGGTCTGGACCCACTATGTAGACCAGGTAAGCTGCCCCTTACCTCTTACCTCTGCCTCTGCCTTCTGAGTTCTGAGATTAAAGGTGTGTGCCACCACCACTGAGCTTTCTACCATCATAATTGTCATCATCATTCATCACTATTCATTGTTATAATTATTATTATTATTGTTAATTACTGTTTATTATTATTACTGATGGAAAGTTCATCATTAGCTTAGGTTGGCATAGAACTCTCAGAAATCACCTGTCTCAGCATCCTGAGTCTGGCAATTAAAGATCTGTGCCACCAGGCATGGCTTTGTAATTTTATTTCCTAAAGAGATCATATTAGCAAGTGTAATACAATTCTGACTTAAAGTAATAATGCATATCCACATTATATTTCTTTTCCTAGGGATAGTAAGCCTATTATATTGCAATTGAGTTTAATTGTATGAATTTTGTTATAATTAAAGTGTCAGAAATTTTCCACAATTAGGAATAAGCCTAATTATTACCTAATACTTTGAAAAATTCTAACATAATTCTAGTCAATGGAACAGATAGAGATATTATCAAAATCTCCAAGAAGAGAAAGGAAAACTAGTATATTTTAGAAAGTCAGGAGAAAATACTATACTTTGTGGTTAAATAACTCCATCAGCTAATCACGAGAGTGGTATTGATTCTCCACTGATCTCACCTCCACCATCATATCCTGATACATAATTTGAAGTGTAGCCTTTCTGTTATGAACTTATTAATCACTACCTATATGCCAGCATTCTTACATTACCTCTCAGTTCTGAATTTTCCTCTGACATTTTTGATATTTTTAAAAGATTTGCTTTTATTTTTATCCATGTGCATTTATACAACTTCCTCATAAGATGCAGAGAGGGCATCAGATGTAAACTGCCCCATATAGGTGCTGGGAACTGAAATCTGGTCCTCTGGAAGAATAGCAACTGCTCTTAACCACTAAACTCTCATTTCAGCACCTCCTCCTATACCTTTGTTACATCCTATATAACCAAAAACTACCTTCATGTTTGTTTTGGGGCTGTGTTTTCTCCTGAGAACTCTGAACCTTTCATGAAATCCTTAAAAGTAAGAGATTTTGGTCTTACATATTCAGTACACAACTGGCTTTAGAGATTAAATTGATGTCCTTCATCTTCAAGGGTTTTCCTAGGCACTGTCTCCTATTTATGACTAAAATTTGAGTTCCTTTGAAACATGATTACTCTGAAGAGTCTTTATTTTCATGCAGTTATTATCTGCCTTCCCTATTGCTGACAGTACTGTCGTTTGAATATCAAATATGTCACCTGATGGAACTACTAGTTGGATTTTCTGAATATTTTAGCAGGTGGAAGCAAGATACCAAAGGTAAGTTCAGTGAAGAGAGGAGTTGTCCACAGTCCTTCGTTAGCTGGCATCAGGCATACCCTTTGGTCTGGGAGCCTTGCAGGATCCCCAGAGTGACCTGCTTCCCCATGGAGAACTGGAAGGCCCCAACACTACAAAGCCTAGAAACACACTCCACCAATCCCTCTCAGTTTGGTTTGCTTGGAACATAGCCAGAAACCTGTAAGGATCCTAAGCACTACAAGCTTGGAAGCCCACCAATACTAGCCAGTAAGGTCAGCCTAAGTCACATCCAGCATAGTTGTGTTCCTTGCTCTTCATTATATGGAACCTGACTCCTCTTCCCTTCCCAAAAAGACAAGCTATCAAAAGGGCCATCCAGCCAACACCAGAGAAAAACAAATGCCTAAAGACATGAGAAGAAAATCAACAAGGGCCAGGGCAATGTGGCACTACCAGAACTTAGCTATCCAGGTAGCGCAAGCCTTGACCCTAAGAAAACTGAAGCACAGGAAGGGGATCTTACACACAATCTTCTAAACATGATGGAGACCTTTAAAAAGGAAATAAATAGATAAATCTTTTAAAGAAACCCAAAAATGTATTCAAACAGATAGAGGCATTAAGAGACAAAGCAAATACATATAAATAAATACATGGAAATACAACCAAACAGGTATAGGATATGTTTAAAACTAAGAACTGAAAATGAAAAATAAAAGCAATAAAGAAAATACAAACTGAGCCAGAGATGGAAAATGTAGGAAACAGAACAGGAACTAAAAACATACGTATCAGCAACACAATACAATATATAGAAGAGAGAATCACAGCCATAGAACGTACTATAGAAGAAATCAATACTTTAAAAGAGTAAAAACAAAGAAGAAATCAAACATACATCAAAGAAAATATGAAGTCTAAAAAGTTCATAACACAAACTGTCCAAGAAATTTGAGATACTGTGAAATGACCAAACCTAAGAATAATAGCAATAAAAGAATGAGAAGTTTCCCAGCTCAAGGTCCCAGAAAATATCTTCAACAAAATCTTAGAAGAAAATTTCCCTAACTTAAAGAAAGATATGCCTACATGCAAGAAACTTACAGAACATCAAATAGATTGGCTTGGAAAAAAAACATCCTGTCACATAATAATTAAAACAATAAATGTACAGAGGGAAACATACAGAACACCAAATAGATTGGACCAGAAAAGAAAATCATCCTGTCACATAATAATCAAAACAATAAATGTAAAGAACAAAGAAGGTGCAAGGGAAAATGGCCAAGGAACATATAAAGGCAGACCTATCAGACTTAAACTTGATTTCGCATCTGAGATTCAAAAAGCTAGAAGGGCTTGAGCAGGGGTCTTGCAGACCCTAAGAAACCTGAGATATCATCCCAGACTACAATATCTAGTAATACTTTCAATCATCAGAGGCAAGATATTCCATAGCAAATCCAAATTTATATAATATCTTTCCACTAACCTAGACCTACAGAAGATACTAGAAGAAAACCAACAACATATTGTGGAAACTGTACTTAAGAAAACACAAGAAAAATAATTTTGCACCATTAAAATCAAAAGAAGAAAAACAAACAGTGAAAGTCACCACCAACATCAAAATAACAGGAAGCAATAATCATTGCTCATTAATATCTCTCAATATTAACAAACTCAGTTCCCCAGTGGAAAGACTTGGGCTAACAGAATGGATGTGTAAACAGAACCTATCATTCTGCTGTATAAGAGAAACACATCTCACTAATAAAGATAGTAATTACCTCAGTATAAAGGGTTTTCCAAACAAACAAACAAATGGATTAAAAAAGCAAGCTTCAGTAGCAATTCTAATATCTAATAAGATAGACTTCCAATTGAAAGTAATCAAAAGAGATAATGAAGGACACTTCATACTCATCAAAGGAAAGATTCACCAAGAGGACATCTCAATTCTGAAAATCTATTTCCCATATACAACGGCACCCACATTTATAAAAGAAACATTACTAAAGCTTAAATCATACATTGAACCCCACACATTAATAATGGGAGACTTCAACACACTAATGGACATATCCTTGAGATAGGAACTAAAGAGAAAAATAATAAAACTAACAGACTTCAGGCTGTACTACAAAGAAATAATAATAAAAATTGCATTGTATTTGTATAGAAATAGGTTGATCAATGGAATTGATTTTAAGACCCAGAAATAAACCAACAAAACTATATTCCAAATGGATCAAAGACCTCAACAAAAAACCAGATATAGTAAACCTAATAGAAAAGAAAGTGAGGGCTATCCCTGAATGTATTGCTACAGAGACATCTTCCTGAACAAAACACCAATGGTTCTGGCTCTAAAATTAACAATGAATGGGCTACCATGAAACTAAAATGTTTATGTAAGTGAAAGAACACTGTCAATAAGACAAAACAACAACCTACAGATTGGGAAAAGATCCTTATTGACCCACTTCTGACAAAGGGTTACTATCCAAAATATGTAAAGAACTCAAGAAACTAGATACCAGCAAACCAAATAACCCTATTGAAAACAAAGGTATAGAGCTAAACAGAGAATCCTTATTAGAGGAATCTCAAATGGCCAAGAAGCACTTACAGAAATGTTCAACACCCTTGGTCAAAAGGGACATGCAACTCAACAGAAATCTAAGACTCTACCTTATACCCACCAAAATGGATAAGATCAAAAACTCAAAGGACAGTACTTTCTGTAAGGATGTCGATCAAAAGGAACACACCTCCATTAACAGTGGGAGTACAAACTTATACAACAACTCTGGATATCAATTTGGTGATTTCTCAGAAAAGTGGAAATTGTTCTACCTCAAGGCTCAGCTATAGCACTACAAAGCATATACACAAAAGATGCTCTAACCACATAACAAGGAAACTTGCTTAACTATGTTCATTCTTTTATTCATAATACCCATATACTGGAAACAACCTGGATGTTGTTTAACCAAATAATGAATAGAGAAGATGTGGTTCATTTGCACAATGGGATACTATTCAGCTATTAAAAACAAAGACACCATGAAATTTGCAGACAAATAGATGGAACCAGAAAACATTATCCTGAGTGAGGTAACCCCAGACCCAAAAAGCCATACACGGTATGCACTGACTTATAAGTGGATATTAGCCATGAAGTACATGTTAACCAAGCTATAATCAATAGATCCAAAGGAGTCCTATAGAAAAGAGGGCCCACGGGAGGATGGTTGAATCTTTCCCAGAAGGGGGAGTAAATAGATATTGATAATGGATAAAGGGAAAAAACTGGGTGTCGGGCAGGATAGGAAGGGGAGCAGATGTTAGGGAGAGCAAGGGATTATAAGGACCTTTGAGAGACCTGGAATGGAGTGAGGCCCCTGGGGACATATGGAAGTAACTCTAGTTGAGATTTCTATCAGGCAGGAATATGGATCCTAAAGTACCCCCTACCTGTAGACAGGAAGGACACCCAGGGGATGAATAGGGACAGCAACCCATCCACAAAACCTTTCACCCAAAATGTGTCCTGCCTACAAGATGTGAAGGCACAAAGATAGAGTACAGATGGAGGGAATGGCCAAGCAATGACTCTCCCAAATTGTGACCCATCTTATGGGTAAGAAACAACCTCTGACACTATTTAATGACACTATGCTAGGCTTGTAGAAAGGAGCCTAGTAAAATTGTCCTAGGAGAGGCTCCACCCGGCAGCCAATGGAAAGAGATATGGAGACCCGCAGCTAGTGAGATGGAGCTCGAGGTGTCTTATGAAAACGTTTGGGAGAGGATTGATGGACCCAAAGAGGACAGGGACTTCATAGAAAGACAAACTACCCTGGACCCTTGAGATCTCCCAGAAACTGAACAAACTGCCAACCAAAGAGCAATCCTATGACTCCTGCATGAATGTAAAAGATGTGCAGCATGGTCTTCACACAGGTTCCCCAACAAGTAGAGCAGGGGCTGAGCTTGTCGCCTGCCTCCAGATTCCAATCACCTAACTGGGCTGCATTGTCTGGCCTCTGAGAGAGAGGATTGGCCTAGTACTTCAGTGTCTTGATGGGCCATGGTACAGGTGGTGGGCAGGGTGAGGGTGGATTGGGGTAGTTAGAGTGTGTGTAGTCGAAGAGGGTGGACTTTAGGGCATATCTGTGTTGATGGTACTAGGAGTAGACCGGGAATGATATTGGGATGTAAAGTGGGTAAATAAAAAATAAATTAAAGAAGAATGCACATGTAAGAAATATTTTAAAAAAGAAAACAGAAAGTAAGTATTTCGGGGATGACACTTCATTCCCAGGCTCTTCACCTATTTCCTGGTATTTCTAGGTGAGCAATTTCTGTTTCACATTTCTTTTTTTTTTATCTACCCTCAAACTCTGGTTCTCTTCTCATCTCCAGTTAGTGAAGGCATCAACCCTAAAGAATGCTATCTTTGCAGGTGTCCCTTTTCTTTATCAGCCAGTTTCTCTCCTCAACTAAATTGTATTTGTTAACTTATTATGTGTGTTTCCACTGATATCATACCAGTGATATTTTCCCTCATAGGACACCAATGAAAATTGTTCTGAGATAGTCACCAGCATCAACCTTTCCAAGGTTGATAGTCAGTCATCATCTTGCTTAACAGTATTGGGAGTCCCTTTCCACAACCTGATCGTAAGTTCCTGTTGCTGAATCCAACATTTTACTTATATCATAAAACATAAAGAAGTCCAGCTGGTATACTAGATGTTAGACTAGAACTTTTGTCCCTACTGATTAGCATTCACAGTGCCGAAAAGTACTCTGCATGTTATTAGAGGAGAAAGGTAATAATCACTATTACTCAGTTACAACCCAGTGACCTACAGAAGCTAAATATATTGGTACAACCATGGCACAAATGGTCTGGGAGTAGCCAACCACATTCCATTGGGTTTAAGGCCCAATCTATGAGATAGTACCCATACTTTACACTGTTAAAGTGGCCAACCTTGACACTAAATAGGTTATGTGCCTACTGGAAAATCTACTATTAGTATTCTAATAAATAAAACATAACAAAATGACTGATAATAACTCACTCCTCTATTCTTATGTGAGTGCCTCACTCAACCCACATTGGAAAAGCTTCTTATAGTAATGGGAATTAACTAGATAATGTGCACACAGCAAGGGAGTTGGGAGAACTCAGTCTTAAATCTGATATCTCCAGTAGACCCATTTGCTCAAGGTCATGTGGAAAAGGAGGTATAAAGATTGCATGGGCCTGAGTCGTTGGGTGATTCCAAGGTAACAATGACTTCCAGATTCAGCAAGGCTGCTACACATATGAACTCAAAGAAACTGTGAAAGCATGCAGAAGACCTGCACAGGTTCAAGACAGGGTCCAAGCACTGAGAGGGGGAAGTGGGTTCCGGGTCTCAAACTTAACCGAAGAAGCTATTTGCAGCTAATACTTGCTTGCAAAGAGAAAAACCATGTTTTATCCATCTGTCTGGGTAGATTAACCACACTCTTAGTCAGGCCCCATGCCCAGTAGATAGCCATCACAAAATGAATTTCATGGTTTTTGCTTGTTTCTGTACTTTTTGTCCTATTGGTCCTTTTCTTGTTTGTTAAAATTTTTTTCACAGTGAGATAGAAAACATAATTGTGTGAGTAGCAAAGTGGGGAAGTATGTGGGAGAAGTTGGGAAAGGGGAAAAATAATAAAAATATTATATGAAAAATTACTTGAAAATTAAAAGACTGAATTAAAGTTCAGAAACAACTCATAATAATAGCTCTAAAAATTGGAGAATAATTTAGACAATGGAGTGTGGGGGGCAATCTTGGCAAAACTGCCCATTCTGCCTTAATATAGATAGGGTTTGACTGGACATGAAGAAGCCACTAAGATTGTTGAAAGGGTTGAGCATAATTTTATATTGATGAATTCATTGAAAGGATTTAGGAAAAAGAGGAAGAGATATTAAAAGGCAGGCTGCTCAGTGGGTAATGGTAGCTGAGAAGCATAACTGAGTTTGACCCATGGTACCTACATGGTAGAAGGAGAGACTTCTGCAATCTGTATTCTGACTTCCACATACACCATGATGTGTTAATGAATGCACACACATAATAAACAAAATGTAATAAAAAATGATAATTGGTCTCAAGAAATGAAAAACAAACACAATTTACAACAATGGATGTTACCGATATTAGACTTGAGACTGATTTCTCTCAAGTTACTGATATTAGAAGCAATTCACAGGCTTTCAACACTGATGTCACTGCAAAGCCTATAGACCATACCTGATCACATACATTCCTGCCCTGCACATTTCTGTAACCTCATTCTCCATGAATGAGCTACTGTTTTTCAGATGTTTACTCTTAACCAGAATCCTGCTGGTAAGTTGTGCTGGGAAACACCACTTTCAGGTGACACGTCCTACACAAGAGACGGTTTAGGAGATTGTAATTCGTCCTGAGTATCAAGATGCAATGCAGCAACACTCTTCTTGAACCATTCCCTTTTCCCCATAAAATTAAAACTCACCCTTGCTTCTTATCTTTTAATCTACTTCATAGTCCTCCAGATTATGAACAATCCCTATAAGACGTTTCTTTTTGTACCTGTATTTACTGCTTAATGAATAAATTATCTCATCCCATTTTAAATAACCTCATCTTAAAATTTCCAGTTTTCTGGAAGTCTTGAGCTATTGAGAAATTGCCTAGCCAATGTTTAAACTCAAATATCTATACAACTTTGGCTTTTTAAATTATTTTTAATTTTTTATAGTCCAATCAGTAATGGTCTGCCCTCCTACAATTCCTCAACCCTTTCTTCCTCTACTCCTGTTTCCAAGAGGATGTCCATCTCCTCCTCTGCCAGGCTACCACACTCCCTGGGACCTGAAGTCTCTCCAGATTTATATGGTTCTTCTCCCACTGAGGCCACACCAAATAGTCTTCTACAATATATGTATCTGGGACCTTAGACCAGCTCATGTATGCTGCCTGGCTGGTGGCTCAGTGTCTGAGAGATCTCAGGTGTCTGGGACAGTTGAGGCTGATAGTCTTCTTATGAGTCACCATCCTCTTCAGCTTCTTCTAGGCTTTCCCTAATCCAACCACAAGGGTCTCTGACTTCTGTTCATTGGTTGGGTGTAAGTATGTGTTTGTCTCTGTCCGTTGCTTGTTGGGCCCCGCAGAGTACAGTCATGCTAGCCCCTGTCTGTAAGCACACCACAGTATCAGTAATAGTCTCAGGCTCTGAAACCTCCCCTTGATATAGATCTCAAGTAGGGTTGGTCACTGGACTGCCTTTTCCTCAGTCTCTTCTCCATTGTTTTCTCTGCAGTTCTTTTAGACAGGAGAAATTCTGGGTCAGTATTTTTGATTGTGAGAAGGCAACCTCATTCCTAGTCTTTTCTTTTGGAGTTTCCTCCTCCCCCTACCTCACCCCAGTGTTGGGCATTTCATCTAAGGTTCCTCCCTTTGAGTTCTAAGGGTCTCTCACTTCCTGGGTCTTTGCTACTTTCTAGAACCTCCTCCCTCCTCCACCTCCCTAAGGCTGCACATTTTCATTCATTCTGTTGGCCCTAAGTACTTCAATCCCCACCCTCTGCCCCTGCCATATTTAATCCTGTCCCCTCTTTCCCATTTCTCTTTCCTTTCCTATCAAGGTCCTTCCCTTCCTCTGCCTCTTTTGATTGTTTTCTTCCCTCTCCCATGTGAAATTGAGGCATCCTCACTTGGACCCTTCTGCCTGATAACCTTGAATTCTGAGGATTATATCCTACTCCTACACCTTCATGTTAAACGTATTGGAGAGATGAGGAATTCAAGGCTCATACTTAAACATAATAAAAGCAACATGCAGCAAATGAATAGCCAATATCAAATTAAATAGAGAGATACTTGAAGCAATTCTACTAAAAGCAGGGACAAGGCAAGGGTATCCACTCTCCCAATATCTATTCAATATAGTACTCGAAGTTCTAGCTAATACAATAAAACAACAAAAGGAGATCAAGAGAGTATAAATTTGTAAAGAAGTTAAGGTGTGACTGTTTGCAAATGATATGTTAGTACACATCATCAACCCCAAAAATTCTACCAGAGAATGTCTACAGCTGATAAACAACTTCAACAAAGTGATTGGATATAAAATTAACTCAAACAAATCTGTAGTCTTCTTATATACAAATGAAAAATGGGCTGAGAAAAAAAGGGGGAAACAGAACACTTTACAATAATCACAAATAATTTAATATTTTGAGGTTAACTCTAACCAAGCAAGTGAAAGATCTGTATGATAAGAACTTCAAGAAAGAAATTGAATAAGACCTCAGAAAATGGAGAGATCTCCTATGGCCATGGATTGGTAGGATTAACATAGTAAAAATGACTGTCTACCAAAAGCATTCTATAGATTCAAAGCAATCCCCATCAAAATTCTTAAAAAAAATGGAAACAGCAATTCTCAATTTCATAAAGAAAATCAAAAATCCATAATTGTGAAAAAAATGTTAACAGTAAAGGAAATTCTGGGTGAATCACCATCCCTATGCTCAAGATGTCTTACAAAGCAATAGTGACAAAAACTGCATGGTTTTGGTACAGAGACCAGTCAGTCAACAGAATAAAATTGAATACCCAGAAATAAACCTATACACTTATGGACAGTTGATCTTCAACAAAGAAGACAAAAACATATAATGGAAAAAAGAAAGCTTCAATATTTGGAGGTTGTTCAATTGCCATTCTGTATGTTGAAAAATGAAAATAGATTTCCATTTGTCACCTTGCACAAGGATCAAGACCAACTGGATCAAGGACCTGAACATAAAATTGGAAAAGAGTCTTGAACTCATTGGCACTGGTGAAAATTTCCTAAACCAAACTCCAATGGCTCAAGCTCTAAGATCAAGAATTTATAAATGGGACCTCATCAAACTGAAAAGTTTCTGTAAGGCAAAGGACATAGTCAATATGGAAAATCAGCAACCTGCAGATTGCAAAAAATCTTCACAAACCCCACATCTGTTGGCCAAAATACATAAAGAACTTGGGAAGTTAACCTCTAAAACCCAAACAACCCAGTAAAGAATGGGTTTTAGAGTTAAAGAGAATTCACAGCAGAGAAATTTCAAATGACTGAGAAGCACTTAAAGAAATGTTCAAAGTCCTTAGTCATCAGGGAATCACAAATCAAAACAACCTTGAGATTCAATCTTACACCAATCAGAACAGGTAAGATCAAAAACTCATGGGAAAGCACATATTGATGAGCATGTGGAGAAAGAGGAACACTCCTCCATTGTTGGTAGAATTGCAAACTCTAGAAATCACTCTGGAGGTTCCTCAGAAAATTGGAAATAGATCTACCTGAAGACTTAGCTATACCACTCTTGGGCATATACATCAAAGATGCCCCACAGGGACATGTGCTCTACTATGTTCACAGTGGCCTTATCTGTGATAACTAGACACTGGAAACAACCCAGATGTCTCACAATGGAAGAATAGATACAGAAAATGTGGTTCTTTACAAAATGGAATACTATTCAGCTAATAAGAATGAGGATATCCTGAGTTTTTCAGGCATATGAATGGAACTAGAAAATATTATCCTGAGTGAGGTAACTCAGACCCAAAAAGACATACATGGTAAGTACTCACTAATAAGTAGATATTAGTCAAAAACTCTGGCCTTTTCATAAGCACAAATCTCACATGCTTTCTCCCAATACCAGCTATTCCTCCAGTCCTTTTAAAAGATTTATTTATTTGATTTGCATACCTGGTGCCCACAGATAGCAGAAGAGAATAATGGAACTCTAAAAACTAGATGTACATATGGTTGTGAGCTGCCATGTGGGTGCTGGGAATCAAACCTCAGTCCTGTACAAGATAAAGTTCTCTTAATGGCAAAGTCATGTCTCAATGTCCTACTCCTCTAGTCCTAGAAATGATAACTCCCCCTTTCCTGGCACTTGAGCAGAAACCTGACTGTTAGTCTCCTTGTTTCTTTGTCTCAGAGTTATTGTTTAAGGTGTATCCTTATATCATATATCCTGTACCTTCCATCTTCATTTTACATGTAAAGTCCAAAACAATTAAACATGGGCAATTTTAAATGAATGAAACTTCACATAGTTAATAACACCATGATGGTTTCAGGGATCCCTCAGAACAAACTTCCATGTTTATAAGATGAGGTAAGCTGAATCAGGAATGATGTTGAAATTCTTATGTCAAAACACCAAAGCAAATGAATAAGCAAGTAAGCAAAGAAGGTAAAACAAACAAATGTAATGCACAATAAGCCTACAAACCGAGTCTTACCAAATCCCCACTGCCTCTTTGATTTCATTTCCTTTCTTGAAAACAGCCAGCTGTTTTTTTATCCCATAGGGACTAGAAATATACATCCCTGGTGGACTAGTTGACTGATAGCCTGGCAGAGCCCCTGGTTTTGTTCAGTAACACTGAGAGAGAGAGAGGGAGAGGGAGAGAGAGAGAGAAAGAAAGAGAGTGTGTGTGTGTGTGTGTGTGTGTGTGTGTTTTAGAGGGACTTTAGTGTTTATAAGAAATCTGTCTTGCGTTATAACTTAATAAACATTTTTGATTAAGTTAATCTGTGTGGAACTGCATTGTTTTCATCTCTAATTGTTACAGAGATTACTAAGGAAGGAATGAGTATCAGTATGAACATGTGTGTGCTATGAATGTTTCTGTTTCTGTTGGGAGGTTTCACATGCCACAAGTTGGGGAATATTAAATGGTTGACAGGACCACAAGCTTGCTGAAATACAGTCTGTGACAAAGAACAAAACTTGGCTTATAATTGACATGAAACAAAATATTGTTGCTGATATTAAGCATGATAGTTTAATATATTGGTTTAAATATCAAATATATCCCAGTTACCAAAGTCTTGTCAATCAAATTTCTGTCCAGTTAAATGTAGAAAAAGTTATAAAATTCTATGACTAAAGTGATAAAAATTTTGGGAAACATCTATTAATAGGTTCATTAACAGGGGCTGTGAAAAAATTTTCATTTCTAAGTGATATAGATGAATTTAATGTCCCAAAAACAAATTCAAAAAAAAATAAAGAAGAAATGTCCACAAAGATAGATTATCCTGACACTTGAATAAAAATAGTGACAATACCTAATGCTTTCTCTCTATTAGAAGCCTGTGGCACACAGCTCTCCTGACATGTGTAGTACTGGAGATAGTTACAGAATAAGCACCAAGCTATATTTAACAAGTATATAATACATGCATTTAGAATAAAGAAATATGTCTCCTTACCATATTACATTCAGTCCAAACTCACAAGATTTAGGCAGAGCAGAAGCCAGGACTCTGCACATATATGTAAGGAATAACAAGAGTAAGGCCAAATCTGGGAGCTAGTACATCCTGGCTGGGGTTCTGCAGCCTGGTGGGAGGCAAGGTCATGCCACGTGTATCACATAACTGTGAAAATGAGAAGTGTAGATTAGGATAGCTGCAAGATTTTACACAGTTTTGCTATGCTTTACTGATGACATGGAGTTCCTGAAGACCTCAGGTTTAACCACATGTAGGTACCAGAGCGTGATGAAAACACGGGCTTCTCCCAACCCAGCCTTTTCTTTCCAAAGCTACCTTGATCTTTCCAACAAGCTCACTTTGTTAGAGGCATCCAGCCACCAATTTTACAAGCTTGTTCTTTCTTTATCTTGAAATTTAAATGTAATATTTTATGAGATATCATACACAGTATGACTGTGTGTGTATAAAAGTATATTGTTAATGATAGCTGTCATTCTTTTGTATATTTTTAAGGATAGAATATATTATGATGGGACTGGAGAGATTTCTCAGTGGTTAAGAGCACTGCCTGCTCTTCTAGAAGACCTGTTGTTCAATCCCCAGCATACACATGGCAGCTCTCAACTGTCTGTAACTCCTATTCCAAGGGATCAGACACCCTCACAGAGACAAACATGAAGTCAAAGAAATGTACATAAAATAAAAACTAATTTATATATGAAACTATAACTATATGTAATATATACATATACATACATACATATACTTACATACATATACATATATATCATTACTAACTCCAGTCACCATGCTGGTATTGTATATTTAATTTAGTGATTCTTAAGCTTACAAGTAACATATGTCTTTTCACATATTCCTTACATGTTTTCCACAGTGACCCTAGTAAGTCTCATTTCACCAACTCTCTAGTAAGTCCTCCATTCTGATTCTGGAAGAAAAATATGTTAGGATCAGCCTGAAAGTGAAATAATTCCATATTTGTCTTTCTGTGGCTGGTTTAATTTTACTGAGGTTCACCAGCTTCAATGTAAAACATCACTGACTTCCATTTTTAAATAACCGAGCCTATTGTGTGCATATTTTTTCTTTTTTTTCCTAGAGATACAGTTGGGTTCACATAGTGGCACATGTGTTCCTAAAAGTCTTGGAGGAAAAATTACTCTTTTTTAAAAATTTTTTCTTTTATTGGATATTTCCTTTACTTACATTTCAAATGTTATCCCCTTTCCTCATTTCCCCTCCAGCAACCCCCTACCCCATCCTCCCTTTCTCTGCTTCTATGAAGGTGCTCCCCCCCATCCCCTTTCTTCCTCATCCCCACCCTGTATTCTCCTACACTGGAGCACCAAGCCTTCACAGGACCAAAGGCCTCTCTTCCCATTGATGTCTAAGACCATCCTCTGCTACATATGAGGCTGGAGCCATGGGTCACTCCATATGTACTCTTTGGTTAATGGTTTAGTCCCTGGAATCTCTGGAGTATCTGGTTGGCTGACATTGTTGTTCTTCCTCTGAGGTTGCAAACCCCTTCCTTCAACAGAGGAATAGATACAGAAAATGTGGTACATTTACACAATGGAGTACTATTCAGCTATTAAAAACAATGACTTATTTATATATAAGCACACTGTAGCTGTCTTCAGACACACCAGAAGAGGGCACCAAATCTCATTATAGATAGTTGTGAGCCACCATGTGCCTAAACCAATACCCAAAGACTATATATACACGGACTGACCCTGGGTTCCAATTGCATATGTAGCCATGAATAGACTTTTGGGGCACCAGTAGAAGGGAAAACCCTTGGTCCTGCCAAGGTTGGACCCCAGTTAGGGGATTGTTGGGGGGGCAGTAAGAGGGGGGGTGGATGGGGGAGGGGAACACCCTTATAGAAGGGAAGGAGAGGCTGATGGACAGGAAACCGGGAAAGGGAATAACATTTGAAATGTAAATAAGAAATACCCAATTTAATAAAAATGGGGAAAAACAAACAAAACAAACAAACAAACAAAACAATGACTTAATGAAATTTTTAGGCAAATGGATGGAACTAGAAAATATCCTGAGGTAACCAATCAGAAAATAACACACATGGTATGCACTCACTGATGAGTGAATATTAGCCCAAACGCTTGGAATACTCAAGATACAAATTACAGACCACATGAAGCTCAAGAAGAAAGGCCAAAGTGTGGATGTTTCAGTCCTTCTTAGAAGGAGGAACAAAAATATTCACAGGAGAAAATACGGAGACAATGTGTGGAACAGAGACTGAAGAAAAGGCCATACAGAGACTATTCCACCTGGAGATCCATCCCATATACAGATACCAGACACTATTGTAGATACCAAGAAGTACATGTTGACAGGAGGCTGATATAGCTGTCACCTGAGAGGCTCTGTCAGAGTCTGACAAGTACAGAGGCAGATGCTCACAGCCAACCACTGGACTGAGAACAGGGTCCCAATGGAGGAGTTAGAGAAAGAACTGAAGGAAAAATTACTCTTAAAAGTCCCAATTTTGTTTCTACTGACATGTGGACACTGGTGACATTCCTCACTCTCAAGCTAGTTCTAAGATTTGGAGGAACACAACTTTGTTAATCTAAATCCCACCAATAGCATTGTCTCAACCTTGTCAATACTTGTTCACTTTCATCTTATCGATGAAAGACTTTCTTACAGAGTTGAGGTGATTTTGTGGTTTCAACTTGCATATATTATAAATAGGAATGACCTCTTTGCACATACCTCTAGCCATTTGTGTGTCTTTCTTGAAGAAATGTTTCTTTAAGTCATTTGTTTTCTCTTTCTCTCTCTGTTCTCTCTCTCTCTCTCTCTCTCTCTCTCTCTCTCTCTCTCTCGGTGTGTGTGTGTGTGTGTGTGTGTGTGTGTGTGTGTGTGTGTGTGTGTTATCTGTGTAGTATTTGTGTGAGTACTTGTAGAAGCCAAAGGTTGAGGGATACCAGTTTTCTTTATCAGTTGCTTTCCACCTTAGAATCTGTCACTGAATCTGTGGCTTATTGATTCAGATTGACTGGCTGAATAGCAAGCCCATGGATCTTCCTATCTCTACTGCCCCAGGACTCAAGATCGAGCATGTGCACTACCATGGCTTTTTATGTAAATTCTGAGAAACTAAACTCAGTCCCTCATGTATGTGGGCCAAGCACTTCATTCATTCACTGGCCATCTTCTACTCAACTTTACTATTTTAAAATCAAATTAATTGTTTGTTTGCTTGGTTTTTTTTTTTTTTTGCCAGCTTTATTTTCTTGCTTGCTTCTCTCTCTCTCTCTCTCTCTCTCTCTCTCTCTCCTCTCTCTCTCTCTCTCTCTCTTTCCACTTGAATTTACCACAAGGGCTCTATTCCTCTAGTTCAAAAACAACATCTTTCCTACTAATCCTGAATTCTAATTCCCAAGTGTCCTTCCAATATCTGTAGCAGGAAACCTGTGGATTCCCTTTCCTCTTTGAGATATCCCAGTGAACCACAAAACAGATTTGCCAAAACTTATTCCAGTATTGCAGTCTCCAGTACAAGCACACATTGATGTCTAAATGCAAGCTGAAAAGCACAGGACTAGCCAGGGAGTTATGTCTGGACTAGATCCCAGATATTTTTACCACAGCAGGCCCTGAATATGCCAACATAGCTAAAATACAAGGAAAAAAAACATTAAATCAAAAACATGAAGGTTGTAGAGATCTGTAAAAGGAAAGGAATAAATTCCTTAACAAAATCCAGTAACACATAAAGAATTCGAGGAAAGGTGTAAGTCCTTTAATGAAACCCAAGAAAACACAACCAAACAATTGGAGGAATGAATAAATATCTTTTTAAGACTTTTAAAATTTTTTAATTAAAATATGTACTGTTTTTTTTATTTAATAACATTTCAAATGTTATCCCCCTTCCCAGTTTGCCCTCCACAAATCCCCTATCCCCTCCCCACAACCTTTCCTCTAGGAAGGTGTTCCCCCATCCTCTGACCCACTCCTGCCTCAGCGCCTTAGCATTCCCCACCCTGGGTCATCCAGCTTCCACAGGACCAAGGGGACCCAGTGAAGCCAAGTAAATCATTCCTCTGCTACATATCCAACTGGAGCCATGGGTCCCTCCTCCCCCATGTGTACTCTTTGGTTCTCGATTTAGTCCCTTGGAGCTTTTGGGGGTCTGATTGGTTGATATTGTTCTTCCTATGGGGTTGCAAACCTCTTCAGCTCCTTTAGTCCTTGCCCTATCTTTTCTACTGGGGTTCCCTACACTCAGTCTGATGTTTGCCTGCAATCACCCACATCTGTTTTGCTCGGGTTATCTCAGGAGACAGCTATATCAGGCAAGCACTTCTTGGCATCAGCAATAGTGTCTGAGTTTGGTGTCTGTAGATGTAATTGATCCCTAGGTGGTGCAGTCTCTGGATGACCTTCAGTTTCTGATCCACACTTTGTCCTTGCATTTCCTTTTGACAGGAGGAACGCTGGATTAATATTTTTGAGGTGTGTGAGTGGCCCCATCCCTCAACCAGAGGCCATGCCTATCGACTGAATGTGGTTTCTTAAGGTTCTATCTCCCCTTTGTTGTGCATTTCAGCTACTGTCCTCCCTGTTGGGTCCTGGGATTCTTTTGGGTCCCTGGCACCTGGGACTTTCTAGTAGCTACATTCAGTTACCCCTCCCCACTACTACCCTCCTTCTTTCAAATTCTGACCATCTGTAATTCTCCACCATCTTCTCCCATATATGAATTGGCTCACTTTTCCCTCTCCCTTCTCGCTCCCTCCCAGATCACTCTTTCCTCTACTTCCCAAGTTTTTCTTCCCCCTTCTGAGTAGGACTGTAGCATCCAAACTTTGGTGTGGTCTTCTTTCTTCTTGGGTTTCATATGGTCTTTGATTTGTATCGTGGTCATTCAGAACTTCTTTTTTGGATAATATCCTCTTATCTGTGAGTACATACCATGTAGGATTTTTTTTTTTGTTGTGACTGGGTTACCTCATTCAGGATGATATTTGCAAGTTCCATTCATCTGCCTGAGAATTTCATGAAGTAATTGTTTCTGATAACTAAGTAGTATTCCGTTGAGTAAATGTACCACATTTTTTGTATCCATTCCTCTGTTCAGGGACATCTGGGTTGTTTACAGCTTCTGGCTGTTATAAATAAGGTTGCTATGAACCTAGTGGAGCATGTGTCCTTATTGTATGTAGGAGCATCTTTTGGTTATATGCCCAGAAGTGGTAGAGCTGGGTCCTCAGGTAGAAATATTTCCAGTTTTTCTGAGGACCCTCCAGACTGATTTCCAGAGTGGTTGTACCAGCTTACACTTGGAGCAGTGTACCTCTTTATCCACATCCTTGCCATCATCTGCTGTCACCTGAGTTTTCGAACTTAACCATTCTGAATGGTGTAAGGTGGAATCTCAGAGTCATTTTGGTTTGCATTTCCCTGATGACTAAGACTGTTGAATGTTTATTTAGGTGCTTCTTGGTTATTTTATATTATTTAATTAATAATTCTCTATTTAGCTCTATACCTTATTACTAATAGGTTTTTTGATTCTCTAGAGTCTAACACGAGTTCTTTGAATATTATGGATGTTAGCCCTCTACCTGATGTAGGGTGGGTAAAGATATTTTGCCAAACTCCGGGTTACTATTTTGTCCTATTGGCAGGGTATTTTGCCTTACAGAAGTTTTTCAATTTTATGAGGTTCCATTTGTCTATTCTTGATCTTAGAGCATAAGTCAGTGATGTTCTATTTAGAAAATTTTTCCCAGTGCCCATGTGTTCAAGGTTCTTCCCCACTTTTTCTTCTATTAGTTTGAGTATATGTGGTTTTACATGGAGGTTCTTGATCCACTTGGACTTGAGCTTTGTACAGGGCAATAAGAATGGATTGATTTGCATTCTTCTACATCCTTACCTCCAGTTGAACCAGCACCATTTGTTGAAAATGCTCTTTTTTTTCCACTGGATGGTTTTACCTCCATTGTCAAAGATCAAGTGACCATAGGTATGTGGGTTTATTTCTGGGTCTTCAATTCTATTTCATTGATCTACCTGCCTGTCTCTGTACCAGTGCCATACAACTTTTATCACTAGCTGCTCTGTAATACAGCTTGAGGTCAGAGATGGTGATTCTTCCAGAAGTTCTTTATTAGTGAGGATATTTTTCACTCTTCTGGGCTTTTTGTTATTCCAAATGAAGTTAAAAATTTCTCTTTCTAACTCTATGAAGAATTGAATTGGAATATTGATGGGGATTGCATTAAATCTGTCTATTGCTTTTAGCAAGATAGCCATTTTTACTATATTAATCCTGCCAGTGCATGAGCATAGGAGATCTTTCCAGCTTCTGAGATATTCCTTGATTTCTTTCTTCAGAGACTTGAAGTTCTTGTCATACAGATCATTCACTTGTGTGGTTAGAGTCACAGTAATAACTATTACATTATTTGTGACTGTTGTGAATGGTATCATTTCCCTAACTTCTTTCTCTGCCTGGTTAGTCTTTGAGGAAAGGAAAGCTACTGATTTGTTTGAGTTAATATTATATCTGGCCACTTTGCTGAAGTTGTTTATCAGCTGTAGGAGTTCTGTTGTGGATATTTTCAGTCACATATATATAGTATCATATCTGCAAATAATGATATATTCACTTCCCCCTTTCCAATTTGTATCTAATCTCATTTTTTTTTGTCCAATTTCTCTGGATATGACTTTGAGTACTATATTCAATAGATAGGGGGAAAATGGGGAGCCATGTCTTGTCCCTGGATTTAGTGGGATTCCTTCAAATTTCTCTCCATTTAGTTTGATTTTGGTTATTGACTTGCTGTATATTGCTTTTATTATATTTAGGTATGGACTTGAATTCCTGATTTCTCTAATACTTTTATTACAAAGGGTGTTGAATTTTGTCAAAAGCTTTTTCAGCATCTAAGAAAATGATCATGTGGTTTTGTTTCTTTGCTATTTTTTATATAGTAGATTATTTTGCCAGATTTCCTTATATTTAATAATCCCTAAGTCTATGAAATGAAGTCCATTTAATCATGATGAAAGATCATTTTCATGTGTTCTTGGATTCAGTTTGCAAGTATTTTATTGAGTTTTTTTGCATCAATATTCATGAGCAAACTTGATCTGAAGTTCTCTTTCTTTTTTAGGGTCTTTGTGTAGTTTAGGTATGAGCTTAATTGTGGTTTCACAGAATGAATTGAGTAGTGTTCCTTTTGTTTCTATTTGTGGAATAGTTTGAAGAGTATTGGTATTAGGTCTTCTTTAAAGGTCTGATCAAATTTTGCACTAAAACCATCTCGTCCTGAGAATTTTTTTGCTTGGGATACTTAATGACTGCTTCTACTTCCTTAGGGGTTATGGGATAGTTTAGCTAGCTTATCCGAACCTGAATTAACTTTGCTACCTTGCATCTGCCTAGAAAATCATTCATTTCATCCAGATTTTCTGGTTTTGTTGAGCATAGGCTTTTGTAGTAGGATCTGATAAGTTTTTGAATTTCTTTCATTTCTGTTGTTATGTCCAGTTTCATTTCTGATTTTGTTAATCTGGATACTGTCTCTGTACCCTCAGGTTAGTTTGGCTAAGGGTTTATCTATCTTGTAGATTTTCTCAAATAAGCAGCACCTGTTTTGTTTGTTTGTTTTGTTTTGTTTTTGTTTTTTGTTTTTTTTGTATTTTGTTTTTGTTTTTGTTTTGTTTTGTTTTGTTAAATTTTATATACAGTTCTCTTTGTTTCTACTTGGTTGACTTCAGACCTGAGTTTGGTTATTTCCTCCTGTCTATCTTCGTTTTCATTAAATTCTAAAAAGTCTTTAATTTTTTCCTTTATTTCTTTTTCTTCTTTATTTCTTCTTTATTAGTTCTCTAAGTTATCATTGAGTAGAGCATTGTTGAGCTTTGATGTATATGTGGGGTTTCTTTTATTTTTTTTGTTGTTGAAGACTAGTCTTAGTCTGTGGTGATGTTTGGATGCATAGGATTATTTCAATCTTTTTGTATTGGTTGAGGCTTGTTTTGTGTCTAATTAGATAGTCAATTTTGGTGAGGATACTATGAGGTGCTGAGAAGATGATACATTCTTTTGTTTCAATGTGAAATGTTCTGTTGAGTTCATTTGGCTCATAACTTCTGTTAGTTTCACTGTGTCTCTATGCGTTTCTGTTTCTATGATTTGTCCATTAATGAAAATAGGACAGGTTAATAGGTTTAATAGGTTGTTAATGTCTCCTACTATTATTGTGTGAGGTTCAATGTGTACTTTGAGTTTCAGTAATGTTTCTTTTTACATGTGGGCACCTTTGCATTTAGGGCATAGATGTTCAGAACTAAGAGTTCCTCTTGGTGGATTTTTTTTTTCTTTAATGAATATGTAGTGTCCTCCCCAATGCTTTTTGATAACTTTTGGTTACAAGTCTATCTTTACTGGATACTAGAATGGCTTCTTCAGCTTGTTTCTTGGGCCATTTGACTGGAAATTTTTTTTGAGACTTTTAATTTCAGATTGTGTCAGGGCAGCAAGGTGGAAAGGGGTAGGTGATTGGGGGGAACACCCTTATAGAAGAAGAGAGTTGGAGGAAGGGATAGGAGGTTTATGGATGGGAAAGTGGGAAAGGAAATAATATTTGAAATGTAATAAAAAATATCCAATAAAGAGTGTCTGTCTTTGTCACTTAGGTGTTTCCTGTATGCAGCAAAATGCTGGGTCCTATTTCCATATCCAGACTCTTAGTCTATGTTTTTTTATGGTGGAATTGAGAGATATCCAATGATCGCTGCTCCCGGTTACTTTTGTTGCAGAGGTATAATTATGCTCATTTGCTTTTCTTCTTTTGGATTTGGTGTGAGATTAACTTCTTGCTTTTTTTGGGGGGGGTGTAGTTTCCTTTCTTGTGTTGCAGTTTTCCATCTATTATTCTCTGTAGGGCTGCATTGGTAGAAAGATATTGTTTAAATTTGGTTTTGTCATGGAATATCTTGGTTTTTCCCTCTATGGTAAGTGAAAGTTTTGCTGGGTATAGTAGCCTGGGCTGGCATTTTTGTTCCTCTAGGGTCTGTAATTCTTTGTTCTGTGCATTTGGTTTTTAAGGAAACACAAGTGAGTAGTTGAAGGAAACAAGTTACACCTTTAAAGATCTGAAAAATGAAAGTAGAAATAGTAAATAAAACCCAAACTGATAGAATTCTGGAAATGAAAATTTTTGAAATTGTACCAGAAACTATAGACACAAGCTTCACCAACAGAATAAAAGTTCGAAGAGAATCTCCAATGTTGAAAAGAACAATAAAATAAATGGATACACCAGTCAAAGGAAATAGTATGTCTGAAAATTTCTGAAATAAAACCTGTAAGAGACCTAGCGCACTGTGAAGAGATCAAACCTCAGCATTAGGATAAAGTGAGAACAAAGTAGCCTGGTGGTTCTTGGCCAAGGTATACCAGAAAGTGGTTATGACATGCCACAGAGTAAACATAAGAGGTTTTTGAAGGAAGGGAGAAATCCAAAAGCCATCTCAGAATTGAGAAATGATAGAGAGACAGAGAAAGAGATAGACAGACATACAGAAAGACAGACAGAGACCAGAAGACAGAGCGAGAAGAATGGGAGAGAGAAAACACACAAGACAAAGGGAAGGCTGCAATATGAAGAAAGACCTTTTAAAGGGTACACATGTTACATAGAGAAAAAAATGCAGCTCATTGTGACAGTAGAAATGCACCAACCCTGAATCATAAAAACCTGTACTACAACAAATTGGCAAATTTAAATGGAATGAATGATTTTCCAAAGTTAAATCAAGACCAGATAAACAATTTAGACAGACCTATAGCTTGTAGGAAAATACAAGCAGTCATTAAAAGACTAAGAAACAAAAAACTACCCAGGGACATCTCATTTTTAGAAGAGATTTCTACCAGACTTTCAGAGAAGAGTCAATGCTAATACTCTCTAAATTATTCCACAGAGTGGAACAAAAGAAGCATTGCCCAATTTATTTTATGAGGCCATAGTTAACCTGATATCTAAATTATATAAAGACTCAAAAATAGAAAGATAATTACAAGACAATTGACATTGTCAACATACATTCAAAAATACACAAAAGGCTTGGAAACTAAATCCACGAAAGCACTAAAAAGATCATCCAGCATGATCAAAGGGTCTTCATCTCTACTTGCTGGTTTAATAAATGTAGTGCATCATATAAACAAACTGAAAGAAATAAAAATGCACGATCATATTATTAAATGCAGAAAAAGTCTTTGGCAAAATACCCCTTACTGAAAAAAGTCCTGTATAGATTCTGGGTATAAGGGACATACCTTAACATAATAAAAGGCAATTTGTAGAAAGCCTATAGCTAGCATTTAGTTAAGGTTTCTTTTTCCATCTTTATTAAATTGGGTATTTCTTATTTACATGTCAAATGTTATTCACTTTCCCAGTTTCCAGGCCAATATCCCCCTAACACATCTCACTCCCCTTCTATATGGGTGTTCCACTTCCCATCATCCCCCCATTACAACCCTCCCAGCCTTACCAGTTGTAGGATTGGTAAAGATCTTTTCCCAATCTGCTGGTTGCCATTTTGTCCTAACAACAGTTTCCTTTGCCTTACAGAAGCTTTGCAGTTTTATGAGATCCCATTTGTCGATTCTTGATCTTAGAGCATAAGCCATTGGGTTTTTTTTTTTTTTTCTTTCAAGAAATTTTCTCCAGTGCCCATGTGTTCGAGATTCTTCCCCACATTTTTTTCTATTAGTTTGAATGTACCTGGTTTGATGTGGAGGTCCTTGAGCCACTTGGACTGAAGCTTTGTACAGGGTGATAAGAATGGATCGATCTGCATTCTTCTACATGCTGACCTCCAGTTGAACCAGCATCATTTGTTGAAAATGCTATCTTTGTTCCACTGGATGGTTTTGGCTCTTTTGTCAAAAATCAAGTGACCATAGGTGTGTGGGTTTATTTCTAGGTCTTCAATTCTATTCCATTGGTCTATCTACCTGTCTCTGTACCAATGTCATACAGTTTTTTTATCACTATTGCTATGGAATACTGCTTGAATTCAGTGATAATTATTCCCCGGAAGTCCTTTAATTGCTGAGGATAATTTTAGCTATCTTGGTTTTTTGTTTTTCCAGATGAATTTGCAAATTGTTCTGTCTTACTCTATGAAGAATTGGATTGCAATTTTGATGGGGATTGCATTGATTCTGTAGATCACGTTTGGTAAAATGCCCATTTTTACTATATCAACCCTGCCAATCCATGAGCATGGGAGATCTTTCCATCTTCTGAGATCTTCTTCAATTTCTTTCTTCAAAGGCTTGAAGTTCTTATCATACAGATCTTTCACTTGCTTGGTTAAAGTCACACCAAGGTATTTTATATTATTTGGGACTATTATGAAGGGTGTCATTTCCCTAATTTCTTTCTCGGCTTGTTTCTCTTTCGTGTAGGGGAAGGCTACTGATTTATTTGAGTTAAATTTATACCCAGCCACATTGCTGAAGGTGTTTACCAGGTTTAGTAGTTCTCTGGTGCAACTTTTGGGATCACTTAAATATACTATTGTATCATCTGCAAATAGTGATATTTTGACCTCTTCTTTTCCAATCTGTACCCCTTTGATTTCCTTTTGTTGTCTGATTGCTCTGGCTAGGATTTTGAGAACAATGTTGAATAAATAGGGACAGAGTAGGGAGCCTTGCCTAGTCTCTGATTCTAGTGGCATTGCTTCAAATTTCTCTCCATTTAGTTTAATGTTAGCTACTGGTTGGCTGTATATGGCTTTTACTATGTTTATGTATGGGCCTTGAATTCCTGTTCTTTCCAGGACATTTTATGAAGGGGTGTTGAAATTTGTCAACTGTTTTCTCGGCATCTAATGAAATGATCATGTGGTTTTGTTCTTTCAGTTTGTTTATATAATGGATTATGTAGATGGTTTTCCATATATTAAACCATCCCTGCATGCCTGGGATGAAGCCTACTTGATCATGATGGATGACTGTTTTGATGTGCTTTTGGATTCAGTTTGCAAGAATTTTATTGAATATTTTTGCGTCGATATTCATAAGGGAAATTGGTCTGAAGTTCTCTTTCTTTTTTGGGTCTTTGTGTCGTTTAGGTATAAGATTAAATGTGGCTTCATAGAAGGAATTCGGTAGCACTCCATCTGCTTCAATTTTGTAGAATAATTTGGATAGTATTGGTATGAGGTCTTCTGTGAAGGTCTGGACTGAACCCATCTGAACCTGTGCTCTTTTTGGTTGGGAGACTTTTAATGACTGCTTCTATTTCTTTAGGAGTTATGGGATTGTTTAAAGGGTTTATCTGTTCCTGATTTAACCTTGGTAACTGGTATCTGTCTAGGAAATTTTCCATTTCCTCCAGATTTTCCAGTTTTGTTGAATATAGGCTTTTGTAGTAGGATCTGATGATTTTCTTGAATTTCCTCTGATTTTGTAGTTATGTCTCCCTTTTCATTTCTGATTTTGTTAATTTGGACACACTCTCTGTGTCCTCTAGTTAGTCTGGCTAAGGGTTTTCTATCTTGTTGATTTTCTCAAAGAACCAACTTTTGGTTCTGTTGATTCTTTCTATGGTCCTTTTTGTTTCTACTTGGTTGATTTCCCAGCTCAGTTTTGAGTATTTTCCTGCCTTTTCTCCTCCTGGGTGTATTTGCTTTTTTTTGTTCTAGAGCTTTTAGGTGTGCTGTCAAGCTGCTGACATATGCTCTCTCCTGTTTCTTTCTGCAGGCACTCAGAGCTATGAGTTTTCCTCTTAGCACAGTTTCCATTGAATCCCATAAGTTTGGGTATGTTGTACTTTCAGTTTCATTAAATTCTAGGAAGTCTTTAATTTCTTTCTTTATTTCTTCCTTGACTAGGTTTTCATTGAGTAGAACATTGTTTAACTTCCATGTATATGTGGGCGTTCTTCCCTTATTGTTATTGGAGACCAGCTTTAGCCCGTAGTGGTCTGATCGGATGCATGGGATTATTTCTATCTTTCTGTATCTGTTGAGGACTGTTTTATGACCAATTATATGGTCAATTTTGGAGAAAGTACCATGAGGTGGTGAGAAGAAAGTATATCCTTTTGTTTTAGGGTAGAAAGTTCTATAAATATCTGTTAAGTCAATTTGGTTCATGAATTCTCTTTGTCTGTCTATGTCTCTGTTTAATTTCTGTTTCCATGATCTGTCCATTGATGAGAGTGGGGTGTTGAAATCTCCTACTATTATTGTGTGAGGTGCAATGTGTGTTTTGAGCTTTAGTAAGGTTTCTTTTATATATGTAGGTGCCCTTGTATTTGGAGCATAGATATTTAGGATTGAGAGTTCATCTTGGTGATTTTTTTCCTTTGATGAATATGAAGTGTTTTTCCTTATCTTTTTGATGACTTTTCATTGAAAATACATTTTATTTGATGTTAGAATTGCTACTCCAGGTTGCTTCTTCAGACCATTTGCTTGGAAAGTTGTTTTCCAGCCTTTTACTCTGAGGTAGTTTCTGTCTTTGTCTCTGAGGTGTGTTTCTTGTAGGCATCAAAATGCTGGGTCCTCATTGCCTGTCTAGTTTGTTAATTTGTGTCTTTTCATTGGGGAATTGAGTCCATTGATGTTGAGCGATATTAAGGAATAGTGGTTGTTGCTTCCTCTTATATTCATATTTGGATGTGAGATTATGTTTGTGTGCTTGTGTTCTCTTTGTTTTGTTGCAAAATGTTTAGTTTCTTGCTTTTTCTAGAGGTTCGGCAGTGGCTGTCCTATCATAGCTCCCTGCCACAGACTCTGTCCACACTTCTGGAAACTGCCCCCTGATAGTTATAGTACAAACTCTTAGCAACCCATTGAAATCAAGACTCAATAAACTGTAAATTTAACAATCAGATTTCTATGTTAAATTCTCAATCCACAATACATCCACACAATAAATTCACAACCAATTGTTAAAGATATAAACTCCCCATCTAGATAAGCCATATTAACTTATAGAGATCCATCTCTTGAGAAATATTCATAACTACCAAAGGTCATTTAAGACCACATGGATCTGGGTCATCCTTTTCTGCCTCCATCTTGGTTCTTCTCTTTTCCTCTTCTCTCCCACCTTACAGAAACTTTGTCCCTGCCTTACTTTTTACTGTCGAGTCATGGAACTTGATCTAACATGTGCCAACTCTCACCTGCATATAGACATCAACCTATAATAATATCCTTAACTGTTGAAATAATTATTTAATTAATAAAATCTAATGGTGTTTTCACTATCTTCCTCAGTGGTTTACATTCCCTCAGTGGTTTATATTTATAATTTATGAAATAACCATAACCAGACACCAAAACACAAGGAATCAGAATGATGACTCTCCACAGCTTCTTCCTACTGAATTGGGCCAATAACGTGTTTTTAAATGGTGGGGAGGAATAGGAAAATTGGAAAAATTTTTTAGACTTAAGAAAGTTAGCTTTAGCATTTGTTTTCCAGTCTCTGTAGGCATAGAAAGTTCAGAGTTACCTGAAGTTCTGACTGGATATGTCTAAAAGGCTGGATGAACCGAGGTCATTAGAAATCAGCAGCTATTCCTGATGCTGTTCGGTGAGCAATTCTCTAAAAACAGCATCAGGTGAGACAGGGATCTGGAACAGCATGTCATTTTGGTATCCCTGAGCACGACTCTTGTCAAAGCTGTATCTTGGTGTTTCATTCTTTAATATATGAAGATCCTGTTTGGTCTTCTTGAATTTTTCGTTCCTGTCAGTAGCCAAGATATTTAGAGGGTTGTCCCCTATCTTATCTGATCCATATTACTTAGGAAGGGGTGTAAACTCTTTTCTCCTTTCCTGTTTAAAAAACAAAACAAACAAACAAACAAACAAAAAAAAAAAACAAAAAAACACAGAGCCTCTTTCCCAATATAGCATGTCCTTGCTCCAGGAACCCAAAATTGATTGGTTCAGTTTAGCAGCCTCCTTTTTCTTAGGGCCTGCACTGCTTTCCCCTCTCTCCCAGAGTATTAGTAATGCCATTAATACACCAAACTTATAACCATCTTCATTTTGATAATTAAAACAACTCAACATAATTAAAACAACTTGAAACAATTATTATTATCTGTTGAGATATGATTTTTCTCTATCTCCATACCTTTGTTTTCTATATGAGAGATCAAAGTTCTGAATGTCTTTATTTTCACATGCACACTTAAAAACACTTGAAGCAATTACCACTATTTCTCCCTTCTATCCTTAAAACAATGCCATTTTCATTTATTCGTCCCTTCTAAGGAGATCAGTATCTGTGGATATATAATTATAATTATGTGCCTCTTCACTTTCTATAATTTGGACAAAACTTCACTAATACTTTAGTCACAAAAATTATGGCTTTTAACTCACTGTGAACCTGTAGATCTGGTAACGGATGTTGAAAGTTTAGCCAGAAAATTGTTCCTAGTGAATATGCATGTAAACATTCTCTGTTATAAGCTTATTTTATTTATGGTTTGAATTTATGTGTAAGCTTATGGTGGACTTTTTTTCTGTGCAATCATGTATCCTGAAAGATGTATAAGTGCTGAGAACAAAGAGAGGAGGCAGAACTGAAGAGAACTTTTTGGACAGAACCGAATTCAAGAATAACTTAGAAAAAAGGACATTGATACTAACAGCATCAGAGCAGGAGGAGAGAGCAAGATTAGAAGAAGAATGCTGAGCAGAATAACCTAGAAACTATATAGCAACTTAAAAAATTTAAGAGAACAATTTTCAGAATGCAGAGGAAAAGAGTCAAAAGGAAGCTGCAGAGAGAGCCGAATGAGCAGAGGCTTCTCCTTACCATTGGATAGAACAGGTATTTTCTTAATAGCAAGGCAAGCTTAGTTTTACTAAATAGAACAATTTCTTCTTACAGACTTGGTTTTAATATATTTAGTAATGGTATGATGGAAACATTTTTTCTCTATGCAATAAAGATTGTATCTCATTTTTCACCCAGAATTAGTGAGTCCTTTTCACATTGTTAACTTGATCTTTTGTTTCATACACATGTGCGATGTGGGCACGTGTGTTTGCATGTGTGTGTGTGTGTGTGTGTGCGTGTGTGTGTGTGTGTGTCTGTGTGTGTGTGTGTGTGATTATGAGATAGTATTAAAACTTGGCCCAATTAGTTTGAATGAAAATATAAGAATATGTATGCATGAGTCTATATATGAATTTATGTTAGTTTAACTCATGTTTGCTTGTGTAAAGCTTTTCCTTCTGCAAGCATGACTCTCTTCTCCTGATTTAATAGAAATTTATTTCTCCAAAGATTCCCCTAGTCTGACTAGTGAGAGGCATCTGGACAAGAGGGAAAATAATCAAGTAATTAATCTATTACTTAATCCCCTGCTGTTTTAAAATGAGGTTCTAATGCCACAGACTGCACCTTCTGGCCTCAGAGGAACTCAGACAGGCAGGTCAACTACTCCACAAAGTGATTTAGACTTAAGACAGGTAAACAATTTGTTATTAAACAGCAACCCTAAATATCTTTTCAGACTAAGAAATACTTACCCCCCCCCACTGATTCTCTTCCTCCCATGCTTTCTCAAGCAGAAACAACAAGAGAGAACTGCAGGGCTGGCCCCTGGGAGATTAACATCCTTTCCTATGTATTAAACTTCAATTAAACTCCCTTCTATTTTCTGTAAGTGTCTATTTTCAGTCTAATTTATGAAGGAATGCCATGCTAAGCTATCCCAGAATTCCCGTGTTCCAAGATTCTGATTGTTTGTAAGGCCTTGACTTCTTAAATTTCCATCAACTCTTCATTTCCATGTTATTCAAACTTGTTCTCTGTGCCCTCCCTTGTCCCAACAGGATAAGCCTAATCTCTGTGACCTGCCTTATCTTCACAGGAGCTCAGAACACAGGTAGGAGAGAACCTTTTAGCTGACTCCACTGATAAGCCACTTCCCCCACCTCCTAATTTTAAAGGGAAGGCATGTGTATTCTATTTGGAAATCTCCAATTAATTTTTAAAATTTTTTATTAGATATATTTCTTTACTTGCATTTCAAACGTTATTCCCCTTCTCAGTTTCCTGTTCATAAGCCCACATTCCCTCCCCTCCCCCTCCCCCATATGGGTATTCCCCCATACATCCCCCTTATTGCCCCCCCCCATATTCCCCTGCACTGGGGTCCAACCTTGGCAGGACCAAGAACTTCCCCTTCCCCTGGTGCCCCCAAAAGGCACCATATGCTACATATTCAGGTGGAGACCTGGATCAGTCCATGTATAGTCTTTCAATAGCGGTTTAGTCCCTGGGAGCTCTGGTTGGTTGGCATTGTTGTTCTTATGGGGTTGCAAGCTCCTTCAACTCTTTCAATACTTCCTCTAATTCCCCCCAAGGGTGTCCTATTCTCAGTTCGGTGGTTTGACCTCTGTATTGGATATGCTCTGGAGGTGTCTCTCAGGAGAGATCTATATCCGATCCCTTTCAGCATGCATTTGCCAGCTCCATTAATCTTATCTAGTTTTAGTGGCTGTATATATATGGACCACATGTGCATCAGGCTCTGAATGGCCGTTCCTTGAGTCGCTGCTCTAAACTTTGCTTCCATATCCCCTCCTATGGATATTTTTCCCCTTTTAAGAAGGAGTGGGAGCATCCACATTTTGCTCATCCTTCTTGAGCTTCCTGTGGTCTGTGGACTGTATCTTGGGTAATTGGAGCTTTTGGGCTAATAGCCATTTATCAATGAGTGCACACCAAGTGTGTTTTTCTGTGATTGAGTTAACCTCACTCAGGATGATATTTTCTAGTTCATTCCATTTGCCTATGAATTTCATGAAGTCATTGTTTTTGATAGCTGAGTAGTACTCCATTGTGTAGATGTATCACATTTTTTGAATCCATTCCTCTGAGAAGGGCATCTGGGTTCTTTCCAGCTTCTTATAAATAAGGCTGGTACGAACATAGTGGAATGTGTGTCTTTGTTGTATGTTGGAGCATATTTTGGGTATATGCCCAAGAGAGGTATAGCTGGGTCCTCAGGCAGTTCAATGTCCAATTTTCTGAGGAACCTCCAGACTAATTTCCAGAATGGTTTTACAAGTCTGCAATCCCACCAACAATGGAGGAGTGTTCCTCTTTCTCCACATCCTCACCAGCATCTGCTTTCACCTGAGTTTTTTGATCTTAGCCATTCTGACTGGTGTGATGTGGAATCTCACAGTTGTTTTGATTTGCATTTCACTGATGAGTAAGGATTTTGAACATTTTTTTAGGTGCTTTTTGGCCATTCGATAATCCTCAGCTGAGAAGGTTTTGATTAGCTCTGTATCCCATTTTTTAATAGGGTTATTTGTCTCTTGGGAGTCTAACTTCTTGAATTCTTTGTATATTTTGGATATTAGCCCTCTATCAGATGTAGGATTGGTAAAGATCATTTCCCAATCTGTTGGTTGCCGTTTTTTCCTAATGACAGTGTCTTTTGCTTTACAAAAGCTTTGCAGTTTTATGAAGTCACTTTTGTTGATTCTTGATCTCAGAGTATGAGCCATTGGTATTTTGTTCAGGAAATTTTCTGCAATGCCCATGTGTTCGAGACTTTTCCCCACTTTTTCTTCTATTAGTTTGAGTGTATCTAGTTTTATTTGGAGGTCCTCGATCCACTTGGTCAGGGTGATAAGAATGGATCGATTTGCATTCTTCTACATGCTGACCTCTAGTTGAACCAGCACCATTTGTTGAAAATGCTATCTTTCTTCCATTGGATGGTTTTAGCTCCTTTGTCAAAGATCAAGTGTCTATAGGTGTGTGGGTTTATTTCTGGGTCTTCAGTTCTGTTCCACTGATCTATCTACTTGTCTCTGTACCGATACCATACAGTTTTTATGACTATTGCTCTGTAATACTGCTTGAAGTCACAGATGGTGATTCCCACAGAAGTCCTTTTATTGTTGAGTATAGTTTTCACTACCATGGGTTTTTTTGTTATTCCAAATGAATTTGCAAATTGCTCTTTCTATCTCTATAAAGAATTGAATAGGAATTTTGATGGGAATTGTATTGAATTTGTAGATTGCTTTTGGCAAAATGGCATCCAATTAACTTTTATAAGTGTGTTCTTGCCCCATGTTAGGCACCATCTATTGAAATAATTATTTAATTAATAAAATCCAATGGCAGGTTTGCTACCTTCCTCAATAAACCATTCTGGAATAACATTCTGGAATGAAAGACCCACGGTCTTTATATTGTAATGTGTCTTATGCAGCACAATAGCTAGGCCACTAACTAATTTCCATGTTTTTAATATTCCTTTTACTAATAATCCCAAGTTATTATTTACTAAATTCTATATTCTAACCTAGCTATTATAGATCCAGTTGGGCAGTCCTCTATGCCACTCTCTCCCAGCTCCTTCCCATGATGGTTATGCCTTTCTGTCTTCTAGCCTTCTCAGGCATGTTGTCTCTCCTCTCCTCCACAATGTCCCATCATGGCAGATCTCCTCCTTCTCCTCTCTCCACTCCCAGTCCCAACCCAGGAAGCCCTACCATCATACCTCTCTCTGTCTTCTATTGGCTGTTGGCATCTCTATTTACCAATCAGAACCACCTGAGAGCAGGTTCCCAGTTTCTATGTACAGACACTCTGCTGTAAGCAGTTTTTTTGGGTGGGGAGGGGAATATAATTAGCATTTGTAATACAGGCAGCTACACTTAGCTATTAGGGAAATACAAATCAAGATAATTTAAGATTCCATCACATACCTGTTAAAATGGCTAAGATCAGTAACATATGTAACAGCTCATCCTGGTGAAAATGTGGCCCACTCCTCCATTTCTGGTGGAAATACAAACTTCTATAGGCACTATAGAAGTCAATATGTCAGTTCCTCAGAAAATTGGGAATTGATCTATCTCAAGATACAGCTATACCACTCTTAGGTATATACCCAAAGCACACTACAGTCTACCACAAGAATATTTGCTTAATCCATGTTCATTGTGTCCTTGTTTGTAATAGTCTAGGACTAGAAGCAACCTAGATGTCCCTTAACCAAAGAATGGATACAGAAAATGTGGTGTGTTTACCCAATAGAGTTATTGCACTGCTATTTAAAAAATGATGTCATGAAATTTATAGGCATGGGCAGAATTAGAAAAAGGAACATCCCAAGTGAGGTAATCTAGACCCAGAAATATAAATATAGCATATATTTATTTGTAAGTATAATATCCACTTAAATGTTAAGTAAATGATAACTAAGCTATGATCCACAGACCCAGTTAAGTAAGAAAAGAAGTCTAGGGGTTCTCCCCTAGATCTCCGAGAATAGATTTTTAAAGAGTAGGGGAAATAAAATAGATTTTAAAAGGGGAATGGGGGCTAGTAGGGATGGCAGTAGGGGCTTCAAGTCAGTGTGTGATAGGGTGAAAGGGGAAAGTGTGAAGAAAGACTGCTGGAATTGGAGGACATTTGGGAAGTTGTGTGGAAATATAGTGCAGTGGAAACTTCCTGGAATATACAGAGGTGATCCTAATGAGGATTGAGGGTGGGGAGGTTAGGGCCCTCTTAGGTTGGTTGTTGAGGCTTCTAGTGGTGGAGGAGGGGTGCAATCAATTGAGCTGTTAGCCAAGGGAGTGCCATGAGAACTCCCAAACAACACAGCTATTACAAAGACAAAGGGTTGCTTTTTTACAAAGTAGAATTGGGGCTTCATTGCCCAAGAAACTCATTGAATGGAGAAGCTGAGCTGATGCCTACATGGAGCCTTCACTCCTATATTCTGATTCTCGTGATTGCTCTTGGGACTCTTCTTCCTGTTGGGTTGCAGTGTCCAGCTTCAGTATGAGAGCTTTGCTTCATTTTATTATATATTTTTGCCATGTTTGGTTGTTGTTGTCTTTTAAAAACCTGTTCTTTTCTAAGGAGAAATAGAAAAGGAGTGGATCCAGAAGGAAAGGGAGATGGGAAGTAACTGGAGGTGGAGGAGAAACTATAATCAGAATAGATTGTATGGGAAAAGATTATGTTTTCAATAAAAGAAAATAAAGAAGAAAATTTTAAAAAATAATACAACCTATTTGCAAGAAAAATGTTAAAAGAATCAAAATTTAGTATAATGTTTGAGAGCTCTGTTTTTTGTGACATGATTTCAAATGGGTCAGTCTCTATGTTTCTATTTTGTTGCATGTGAGGTACTACGGATGAATCTAGGCCCTTGCATATCCTAGGCCATGACTCTAACACTTAGCTATGTCAACAGCATTAATAACAAAACAGCAGTAACATTATTACTAATATTAATACTGTTTGATATAAAGTCATGCCCAGGCTAGGCTAAAACTCACCTTATAGCCCAGAAAGGCTATCAACTTGCTATCCTCCTGCTTCAGCCTTCCAAGTTATAGGATTATAGGCTTGTGCTTTCTGTCATGTTTCCTAAGTCAAATCTGTCTTCGCTTGTAACCCAGCGCTGTCCTTTCATACCTTTGTTAATGCAGTCCTTATCTAGCTGCTGTGACAGCTAGGTGGGCACACTGCACCTCTGTTTACTATATTTACCTAACACATCTCTTCTACACTAACTTCTCAATAAATGCTTTTATTTACTCCTCAGGCATAACATCCACACTGATGGTCTCTACTGGCAGCTTTTCAAAACAAAGACATATTGTTCAGGCCACTGTCTTTTCAATCTCTTGTTTTACCACGCCTTTACCCTTCTGGGTTTCCTCTCCCTCTCCAATAAACATTTTAGTATTCTTCCACCAGTGCTTCTTTCATTTTATTATTCTTAAAAATAAGTTATGGCCTATTACAACTGTTGTACATTATGCAACACTTAAATGTACATAAAGTATAAAAGAGAAAATAAAACTTAGTTAAAGTCTAGCATAAGCTTTAACCACATTAGGCAAGCACTTTCATTTTACAAGTGGCATACATGTGTGCATATGAACAATAAAACAACAGTTATCAGTATTTGCCATGGGTCAAAAATTATGCTTAGTGGTTTACACAGATTACTTTTTAATGCTCATTAAAGCTCTATATGAACTTGCTATATTTAATAGTCTTCTTACAAACTGGTGTTGAGCCTTGGCAAAAGTGACTTTTAAAGTGATATTAAACTTTGGCCTACTATTTCTGGATTTGGTGTTTATCTATCATGACTACATGCTCACTTCTGTAGATTAAGTGTTTTCATTATTCAGATTGTTTAAAGCCAAATTCACATTCCTTTATACTGGAATTTAGACAAAAATAGTCTTGTTTCCTGTAAAGAACTTAGACAGTCTCAGTGATATATTTAATCAATTTCCATGATACTCTGGGAGAGAAAATGATTAGGAATTTAAAAGCCTTGAAAGGTAAATTATTTCATACTCTTACTTGGAACAATCTTTCCAAATTGTAGTTTAAGTTTGGGGGATGAAATTTTGCTACAATTTATAATAGTGATTTCCTAGAATTGGTTGTGAAAAGAATTTGTCAACCTTAAGCAAAACAAAAACATATCATAAAATGAAGTAGCATGAAAACATGTACAAAATTTGTTTTGAAGACCTGAAGGATAGATCTACTATGATTAATTGTGAGTAAAGAGTAGGTTATCATATAGGTATCTTATCATATGTAGGTATCTTAATTAGACATAGACTCCAGCAAACAATAGCTAGTAAGTAGCAGGTTTGATTTTAAATTTTCATAACTCTTTGATGAATAAAGTTAGATGCATAGAAGTTTCTTTTCAATGTATTTATATTCTACTATATATGTATTTTGGTACATGAGTCATGTTTTCTAGAGAGACTTACCAGCAGGATATTTCTATGTAGAGAGAAAAGTGTACTTAACAGCTCCTCCATGTGATTGTGGCATGATTGAATATTTCACATAAGATTGTGTGGATTTGAAGTACCACAATTGCAGGAATGTCATAAGAATTATAGGCTTCATCATCAACTGGAAGTGCCATTTGGGGGGTTCTGGAAAACAGGAGGTGGAAGCCAACTAGAAGAGGTGGATTATGTGAGATATACTCATGGGCCCAATACATCAGTCCTTGCTATGTCCTTGTCTTAGCTACGTGAATCCTGTGGTCACATGCTTCTGGAACCATCGTGATGTGCCTGACCATAACACAACTCAGTGTTATGGCACACTATCACATACATATCACACACAGATTACTCGCCCAGGACAATTTCAAAATCTAAGATTAAAATATAGTACACTTTAAGACATGAACCTAATGAGAAGAAATATGTAACAGATAAGTTTTTTAATACCTTAATATTATGGACTACATTATAGACACAGCTTCCAACAGTATGGGTCACAACCCATGCTTTGGGCATGTAAATGGATGTAGATGTCAGAAAAATTGTCATTGAAGCAAAATGTATAATAAATATTTACCCAACAACACAGAAAAATGGAGTTCTTTTCATTACTCCTCATTTTCTTGTAAAGTGTCAGTCATGTGTTTCACAACACTGAATTTCCAACATTAGTGTGCATAAGGATCTCCTCAAAATCTTCTCAAATTGCTGATTATGATTCAGAAAATCAGAGGTGAAGCCCAGAATAACACATTTCCTACAAGATTCCAAAGAGTGTCCATTCTGTGAGTACATGTACTCCAGCTTGAATACTGTAGCTCCTCAGAGAAGATACTGTAAGCAGAACTCTTTAAACTGTTTCTACTGCCAGCTAAGTTTTGCCTTGGAAGTTTTTACAAAAACTTGGGCAAAGAAATAAATAAAATAAGTATAAAAATTGCTCAGATAATACATCATGAAGAAATTGTTATCTTTGTGTAGCATGTGCACTAACAAGCAGTTTATCACACACAATCATCTGCAATTGGGCAGATTTGGCTAGTCTTTTGCCACGTGTCAAAAATGTTGCATGTTTTGAAGTATGTGGCATCGAAGTCATATGAAGCAACATTGGCATGTTTTGCCAAAAGCACCTTGGATCTATTACATATTTAATTTTGAATAAGTTTTTGTCAGTTGCATGCTTAGAAACCTTCTGCTTTTCACCATGTTTGTGATCGTCCCATTCAGTTACAAGGCTCCATGTAGAGTTGTGCCCCACAGTGTGGGAAGATGTAGTAAGAGTGGAATGCACAACATTAAATCCACAAAGGACTACATGCCACATGGCACTTCTCATTTGGTTAGTGCCTCATCCACTCACCGTAAGAGATAAACATGATGTGTTTATGTTAAATAGAACATATATTAAAGTTCTAGGCATATACAAGACAGTAACGTGAAGGACAGAGAGTCATTAAAGTGAATCTAAAACAATTCTCTTATTTACAGAGAGTTCTTTATTAAAATGTTTAATTCATACAATTGCTTTTGTTATTGCTATACAAAAAATGCTGGGTCTTTAAAACGAAGTGTTTTATTTTATGTTTATAAAGGCGAGCATAATTCTGTAAAGAAAGTTAAGCTTGGATATATCAGCTGTGTTTTAGTGTGGTGTCTGTGTGTGTGGGTGGGAGAGAGAGAGAGAGAGAATATGTGTGTATGAATTGATAAAGTACCTTTCACAACCTTCAGCTTTCATTAATGGATTGACATCTCAGTTGGAAAAATACCCATTTTAACTCCACGCAGTTGGTTGCTGATTTTTTATTTGATTATTGTTACAAACACATATGACAGTAGCCAGACTTTTAAAATACATTTTAATAATTCTTTGCAAATTTAACACATTCATACAGTGTTAATATGTATTTATTTCTCTGAACTCCTCCTAGATACATTCCCATCCATTCCACTCCCCATTTTATGTCCTCCTCTTCATTCTTTTTCAGATTCCTCCAGTCCAGTTTGTGATAGCTATCCTCTCATACTCACTTGAGAATAGTTGACCAACCAGGGGCCACACTCTTAAAGACAATTGACTTTCTCTTTCTCAGAAACCATCACCTGCCCCTAGCTTCTCAGGAGTGTCACTGAGTCCTTCCCCACTCCATCCTGGAATGCTTCTCACTTGGTCTTGTGCAGGCTGATTTTAGGCAGCCATGGCCCTTGTGAGTTCCTGAGTACAGCAATTCTGTGATATCCATGTAGATTGCTGTCTAAGAAGGTGAGGGCAGGTGAAAGATAAGGCAAACATCTGTCGTTAGACAGTAGAAAAGGAGGGCAGGCTGATAGTTTTTGAGAGTCAGGAGAAATAACAGAGAAGAGAAAAGTAAGAAAGACGGAGGAAGAGAAGAACAACCCAGATCTTTGTGGCTTTGTAGCTATAAATTTGAGGGATGGATTTATAGCCACAGGTAACTATAAGTTTGAGAGATGGATTATTACAGGACAATTTGTCTAATCTTAGTGGGCAGCTTATATCAATATCATTTGGCTCTGAGTTCTTTGGGCATTTTGTGGGTTGAGGATTTACTAATATAAATCTGACTGATAAAGTTAAAGCCTCTAGAGTTTTGATTTTACCAGGTTACAGGGATTTCTGACAGCTAACCGTGAAATGGGTGGTTGTTGTACCATGCAGCTAGCAATGGAAGCAGCGAGACCACTGGGGCCAGAGAGTAGATCTTGTTAGCGTGGGATGGTGCATCTTTTTTTTTTTTTGTTGTTATTTCTCACTGTGTATCCAGAAGACACTATTTCTCCCCGTCTTCCCTAAACCACAGGCCAGAAATGAGACAATGTTAGGTTCTGTGAATTGTTGCATGACACAAGGATAAAGCCTAATGTCCTCTACAATGGACCATGTGGTTGAACTATGATGTTCAGTTGGTTAGGTGTATTAAAAATCCAAAATCTGGCACTTCCCCTTCAGTATGTGTGTTGGGTTGTGATAGCAATGCATGTCAAGCCATATTTGTATTATTATGACACTGAGAAGGTCAGGCGGAATAAACAGGTTTCTGCTTTCCCTATATGAGCTGAATAAGTTTGGGAACAAATAAATTCTCCCTCCTTTTCCTCTTTCTTTTCCTTTTCTCTGTTCTCTTTGTCCACTTTTTTCTTCCCACTTCTATTTCAATGTAAGAAGAGAGAATTTTATAGCTAAGTAAAATATTATATGTGTGCATATTACTTTTCATTTAGACCAAGACAATTTTTCAGGACCATTTATTGAAGGAAAAACAGTTCTTTAATTTTTAGTCCTCTTTTTTGGGGGGATGGATGGGTTGCAAGTGACTATAAGAAAAATAACCCACATAGTTCAGAGAACTGTACAAATCTCACCTTAGTCCAGTATCAAGCTCAATAACCGTAATCTAGTCTTGTCCAAGTTTTCTATTTTCTCTTCCCCTATATAGTGAGGATTCCTTCAGCATTTCAGACTTGTTTACAGAAGGCTGCACTAACTTATCCCCTAGCTCTGTCCTGTGACGTCAATGCTTAGATTCCCTAGTTCTCCTTATTTAATTGTCTCTCTCCCTTTGTCTCTTCTATGCTAACTTCACTTCCAAGCAAAAGAAATTCTTAAACACTTAAATCAAATCAAATAAGCAAAAGGAGGATGCAGTGAAAGATTCTAAGACAACCAAAAATTAAAATAAAATTTGATTGTGGAGGTCAGAATTGTGAAATTCAAGTACTCCAGAGGTATGGTTTATAAAATTTCATGTCATGTCTCAAATGTGTGATTTCGTAAGCCTGGTTTTATCTTTGTATATAGAGGTCTCTGGCAAAAGTAGGACTAAGGTTAGAAGGGGAAGACATAACAAGTATTTTGTTATTCCAACTTCTGGGGAATTATCAACCACTTTATGGCCTGTAATATACTTGATGTAACTTGATATATATCCTCTGGTAGAAGTTTAATTAAGATTTGATTAATGCTTTAAAAATTTTATGTGCTGCTACAGAGCACTAATTTCTGTAACCACCAGGTATAGAACCTGAGAGCAAGTCCTTTTCTCACTCTCCTAATTGAGTTTTGTAGAGATAGAGTCCTGCTCTTGCTCTGTGTAAGGGAGGAGTGCAGGATCAGAGAGAGACTCCTATAGACTCTAAGAACTCCAGATGTCTTGAGGGTCTAGGCACTATGATAAGCCACTAAAGAGCTTCAGTTGTCTTAATCTCTCAAAATGAAGAAGAAGAAGAGGAAGAGGAAGAGGAAGAGGAAGGAGGAGGAGGAGGAGAAATAGAAGATGTAGATGTCATTGATAAGTGGCTATTAGCCCAAATGCTTGAATTACCCTAGATGCCTAGAACAAATGAAACTCAGAGCAGATGATCAAAATGTGAAGGCTTCCTCCTTCTTTAAAAAAGAACAAGAATACCCTTGGCAGGGGAAGGAGAGAGGCAAAAGATTAAAACAGAGACTGAAGGAACACCCATTCAGAGCCTGCCCCACATGTGGCCCATACATACAGCCACCCAATTAGACAAGATAGATGAAGCAAAGAAGTGCAGACTGACAGGAGCCAGATGTAGATCGCTCCTGAGAGACACAGCCAGAATACAGCAAATACAGAGGCGAATGCCAGCAGCAAACCACTGAACTGAGAATAGGACCCCCGTTGAAGGAATCAAAGAAAGAACTGGAAGAGCTTGAAGGGGTTCGAGACCCCATATGAACAACAATGCCAAGCAACCAGAGCTTCCAGGGACTAAGCCACTACCTAAAGACTATACATGGGGGGTTGGGGATTTAGCTCAGCGGTAGATCGCTTGCCTAGCGAGCGCAAGGCCCTGGGTTGGGTCCCCAGCTCCGGAAAAAAAAAGAAAAAAAAAAAAAGACTATACATGGACTGACCCTGGACTCTGACCTCATAGGTAGCAATGAATATCCTAGTAAGAGCACCAGTGGAAGGAAGCCCTGGGTCCTGCCTAAGACTGAACCCCCAGTGAACTAGACTGTTGGGGGGGAGGGCGGCAATGGGGGAGGTGGGAGGAACACCCATAAGGAAGGAGGGGGGAGGGATGTTTGCCCGGAGCAGGAAGAATAACACTCAAAATGTATATAAAAAGTACTCAAGTTAATTAAAAAAAAAAAAAAGATGTAGATGTGTAGATGTAGAAGTAGTAGAATTAAGTAGTAGAATTATGGTCCTTGATTTTTGACAAAGGCCAAATCCATCCAATGGAAAAAGATAGCATTTTTCAGCAAATGGTGCTGGTTCAACTGGAGTCAACATGTAGAAGAATGCAGATCGATCCATGCTTATCACCCTGTACAAAGCTTAAGTCCAAGTGGATCAAGGACCTCCCATCAAACCAGACACACTCAAACTAATAGAAGAAAAACTAGGGAAGCATCTGGAACACATGGGCACTGGAAAAAATTTCCTGAACAAAACACCAATGGCTTATGCTCTAAGATCAAGAATCGACAAATGGGATCTCATAAAACTGCAAAGCTTCTGTAAGGCAAAGGACACTGTGGTCAGGACAAAACGCCAACCAACAGATTGGGAAAAGATCTTTTTACCAATCCTACAACAGATAGAGCCTTATATCCAAAAAATATACAAGAACTCAAAAAGTTGAACCGCGGGAGACAAATAACCCTATTAAAAATGGGGTTCAGAGCTAAACAAAAATTCACAGCTGAGGAATGCCGAATGGCTGAGAAACACCTAAAGAAATGTTCAACATCTTTAGTCATCAGGAAATGCAAATCAAAACAACCCTGAGATTTCACCTCACACCAGTGAGAATGGCTAAGATCAAAAACTCAGGTGACAGCAAATGCTGGCGAGGATGTGGAGAAAGAGAACCTCCTCCATTGTTGGTGGGATTGCAGACTGGTACAACCATTCTGGAAATCAGTCTGGAGGTTCCTCAGAAAATTGGACATTAAACTGCCTGAGGATCCAGCTATCCCTCTCTTGGGCATATACCCAAAAGATGCCCCAACATATAAAAAAGACACGTGCTCCACTATGTTCATCGCAGCCTTATTTATAATAGCCAGAAGCTGGAAAGAACCCAGATGCCCTTCAACAGAGGAATGGATACAGAAAATGTGGTATATCTACACAATGGAATATTACTCAGCTATCAAAAACAACGAGTTTATGAAATTTGTAGGCAAATGGTTGGAACTGGAAAATATCATCCTGAGTGAGCTAACCCAATCACAGAAAGACATACATGGTATGCACTCATTGATAAGTGGCTATTAGCACAAATGCCTGAATTACCCTAGATGCCTAGAACAAATGAAACTCAAGGCGGATGATCAAAATGTGAATGCTTCACTCCTTCTTTAAAAGGGGAACAAGAATACCCTTGGCAGGGAAGAGAGAGGCAAAGATTAAAACAGAGACTGAAGGAACATCCATTCAGAGCCTGCCCACATGTGGCCCATATATATACAACCACCCAATTAGACAAGATGGATGAAGCAAAGAAGTGCAGAAGTGTAGATTGCTCCTGAGAGACACAGCCAGAATACAGCAAATACATAGGCGAATGCCAGCAGCAAACCTCTGAACTGAGAATAGGACCCCCGTTGAAGGAATCAGAGAAAGAACTGGAAGAGCTTGAAGAGGCTCGAGACCCTATATGTACAACAATGCCAAGCCACCAGAGCTTCCAGGGACTAAGCCACTACCTAAAGACTATACATGGACTGACCCTGGACTCTGACCTCATAGGTAGCAATGAATATCCTAGTAAGAGCACCAGTGGAAGGGGAAGCCCTGGGTCCTGCTAAGAATGAACCCCCAGTGAACTAGACTGTCGGGGGGAGGGCAGCAATGGGGGGAGGGTGGGGAGGGGAACACCCATAAGGAAGGGGAGGGGGGAGGGGGATGTTTGCCCGGAAACCGGGAAAGGGAATAACACTCGAAATGTGTATAAGAAATATTCAAGTTAATAAAAAAAAATAAATAAAAAAAAAAGTAGTAGAATTAGAAGTAGTAGTAGTGGTGGTGGTAGTAGTAGTAGTAATAGTAGTAGTAGTCATAGTCATAGTAGTAGTATAACTTCCTCATAGAAGGACTCAGTAAACATACAAAGTTTAAAGTGGATGGCTATTGATATTTTGGGGTCCTCAGAATAACATGGGGTCTTCTACAGTTTCTTCTCAGTCATGGTATGGATTTATCCTTCCCATTGAAGCGAATGGTAATGTTTCTTTTATGTATGATTATTCTGGCATTGAGGTTCTCTTCTAATTAGGTACTTAACCTAAACACACTTTTGGAACCATCCCTTGATAGATGTAAAAAAGGGAACCTCTTACAGCTGTCTCATAAAAAAAAATCACAGAAGACCTCTCCTTTTATATTCCTGGTGTCTGCCACTTTCATGGGATGCCTATGAGCTGTTCTCAGTTCCTTCAATTTCAAATGGAATTTACATGCATTCTCTTTTTAAATCCTGTGGGAAATCTGTGATTGTCTCTAGAGAATCCTGAGACTTCCTGGGAATCGGGTTCACTTCTCACCTTTATATTGTTTTATTTCTAGGTACAAATTTCATGTAAGTTTTGCATCCTGTAACAGCTGGTTATCTTTATTATAATGATGTGACAGCGAAAGCCCCTGACTTACATGACTGTATCACAAAAGATCACTAAGCAGGTCAATCTGTCCTCAACATATTAAAAAAAAACAGCGACAACAGTAGGTAGAGAATATATTAAAATGCTTTAGAGAGTTCACTGATTTCTCATGTGTGAAAGATTCTATTATTGACAGCATATTAGATAAAGGCAGAAAAATCTCAGGATTTCTGAGAAATAGTGACATCCAGCTGTCATTTTAACCTATGTTATCTCTTAATTTTTCTTCATAGGCAAATTGACATCATATGTGTAGTTTTTCTATGTGTCTTTTACGTCGGCCCACTCAATCATGTTTAAGAACAGAGCTATGTGGTGCTAGGAATTGAACAAGGGACTCATGACCGTTAAACAGATGTTACTGCTGAGTTACATCCTAGAACTCTATATTTCAAGACAAAATAGTATCTATGGAGCTCAGAATGGACCGAAACTTCTCATCTTTGTATTTCTGCCTCCAGAGTGCTGGAATTATAAAGCTGTTGCATTTTCCATCTTATAACATCTCTTTTTAATCTCTTAATAGCCCATCAGTACTGGCTATTTTGTAGAAAGTCTGTACTATCATAGGGAGTCAATATGTTATTCTGTTTAGCTTTTGTACTAATAGATTAGCTAGCCTTAAATAAACCTGTGCATATGTGCATGTGAGTACAATGGCAGGCTTGTGTGTGTGTGTGTGTGTGTGTGTGTGAGAGAGAGAGAGAGAGAGAGAGAGAGACAGAGAGACAGACAGAGACAGAGAGACAGAGAGACAGAGAGAGGAGAGAGAGACGGAGAGAGACAGAGAGAAAGAAAGAGAGAGAGATCAGACTAGACAGAGCCATACACAGAGATATTAGGTAGCCTCACTGCTGAAGGATTTTCTACATATGAGGCCTATTGCTAATAGTATTTCTTATGACATCATATTGGAGCTAGAAAAATTGTTGCATTCAGATATTATAAAACTTCTCTGAGGAATAAAATACTCATTGTTCAGAAAATTTTTCTCCTGAATGTATTAATTTAAAATGACAAAGATCTTATTCTCAGACCTTGTTCCAATATCCTATTGCCATTCACCAAAATGCACTGAAACAGTCTTCAATCCATCAGAAGGCACAGCAGCTTCATAGGCACACATCAGTCCTTGCAGCACTGAATCTTCAAGATCCAGCTCAGTCCAGCTTTTGTTGTACTTCGTTCTTCTGCTGTGACTCCCCATGGCTATCATTTAAAGATCATCTGAATGTCCTCACTTCCAACTCTTCCAATGGTCTTTGTAGACACCATGCTCTATCATTTAGAAAAAATCCAATGTATCAGTTTCTATTAATAAGAGAACACCCCTCTAAGCAAAACCATTCCTTTGTGTCAGATCCTTGCATGTTGTTCAGCATACAAGTAGTGCTAGACATCATCTCTATTCAACTTGATGTGAGAAATATGGTGGAATCTCTTGGTTTGAAGAAAAATCATATTTATATGATGAGCATAAACCAAGGGAGTTTTAATTATGACAGATACAACTCAAATAATTAAAATAATTTTCTTCTAGGAATTCCTTTAACTCCATGTAATTGTGAAAATTTTCTTCTTCCTAAAAATATTTACATTAAAATGTCTTCATTCTTCCAAGCAGTTTAAGATTCACCATCATTAATTATTTGCAAGGAACTGAAACTGGAATTCTATTCCAGCATTGGCACCTTCTATTCTGAAGTTTGACAGTATGTTTGGACTGATAGTGCATTGAAACAAAGTATTGTTAGAGAAATGACCAGGACTTCAGAATTCAACAAAATACAATAACTTCCAGTAAAGCAAAGGGTCAAATGGGGTTGAGTTTCACAGAATAGGAACAGTTTCAGCAGTCACTTATAGGACTGGAGAAGGCCTAAAGAAAGACAGATAGAGATTCTATTTAAAGAAATACTCATGCCCTCCACCCAGCACAGGAAATCATCTTCTATACCAGAGTAGCTGTGAAAAGCAATATCCTTTTAAGATTCTGGCAGGCCCACAGAGCCATTGTTAGATTATAACCAGGCCTCCCGAACTCTAAAAGAAAATCTCCACAGCACATAAGGGGGTCAAGATGAGGGGTGCACCAAGAAGAATCTCTGCCTTTAGGTCAGAAAGTTTACATTCACTGAAGTAAAAAGACATAATTAAATGAAGGTCCGAATGTCTCTAACAGAAAAAAGCCGTGGGAAAAAAACTTTTGATAGCAGTCAATACTAGCATACATTTTTCTGAAAGGTATGTAGTCATGTTCAAAGTAGAAGACCGTCCTTGCTGTGTATACACAATTATTCTTACCAGGCCTTCAAGACTTCTCACTCAAACTTCCTTTCCTTCCTCTTCTTTATAGAAGAAATAATGGAAGAGAAGCTCTAAGGGAACCAATTTGTATAACTTTTGATTTAGGTGATATTTATCTTGAGACCTACAACTAAAAGATAGATATCTTCAAGGACATTTAAGATCTTTATGTATTTATCTTATGTGTACACCTGTACCTGCCAGTATGTTTGCACATCACATGTGTGCATATGTCAATAAGTTACATGCTTCATATTCTGATCATACCAATGACAGATTCATACACACACACACACACACACACACACATATTGGGGCTACTTTGTTGCCAGAGACACAAGAATATGGAATTTTACCAAATAAACCATATAATGGTTTTAAGCCTTGAAGTGGCTTCACTGTCAATCATAAGATAAATATTAAACTTAGTGAAGAAGACAGGTTGAAAGCATGGAAGATCTGAATTTGCATTTTTTAATGGGCAAAATTTGTGATGCCACAATAATTATACAATATTACAAAAGATCATTCATTACCACAGGTCATTTCTTTTTTTATTTTTTCATTCTTCCATTCTTTATTTTAAAATAATTTTAGTGGAATGAGGTAATGACTTCAGACATGCACTTAATTCTCTGAGGGATAAGTTCAGCCATAGACAACTAACAATGAGTTTTACACAATATTAGAATAAAACTAGAAATATTTTTAAGAATTATCAAAATGTGACTCAGAGATATAAAATCCACATGTGTTGTCAGAATATGGAGTTGATAGGCTTGCTTGATTTATGCAGGGTTGCCAGAAATTTCCCTTTTAGAAAAATATCTAGCATTTCTGTCTTCATTTTGTTATTGATAACTTTTCTTTTTCTATTGCTTGGCAATTTGCTACATTTATGTAGTTAATTTTGATTAATTTTATTTCCTATTATCCTCTTTTATCCCTCTCCTTCTCTCCCTAGCACTCTTCTCAATGGGTCTTTTCCCTTCCTTCATTTTCTGTGTGGTCCACTGAGCATACTTAGTCATGTGCATAAGAATTGGTGGGAAATAATGTAAAGGAGCAAGGGGGAGATGTGATGCAAAGACACAAAACAGAAACTTTTACAAGACATTCCTAGATGGTAGAAGTGCCAGGATATAATGGAACTTGGCATAAAACATTACCAAGCAAGGGTATGTACTAGGGTGGCAGAGAGACACATACAGAGAAAAGGGACCAGGACAAAGAAGACTAGACACTTTGTAACCTGCTGCACTTATAAACACTAAATATTATTTTTTTGGGGGAAAAAGAATTAGTCCCTAGGCAAAGATGAAAATCACACTTAAAGGCCCAACCTCCTAACATTGCTACACTGATAGTCAATTTTTAAAAATTGTTTCTTTTATTTCTTCTTCCAAATCCTCTAACACACCATTCCACACTGTCTTCAAATTTGTGGCCTCTTTTTCATTAATTGCTGTTACATTCATACATGTATGCATATATACATATATGGTCCTAATATATAAATATAACCTGTATGTCTTGTAAAATGGTACTCTTGTGTATGTTTCCAGGATTGAATATTTAGGATTTAGTAGCCAACTGCTGTGTTCTTCCCTAGAGAAGACCATTGCTCCAGCTCTCACCATTCGTTAGGTACCTGTAGCTCTTTACGTAGGAGTAAAGCCTTGTGGTCTTCACCATCCCACCCCTATTCTCTTTCATATATTATACCTGTCCTTCTTTGGCTCACATAAGGGCAGTCATGTTGTTAATACTTTATGAGTATAGTTTAGCTTCTGATATTACTCAGAGACACAATGTCCCAAAAACTCTCTACTTCTTTTTCTGCAATGTACCTTGAGTTTTAGAATGGAGAGCTATTTTGTAGATGTATCCATTTGTACTGAGCTCCACAACTCTACACTTTGATTTGTTGTAGTTTTCAGTAGTGCTCTCAGTCTGTTGTAGAGAGTCATTTCCTTAATCATAGAGTTAGACTATACTTATCTGTGGATATAAAGAAAAATATTTAGAATACAGTTATATATTATACTGTTTTTATACAGTAGTGTTTGTAAGTTCTCCTCTAAGATCCATGACTTCTTTAGCTCCAGGTAGTTGCTTAGGCTTTCATTGCCAGTCATGATTTTCTTTTTGTTGAGCTTGTCTTAAAGTTGTTGTTATTGACAAAGTATACATGCTACTATTGCACCCTCAAGAGATAACAGAATTTAAACATGATATTTTGTGAGGAAAAACCACACTCAAATATAGTCAAGTATACAATTTTATGTATTTTGTGAATTGTGTGAATTGAGGAGATATGAATAAATGTCTACTCACTCCAAATATGGAATCAACAGCAGACCAAAGAAAAGGTTTAGTTCAGGTTCAACCTGGAGAGCTTTATTAAGGCTATTTATAGCATAAACTTGATGGGCTACTGACAAGAGCATGCATGCTCAATGTATCCCAGACCAGCATTACTATGGGTAGTATCTTTTACCCTAATAAAGGGTTTTCTGTCGACTGCCAGGCCTAAACCCACACCGCAAAGTATCTGTGGAGTGCTGATAAATGCTAATGGAGCTTCAGTAGCCAAAAGATACCATTCTATACTATTTGAGTGAAGCCCCACTTGGTGGTAGCCCAAAAGTCACCATAGCATCCGGGAACAAAGAAAAAAAAATTCATCTCTGCTTCTGCAGAGACATAGATGGTGGACCTGACTGTGAACTCAGCCACCTTCCACTTCCTGATGAAGCTTGACCTCTGTGTTCTGATTGGTCCTACTTTTCAACATATTTGCATATACTTGTTCAGCCAATCATTACCAGGATGATTCTCTGATACCTCTTTGTATTCTGCTATTCTGGGGCTGCAGAGCCCTGAAGAAACTGATGCAAGAAGAGGACGGATTTTCTCTTTACTCTGCCTTCATTGTGTCTTATTATTTCGCTATGCTCTGCCTTCATTTCTATTGAATTCTAAAACACATTTAATTCCGTTATTTCTTTTTCTTTCTTCTCTTCTTTCTTTCTTCTCTTCTCTTCTTCCTTTCTTCCTTCCTTTCCTTCTTTCTTTCTTTCTCCTTCCTTCCTTCCTTCCTTCCTTCCTTCCTTCCTTCCTTCCTTCCTTTCTTCCCTGACCAAGTTATCATTGAGTAGAGAGTTGTGAAGTTTCCATGAGTACGCAGTCTTTCTGCTGTTTTTGTTGTATTTGAAGTCCAGTCTGTGGTGATCTGAGAACATACTTGAGATTATTTCAATCTTCTTGTATATTTTGAGGTTTCTTTTGTGTCCAGTTATATGATCAGTTTTGGAGGAGGCTCGATGAGGTGCTGAGAGACAGGTATTTTCTTTTGTTTGGGGGATAAAATATTTTGTAGATATTGGTTAAATTCATTTTGTTCATAACTTTAACTTTAGTTTTGCTGTGCCTCTTTTTAGTTTCTGTTTCAATGACCTGTCTATTGGTGAGAGGTGAATATTAAAGTCTCCCACTGTTACTGTGTGGAGATCAATGTGTGAAACTCAGAATAGTGACTCCAGTTTTTTTCTTGGGATCATTTGCTTGGAGAATTTTTCCAGCCCTTTACTCTGATGTAGTGTCCGTCTTTCTTGCTGAGATGTATTTATTGTATTCAGCAAAATGATTAATCCTGTGTATCCAGTAGATTAGGCCCCCCTTTTTTAATTGAGGAATTGAGTCTGTTGATGTTGAGAGATATTAAAGATGAATGATGTTTTTTCCTGTTATTTTTGTTGTTGAATGTGGTAGGATGCTTTTGTGATTCTCTTCTTTTGGGTTGTTGTGACATGATTAATTTCTTGTGTTTTCTTGGTCATAGTTACCCTCTTTTGTAGTTTTCCTTATAGTATCCACTGTAGAGCTAGATTAGTAGAAAGATTTTATTTAAATTTGGTTTTGTCATGGAATATCTTGGTTTCTTTATCTATGGCGAGAGTTTTGCTGGGTATAATAACTAGATGTGGTATCTCTGATCTCTGTCATCTGTCAAAGACCTTCTGGCCTTAACAGCTGTCTTGAGAAGTCTGGCTTAATTATTTTAGGACTGTCTTTACATGTTACATGGCCCTTTTTCTTACTGCTTTTAATATTTTTTTTCTGTACATTATGACAGGTTTTAATTATTGTATGGTGGGAAGATATTTTTTCTGCTCCAATCTATTTGGGTTTCTGTAGGCTTCTTGTATGTTCATGGCCAACTCTTTTGTAGGTTTGGTAAGTTTTCTTCTATGATTTTCTTAAATATGTTTTCTGGACCATTAAACTGGTAATATTCGGGGTTGGGGATTTAGCTCAAGGCGCTTGCCTAGGAAGCTGTCAAGGCCTGAGTTCAAAAAAAGAACCAAAAAAAAAAAAAAAAAAAAAACTGGTAATATTCATCCTCTTCTGTTCCTATTATTTATAGCTTTTAAATCTATTAACATTCTCCTTTTTCCTGACTTCTATTTTTGTTTGTTTTTATAACAAACACAAGAGAATTTCATGGATTGGTAAATTCCTCGGTGTGTTGAGCTTTTAGCTTCCCATGTACCAGTTTTCTGATACCTGTAAAGTTTTCTTTGTCATAGATTACTGCCCCCTCCCCACTCATATAGTCTTATCAGTTACCCATTTTCAAGGTAGAGAGGTGGATATCTTTGAAAGATACTGAAAGACTTGTCATGTCCTGTTTATGCACAACAATACCTTTCAGTATTTTTTTCAGAAGCATTGTTTATTTTATTGTTTGCTTCTGAGATTGGAAGAATCTTAATCTGTGCTTTCCATTGCACCAAGAAATCATGTCCCCATAGATTCATGTCTGTATTAGCTATGTATGAATGTATATATGTATGTATGTATGTATGTATTATGGCTTTAATTTTCATATTCGTGCTTCTTGTCCTATGTGTTTGACCCATCTTGTTCTTTAAAAATAAACCTGAAATAAGGTTCTAGTCTCTAGAAGCTGAATATTTACCTTGCAAAGAGACCAAACTGAATGCAATGATTTGGGTGAAATTATTGCTAATCATCTCCTGTTTCTTCTTCACACTGTCTTAGTACCCCTTAACTCAGAGATCTTCCCTTCTCTTTCCCAGGGTTTTCTTTTGTTTACTTCCTGTCAACTGGTTGCTTGCTCTGCCTCTTGACCTATTGTTGACTTTATTCAGCTCTTGTTTATCAAAAACTTGGGGTAAAGGTGTGTGCTATGGCTGAGCCATACCACAAATACTTGTTTACAGCGAACAGAAAGTTTGTGTATCAAAGATGTGTGCTAGGTGCTAGGGATGATCCACACTACAAAAACAAACAAACAAACAAACAAAACTAAAACAAACAAACAAAAACCCACAAATTTTTCTAGTTCATATTCTCTAGATTCACATGTGATTATATACTCTGAAGTGCAAATCTGTTGTGTTTAAATTGTCAAAACCACAAATGGTTATCTGTCAAAATAGTTTTACTTATTTAAAATTGTTAATCGTAACTGAAAGTAAAATACCTCCTGTTTGTTCTTCTTAACTTAGCTTCCCTACTCTTTTCTTGAAAGAGGCTGAAATAAGAATCTCTGGCTGCCTCCTCATGGATCACAGAAGCCACGCCCGTGGACCTCCCTGTAGAACTTGCCTGCAGACCAGCTAGTATGGGCAGTCTTCTTCTCCAATAGTCACTCAATTCTGTTTATCTTGCAAGTTTCAGAAGTTTTCAGAGACTTGCATGCATTGTTTATTTCCTCAGACTTATCAGCCTCCTCCCAGGCATTCCAATGTTCCCCTGCCATGGGTATGCAATGTATAGTTTTACTATAATACATAAGAGCCATATTTTCAGCATTCATGTGTTTGTATTCATTAACACAACACTGTAGATGAAAACATGTTAAGAATAAAATTATTTTCAGTGGAAGAAGTTGGGAAAATTTATTTTTCTTTAGAGTTTTAAGATCAAGAAACTCACAACCATAAAGAAACAGCCAAAATACTCTGATAAATGTACGCTTGCAATCAACTTGCCTAACTTTTTTTGCAATGCACTGTTTGGGACTTGATCTCGTTTGGTAGTTTACTCAGGTCTAGAAATAACCTAAACTGGCTTCAAACTTGCAGTAGTCTTCTTGTTTCAGTTCCCAGGGTGAAGAGACTACAACCTTAAGTCACCACACAGCACTACCGTTAAAATTTCAAACTTAATTATAACATTCCACTTAGAATGTTTCTAAAATATCAACTACAATAATTGCTGAATTAAAACCCTGTACCTATGCAGCGACCGAGACCCCAAAAACCTTTGTTGCATTGATTGCCTTGTAAAATATAATAACTATCTCTGAAAGAAAAGGTTATTGGGTTAGAACAACTGACATTCAAATTCATTTTATGCCCCTTTGCCTAAACTTGGAAATGCCATATAACTTTTGTAATGTTCAATCATATATTTTGCAAAACATAGCTAACAATAAAAATACCTTACATAGTTATCAGGTATAAATAAGATCACATAAAGCATAAAACAATGTCTAACACCAGACTTGGATTCAATAATTTTTGTAAGGTAAGAGAATTGAATCATATTGTAGAGGGTATCTGGTTATTGGCATAATTTTGAAGGAATCTTTTGAAAAGAAAATTTCCTTAATTAATGAGCTCTTCCTTTCTGTTACTCCAGAGGTGGTAGGTGACAAAGCCCAAGACTGTGGCTAGCAACAGCCTCTTTAAGTCTGGGCTGATTCGTTGCATTAGAGTTACCAACCATCTACCAAAGGTAAAAGGATATAATGTCAAGTTCAAGAAGCTAAAGAAGGTACCAAAAAAAGATCTGTTCTATAGCTGATTTAGGCCCGGGACAAAACTTAGAGAGGTACCCCAGTTTGTTGCACCTGCCCTTTCTGAACTTGTTAAATTAATGCTCTTAAACAGGAGTAGAGACTTTTAGTTACATATTCTTGCTTTGTTAAACAAAATTATAAATTGCTACATTGTGTTTTTGTTCCATTATGATATTCGGAATGGCATTCAAAATATACATATGACTATTAATATAAACTTAGTATACATGTGGAATTTGGATTTTTAACCCCTTAAGTGATTATAGCTGTAATTATTACACTATTATTCACTGTAAGAATTGATTTACTCTGGCTTATAATGAACTTCTAATTGGTATATGTTCATCATTTAAATATCGCTATTCAATTAGCAACCCTCATAATCTTATGAGTAGCGTCTTTAAAAAACATCATCCCCCCCCAAATTATTCTTATTTCAGTCTCCATCTATTCAGAAAGTAATAGTTTGTTTATGTACATATTAGTAGATTTTAGCAGTAAATATTAAATTTAGGGACTTGGTGAACATTACATAAAAGAGTCTTTTAGCAAATCAGGATTGCTATTATTATTCTCTTAATAATCTAAACAATTCTCCATCTATAGTTTAGCTACAATATGCTGTTTAATTAAGAAAACTATACATATGGATAAATATAGACATACAAAGAAGTATAAACTAATGAAGTAATGTACAATACACCCCATGGTAGACAATCCCTTAAATAAAACCAGAAATATTTATGAATATGCAATCTTTGCAAAGGGTTATGTATATGTGTATTAATAAACTGGCACAGGGTATAAAAGCAAAGGTTCAAATTACAAGGAAAGAGACCTATTATAAAAGAATAGCTAGCAACACAAACATGTTCATAACAGAATTATTTAATATTTATAAATTATTTACAAATTGTATAAATATCTAAATATCAAGTATTAGTAGTAAATTAGTCTATAGGATGTCACATAGCTGTCTACATGGGTTCTGTGTATACATTTGTGTGTTTGCAGTACTGAGAATAGATAGAGTTCAGGGCTATGTGCATCCTAAGCAGGCACTCTACACTACACTGAGTTATTCCCAGCTTCAACATATGATTTCCATTTAAAGTTAAAAACCCCTCAGCCATTTTATAATGATAAAAGTAAATTATATACTTCATTAAGCTACCAGCCATTATTTTAACATGCCCAGGCCATCATACATTTGGTAGCAGCTAGGGAAACAAAAATATGGCAGATAATCCAAAGGTAAGGATTTGTGTAGTTTACATGGTTTAGTGATGGAGTGTGGAATCATATCTTGTACTCCATGAAGAATCATTGCTGCATTGATCATGAGAGGAACAAAATAGCAACAGAGTTTTTTTTCTTCACTCTCTACTTAAAACCAAATTTTTTTCCATTTTACACATTCTTAGCAAAATCTAGGACTGTCCTGGAAATTAAGAAACTATATATTCTGAGTGAGAAAGTCATGAAAAAAGATAATAAAGAGTGGATCAGGAAACATAAGACAATATCTTAACAGAAACTGTAGGCTTACTCTGGTTTAACATTGAGAGTGATGGATATGAAGAAGAGCTCACAGTCAAAATGCTAGAGGAATAGCATTGAGACGCAGCAGCCTTTATTAATGATTTTTGTTAATTTGATTACCAAAGGTAAAATGCTTCTTAATGAGATGAATTTAATATAAATAAGTGATGTTAAATGTTTAACATGTGTCTATTTTTTTTTATTAAAGTGATTCGGCGATCACCATTCTCCTCCAACAGATAGTTTATTAAAGAAACTAATTTAAATGTACATGATAAATGAATTGTGTTGAAAATTCCATTTTTCTTCAATTCTAACCTCTTGATCTTAATTAGCTTCTCCACTTCTGTTACCATAGAAACCAGCAAGACAATCAATAAGATGCAAAGGTAGCAAGGTACAAGAAGAAGCATTCTCCAAGTTCAGTAACAACATTTATTTTAAACTATGGGACAAATTAGTATTTGCAATTAGATTAGAGGTAATATAGTTCAAGATTCAAAATGGAAAATGCAGTCAAACGGTAAACAAAGATGATAAACTTTCCCAAGGTGCTTCTGTCTTCTTCATTCCATTCCAAAACAAGTACAATGTCTAGAAAATTGAAGATCATAATTTCACATGACAACGGTTTTTTTCTTCAAATAAATGCATTGCATTCTATCTTTTCATCCCATGAGCATTACTCCACAGCCAAGTAAAAATAAGTCAACAAAATCTATAAAGATTAGAATACAAAGGCCCAATCCTTTGAACAAAAGATCTTTCTCATTCTGACTGCTTCCTTCCCTATAGGAATACTCAAATACAGTTTTACATTCACAACATTCAGGGCACAAGTCAAGCAGACTTTTCTGGGGTTTGCCCTTGACTGGTGATCTGACAGACACCAACTGGGTTTAATTCCACTAGTGACAGACTAGAAACAATTCAGAACACAAGAGATGACAGTATCATCCTGTGTTCCAGTCCGAGTGCCCTAAAAATGTTTAAATCCAGATACTCAGCATCTGGGGGTAGCGGCATTGGCATAATAGCCTCACTTCCAGTTCTTGCTATATGGAGCTTGAAACAAATAATGGTTGACAAAACCCATGAAAGCAGTGTTTACAGATTAGAGTGGGTTCAAGGTTCCATCTATTATTTCATTTCAGCAATTCATGCACTTCAGAGTGACGTTATGAATGCAGAGCAGTTATGAGCTTCTGTCTCAGCAATGATTGACTACAAAACGTTATCCTATTGTATATTTTAGAGAAAAATAACTGTGAAGACAATTGATGTAATCCATTCTTAGACTTCCCCTTTGAGTTTGCCTGTCTTCTGTGCTCAAGAGATAGAGAATGGACTGACCCTGAACTTCAACTGCATAGGTAGCAATGAATAGCCTAGTAAGAGCACCAGTGGAAGGGGAAGCCCTTGGCCCTGCCAAGGCTGGACCCCCAGTGAACGTGATTGTTGGGGGAGGGCGGTAATAGGGGAGAATGGGCATGGGAACACCCACATAGAAGGGGAGAGGGAGGGGTTAGGGGGATGTTGGCCTGGAAACCAGGAAAAGGAGTAACATTTGAAATGTAAATAAGAAATACCCAATTTAATAAAGATGGAGAAAAAAAGATAAAATAAGTTTCTTAAAATGGTAAAATACTTTGTATCCAAATACATATCATTGATTTTTTCTTATACAATAAAGTTTAATTGACTTACTCTATATGTAGTTATCAAAAGATAATTTCATATTATGAGTACAAATTTTATGTTTACTATACATGTATAAGAGGAAAATTTTACAAAATAAATAATTAAGTCAAATGGCCGAGAAGTCTCATATAGTCTAGTGAGTTCTAGAAATAATTTGTCTGTTCATGAGACCTTTTACAAAACGATCTCTTTCTTAGCTCTGTATAGAAATCCAGCATGTTAAAGGAAGAGTCTACACAAATTTGATGTGCTATTTAAGATCATACATTGCTGTGGGGCAGTGGGCTGGGATAGGTAACCTATTTCCTGATCGAGGTAGGACAAATCCCTGGGATGGCAGGCACATTCCCAGTCTCCCAGATTACGGCCTCACTAGCTGCAGCCCCCACAGACCCCTGTGGAGAGGTTTGAGACAAAACAGTCACAGAGGGCAACACCCTAAGCCTCTCCTTCACAGGTGAGGACAAGACCACAGGTCACATAGGCTCGAGACAGATGAGAAGTAGAAACAGGACCACGCCCCTGCATGTGTAGATGAGGTCTTCCCAAGCTCTCAGGCCAAACCAATAGGAAGTACCTGCTGTCAGACACTGACCCATCCAAAAACTGTATTTAAGAGTCGTGTTCAGGATTAAAAGTATGCAGGAATTATTCTATCATCTGAGAGCTTCTGTCGTAAGAGCTGTAACACAGCCACTTGGAGAAGAGATCTACTTTTCCCCCAAAAAACACTGCCAGAAGCTCCCCTACACTCCGAAAAACCGAAGCAGGAAAGGAGGAGGAGGGTCGGCGGGGGTGGGGGTGGGGCAGCGGAAAAGAAGCTGTAACTTCTCCCTGCCTGAGTTCTCTTCCCCCCTCCTGAACCTGCACACCTGGCTGGGCCAGAGATCACCGTGAAGAGGCCCCCAGTGCCAGAGGCCCACACACTGCATTATTAATTTTCTTATTGACTTAGAAGAAAAATAGAGAAGCTAACATTCATTCTCAGCACTAATGAACTTTGATGTGTGAGATAGCTATAAATTTACTCAGTTTCCTTAGGTCCATCCATGTTCAGTGTTATTTTCACCAGCTGTCCTAGAGCTCAACACTTTGAGTTTCCTTACCTAGAGTGACACCAACAAGCATTGTAACATTTTCCATTTTCTTTCCTAACACAAACCTTTGCTTTATACTGTGTTATTATTCATAAATTCCTTATTTACCTGATCCATAGATGGGTATTTTTCAGCTCTCGTCATCACGGATGCAAAACACCTAGCATCTTCAAGCTGATGAGATACAAGTGGAAAGGGTACCTATCACGGGGCGATACCCACGCACTGTACGGCTGGCTCTTTGGCTACACTTGCAGTGCCTCAGTGCTACTCTTTTCTCAACTTGGCTTCCAGAGTGCCAACAAGGACGGAACGAAATAGATAACTCATAAATCTTTTTTTTTAGATTTATTTTATTTAATTTATATGAGTACACTGTAGCTGTTTTCAGACACTCCAGAAAAAGGCATTGGATCCCATTATAGATGGTTGTGAGCCACCATGTGGTTGCTGGGAATTGAACTCATGACCTCTGGAAGAGCAGCCAGTGCTCTTAACCGCTGAGCCATCTCTCCAGCCCCATAACTCATAAATCTTACTGTGAACAAAAAATGTCAGCATTATATAAACCTTTCCAATAAACTAAGACACCACTTATTTTTGGTAAAGTTTTCTTTAGACCATGCCAGATTTCTTTTTTTCTCACGTGGACCATTGCTGATTTTGAGTATTGTTGAACAGTTGTGGTAAATATAGTTAGGTCCATGGGATTTAAAACATTTTCCATCTACTCTTTTGCAGAAGATGTCTTTGACTCAGATTTAAGTCATTAAGATATCAGCCATTAATTACTGGAGCTCAGCTAGATGATTTATTGTTAAGCTTTTGCTGTGAATTTGGGGATGGGCTTAAAAACAGGCATCAATCCCAATCAGATAGATTATTATTTATTTGTATATTTATTTATTTACCTTCAGTATTGTATGACAGCCAAATTGACCTAGCCATGGAGATGAATTTGACTCCAGAAAAACACCCAATGAAGTTGGTAGGGCATAGAGTCAGTCTTAACTGGCAAAATCACAAAATCACAAAAGATCTGGTGAGAGAACACTCTTAGGTGGTTTCCTATTGATTGGAAACAATAGGAAAAGTGGCTTCCATGTGTCAGGTCAGTGTGAAAGCCCTCTAACCAGGGCACACACAGACTAAGGTTTTGCTCCTCAAGCTGAAGATAGCTCTAGACAGAACAAAATGGATGGCTTCTGAAGCACACAGCCGTACTCTGAGCACATCGTAGAAATTATAGGACACGTGTGCTTAAGAGTAATGAACAAGACCCAAATGAGAAAGTTGTTTTTAAAGACTAAGCTGACAGGGTGTGGTAGTGACAAATATGTACTCTCAGATACATATAGAGAGATATGAAAAAGGAGTGAAATACAAGTGACTCCAGATAGTTCTATGAGCTTTGGTTCCTTGTTAAGAACAAACACAACAGGCAGGTTGTCTCCAATTTCTCTGAAGAGGCAATTTAATTTTCAGCAATGTTGCTTGTAGTGAGTAAAGGGACACAAGGGCAGGTAATCCAAGACTGTGTTAGCCAAGGTCGGTGAGTTTAAGACTGTTCAGTAACAGTGATCGGTGCAGGATGATCAGCTAAACTATGTGTGAAAAGGGAGAGGAACTTATTTTCTGGCTATCAAATACTGCCCTTGTCATCATCTTAGTGTTCTGTTACCTATTCTCATACTCTCCAGTCGTTTGCTGTTTAATTTACTTCATAAGTAGCCCAAACTCATTGCATGTCAGTCATTGCATGTATGTTATACTCAGCTTAAGGTCAGGCTGTCCTTATTCTTGTGCCCTCCAATCTTTCAACCACAAACTAGGTTAGGCCCTTAAATTCCTCTCTCTCTCTCTCTCTCTCTCTCTCTCTCTCTCTCTCTCTCTCTCTCTCTCTCTTTCTCCTTTCTTAAGAAATGCACTAAACAGTGATGTTTAGATCCACTACAAATACATCATCTGTAACTTGGCAGAATTCAAAAAGCAACTCAGCAATTCTTTTAGTCCCTTCTAATTGACTTCCAATTATAATTCCTGCATTATAGTTCTACCAGCTGTTCCAAGCTCTATGGAAGCCCCAATTACAACCTATTCATTCACTCAATAAATATTTTTAGCATTTACTGTATACTAGGCTCTCCACTAGTTATTAGGGAAACAACAGTGAGAAAAACAGGAATAACCTCTTGACTTCATGAAGTTTATGATGCAATAGATAAAAAGAAAACAGGTAGGGCACATTATTATTAGGTCAGGATATGATGAATATAGGTATTCAAACTATTATCATAATTAATCTCATAGTTTCACTTGCCAAGGCTAAATCCGAGACATGTTTTTCATGTCTTCCAGAAGCCTGGACTTTATGCCTGTAACCAGAGTTCACCATCTATAGCTATAGACATGTTGATTTAGAGGAGACTAGTTTGAAATAAAAGCTGAAAGAAATTGAATTTCAAGGTCAACCGAGTAGAAAGAAACAACATCTCAATCCTGTAACAACAGAGTCCCACTTGAGTATTAGAAATGCTTCAACTGATGATTACAGGTGATTTAAAAAATCCCAATTAATAATATAATCCAGATGAAAAAATATATTTCATAATATACCTCTAATTTGAGGGAGTTATATTCCAGGCAAATGTTTACAAAGAATATTTCAAAAACATAAGTAACAAAATCAAAGGAGATATTCAAATTAGTGAAGAGAACACAAGCAGTTAACTGAGACAGAGAAGTCTATAAAGGTTCTGAAAATGTAATTTAATAAAGAGATAGAAATACTTGAAAAATTAAAGTGAAATATTAAGAATGAAACGTTTATAAGTCAAAGAAAAATTCAATAGGAAGACCTACTAATAGACTGCATCAAATAGAAGACAGAATATCAGGACTTTAAGATGAAGTTAGCATATTAGAACATTCAAGTCATGGCAAATATGAATTAGTAAAGACAATGGAACATGTGAAACCTGTAGGATAACATTAAAAGACCAAACCTATGAATCCTAGGAACAGAAGAAGCATGTCAATCTCTCTGCACGGGATGCATATTAAATCAACCCATACTGCACAGGTTCTCAGACCTAGGGAAGCAATAGGAAGAGAAGAAGAGCTTGCTACATCATGGAGTTCTGAAAATATAAAATGTACAGAACACAGGGAGAAGCACTGATTCCCTTATTAAAAGAAACTCACATATTAAATGGTAGGAGAGAATATATTTCAGTAAATGTAAAAGAGTGAATTTCCAACCCAGATTAACAATACAGCACAGTTACCCTTCATAATGACAACAAAAATAAAACCTTCCCAGGATCAACAAAACCTGAAGGAATTTAGAAACTCTAGGTCAGCTGTATAGGAGATCTTTAACGGATTCCTGAATATAAAAGAAAGATCTATGTATCCAGGACACTGCACAAATGGAAAGTCTCCACAGAAGAGTAAATAAAATCAATACCAAATCTTACAAAACAAAGCAAAATGACAGGAATGAAAATAAAGCTTTAATAATATTTCTAAATATTATTGCTCTAATGTCTGCAATGAAAAGACTTAGACTAGCAAATTGGATTTACAATAGGATTGGGGATTTGACATAGTTCAGTTTCTTAAGGCAAATATCTTTACCTAAATATATTTGTCACAAAGCCTGGAACCTACATGGTGGATGGAGAGAACCAACTTCTATAAGTTGTCTTTCTGTATGTGTGTAACAACACACAAGCCTCCCCACACGCAATAAAAATAATTAATAGCATCCACTTATTTGATTTTATATATATATATATATACAAACCTATTATACATATGTGTGTATGCATGTATATAATGTGTATGCATGTAAATATAAAACCTATTTAATATATAATATATATAACCAAACATTACATAACCATTATGAAACCAGCCTTATTGGTAAAGATTAACATAGTTTTAGGGTAAAAGTATAGGAAAAGATGTCCCATGCTAAAAGAACTATTAAGTAAGTAGATGTGGCGAATCTGGTATTTGAAAAAAATATGCTTCAAACTAAATTATGCAAAAGCTATAAATGACATTATTACACACTGATTAATGGAATAACCCATCTAATGATTGTTTTACTTATATACTAAACATAGGAGGATCCAATATCATATAACAAATATTTAAAGGCACAGAATCTCCTTAATAATGAGTGACTTCAATACTCTACTCTCACTATCGGACATGTTGACATTTAGAAGACAGACAAAAAGCACATCATTTCAAATGGACTGAACTTACATCTTAGGAATATTACCTGAAGTCTGCAGAATATACATTATTCTCAGGAGCCCATCAGACTTGTCTATTGTATTTTAGGACAAAAAGCAAGAATTAATAAGTATATACAAATGAAATAATTTCTTATTGATCATATGAGGGCAAAGCTGAAAATAAAGAGCAATTAAACTACAGAAAATACAGAAATTTAGAGACTACAAAACATTAACATTATTAAGAAATTAATATGTCTTCAATGATATTTCATGAAGTGCTTAAAAATTCTTAGAATCGAGTGGGAATGAACGCACACATACAAACCTAATGGGATACAATAAATGTAATTCTGAACAAGAAGCTATAGCTATGCCTTTACATTTAAAATAAAATCAGAGAATACTCAAATAAATAAATAATCTTAGAGTAGACCACGAACTTTTATGATCAGACCCCAAATTAGCAGACAGAAGCAATTAATAAGAATCAGAACAGAAAGTAATGAAGTGGAAATTAAAAGAAGTTTAAAGAATCAATGAAGAAAACTCAATTCTTTGAGTATATAAGTAAGATTGATAAACTAAGCCAACCAAATAAGTAAAAAAAGGGCAAGACTCAAGTTAGTAAAATTAGAGATTGGAAGGGACAGATTTTAACAAGTACCAACAAAACACAAAAAATTACTAGAGCATACTTTGAAAATCTACATTAAAGTAAACAGGAAAACTTAGAAAAACAGATAAATTTCTACCATATCACTACCAACTTCTTTATGTCTAAAAGGTCATAAATTTAAAATAGACACAAAGGGAGAATGAAGCAGTAATGAAAATTGCAGAAATTATAAAAAAAAATCAATCCAAGATGGTATAAATACTGAATTCTATTAAACCTTAAAGAAACTAGCAGCAATATTTTTCAAACCATATAAATGGAAGGAATTCTTTCATACTTAATTTAGGGGTCAGCGTTCCTCTCAAAGAGAAAACTGAACAAAGACACAAATTATGGGAGAGTTTCCATGCGGAAGATAGGTGGAAAGTTTACTTGTAAAATGTCTCCAAGTCAAACACAAAGCCACTTCGAAGCTATCAGTCCTCCCAAGTCCACTGAGTGCCACCTCAAGAATGCAAAGGTGCATACGCATACAAACGTCAGTAAATGGAATCCATCACATTAAGAGGATCAAGAAGAGAAATCACATAATCATCTTAAGAGACAAAAAGTGACCTTTCAGAAATCCCAATACTTCTTAATAACAAAAACACTGAAGAAACTAGAAATAGAAGAAATATAGATTAATATAATAATGAACACACACAAAACTATGGTGACTATTAACATAGAGAAAAACTGAAGGAAAATCCACTAAAATTAGAAATGAAACACAAATGGGTCTACTTCCTGTATTCTTACTGTAGCCATTGACAGTGAAATAGGATAGGATGAAGTCAATTATTCTTAGTTGTAGACAAGGTGATCTTGTACATAGAACTCTGAAGAGTTCATCAGAAACTTATTAGAACTCAGAAACACTTCCAGTGAAGCAGTAGGATACAAAAAAGTCAGGAGTTTTTCTACATGCCTATAATTAATGCAGCGAGAAAGAAGTCAAGAAAACTACCTACTCACAATAATTCAAAGAAAATACATGGGATTGTCAGAGTTACTTTCCCATTGCTAGGAGAAATACCACAACTGAGACGACTTATTAACGATGACACTTAATTTAGCTTATAGCTCTCCGGAGTTAGAGTCCATGACCGAGGACTAAAGGAACAAGTGAGAGTCCACATCTTTATATTCATCCATAAAGAGAAAGAACTGGGGGGATATTTTTGATACTGCAAATCCTGTCCCTAGTGACGTACCTTCTTCAACAAGGCTAAACTTCACCTCTCATTCCTTCCCAAACAGTATGATCAACTGGTAGCCAAGATTTCAAATACATGAACCTAAGGTGGCCATTATCATTTAAACTATTCATTCCACTCCCTAGACCCCATACATTCATGGCCACATCATAATGTAAAACACGTTTAGTTCAACTTCAATGGTTTCCATAGTCTTTTACGTGAATCTGTCCTTACAACTTTGCTAATTAGGATACTCTTCTCTCGTTGACTGTGCTACATCATTTGACTTGACTGGTTACTTTGTGCTGGAAGTTCCCCTTTCCTTCTTGAACACTGTCAACTTTCCTCTCAGTCTGTTACCAGCCTCTGTTATCATGTCCTTCATCATTAAATACCAGAACATAGGTCTTTCAGAGATTTCAGTGGTTGATATGTTCCTTATTTATTCTATTCATATTTTTATGTAAAAAATACAATCTAATTCTCATGATGTGATCTAAGAAAAGGATTCGCTTTTTATTATCATTGGAATATGCCACTGGAATCTTGGGTTCAGGATCTTCTGAGTAAAACAGAATATTTTTCTTTTCCCTAAGCTATTGTCATAGCTTTATAATGAGTACTTTTTAATATTATTGTCTACACACCAAAAGCAAACTTAAAGTTCTGATAAAACAGATTCTAGTCAGTCATTTTTTTCTTTTGAAAATCAATATCCTGATGTGTTTCTTGGAGACATTCATAAGGCCACAGCATCTTGTTCTTCTAGTTTTATCTCCACTGCTTTTTTTCTGCAACCTCAGCTCTCATCAATTTTAGGGTTCCACTCTTAAACAAAAGTTATGCTTGTCTATCACCAATAGCACTTAACGTTGGAATAACTTTTTCTTTTGTTCTTTTTTTATACTCAAAATCTCAGTGTCATATGTCATAAGATATCACTTATCACATATCATAAGATGCCACTGTGAATCAAAGTCCCTACTCTCAGGAGGTTAGGAGTGGGGTGTATGTTTGGTCATGTTTTGTATAAGAGACAGATGATAGGTTGATACACATATGTGTATATACTCACACACACATATATATGTGTGTGTGTGTACATATATATATATATGTACACACACACACATATATATACACACACACACACACGCACACACACACAAAGACACACACACATATGAAGCCAGCTCATAGTAATCTGTGTGTGAGTTCTTGAGAACAAAGAAAACCAGAGTAAAGGTATAAACAGTGACAGAAGCTTTTCGATAGGGAAGGAGATGGGGAAGAACTTGTTCGAAGAGTTAACATTTGGGAAGAAAGGGCTGAGTTAAGCAATCATTAAAGTCATCATCTTATCATTTAAAGGCAGAATCCTTGTTTCAAAGAGAATAGCAGTTGCCATTGTTCTAATGTGGAGTACATGAAGAAAAATCTGGAGACAAGAGATTCTGGAGTACAGAGTGTCAGGTGGAGAGTAAAGTATGTAATTCAGGAGAAATAGCATAGTGTCAAACTATTAAAGGTCTTATATGCCATAAAAGAGGGAAAATATGGGAAAACATTGGATATTGGACAGCTGTAAACCAAAAAGTGACAAGGAAATTTAATCTTACAATGCTTTTTCATGTGTTTGTGTATTGAGAGCAGAGTAAGAATAGACAAATGAAATGCATTAAGAAATCATAATCACCAAAGTAATAGATAAGGGTAGACCACCATTGTGGTTCCTTTTCTCATTAGGCACGATCTTAAAATGTTGAACTTTGCATGTGGGCTATTTATTTAAGGAAGCATCATCCCATTCTGGACTGAGTCCATAACTAATCTGTTCTATGTCTCCAAAGTGCCTGGTACTAGGTTTCACATACATATTTATGGGCTCAATTTTTGTCTTTCTCTATGTGTTTCACACACTTAAAGATCTTTCTTTAAACCCTATCTAGTTGTTTTTCTCTTACAGGATATATAATGCAAACTCCTTCAAGATACTCTCTTGGGTGTTAATTTATTATTATTTTTAGCCATTTTCTTGTCCCTTGTCTGTACTGTAGTATAGCTGGCTCTCCTATAAATTATTAACTAGAACAGTCTGTAATGTTGTAAACAGCCTTAGGTATACAGATGTGAAATTCTTTCTTTGCTGAGCTCTCATATTACTTTGGAGAGAATTTTACTGAAATTGATATTATATTCAAAATATTTGTAGACCTCAAGAACTGAGGCATAACTGTTTGAAATTTTAATGATGAAAAAACAAGTAGAGAGAAGTATTTGAAATCTAATATAGAGAAATATCTTTACAAAATAGATTTCCAATGAGATGGGGGGATTTTTGTTATATTTTCTCTAGTTTCATTATAATCTAATAACCAGACTAGGTGACATATCTGCCAACTCTTATGACAGGAGGCACTGGACCATGAAAGAAACAAGAAAGACTGTGGCTGAGCTCAAGAAATACACTTACTCCAGGAATAGCACACACCCCTCCCTTTTATTCATGTATCCCTCCTACATTGCCTTTACCCTAGCTCTCATATCCTGAACTTGAAAGGCTGAGAAGCTGATGTAAAAGTTGGCTTGATGCTTTCCCACTCTCCTGCTCATGCTGCTTGGTTGTCTGCTTGGGCTTTGCTTCCTGCCCTTGTGACAGTGAACAGAATAGACTCTTTGGGGAACACGTTTCCCTGCCTGGGAAGGGGGATGATGCTTTGGGGTAGCCAGAATAAGCTTACTTTTAGAGATCAGTTTTAGAATTTGTATTCAGCAGTCTTGTCGCTCTGTAGCCTTCTAATTCAGTGCACCTTGTTTAGCCTCTTTCAGTCTCCCTTGTTAGAGCTATTTGGAACAACAGTGCCTAATTTGTAGGTTACTTTGAAGACTGATGGCAAGGAATATTGTTGGCTATTTCATTCTTCTAGAATTCAGTGCCATAACACAAACATAAGCACTAACCTGTCCTGAGAACATCAGTCCAGAGGGCAGAACCTTCAGGAGTGAATGGGGGCACTTGAAATAACATTTTCAGCCAAATGGTGCTGGTTCAACTGGAGGTCAACATGTAGAAGAATGCAGATCGATCCATGCTTATCACCCTGTACAAAGCTTAAGTCCAAGTGGATCAAGGACCTCCACATCAAACCAGACACTCAAACTAATAGAAGAAAAACTGGGGAAGCATCTGGAACACATGGCACTGGAAAAATTTCCTGAACAAAACACCAATGGCTTATGCTCTAAGATCAAGAATCGATAAATGGGATCTCATAAAACCAAAGCTTCTGTAAAGGCAAAGGACACTGTGGTCAGGACAAAGCGGGCAACCAACAGATTGGGAAAAGATCTTTTACCAATCCTACAACAGATAGAGGCCTTATATCCAAAATATACAAAGAACTCAAAAGTTAGACCAGGGAGACAAATAACCCTATTAAAAATGGGGTTCAGAGCTAAACAAAGAATTCACAGCTGAGGAATGCGAATGGCTGAGAAACACCTAAAGAAATGTTCAACATCTTTAGTCATCAGGGAATGCCTAAAAAAAAAAAAAAAAAAACAACCCTGAGATTTCACCTCACACCAGTGAGAATATTTAAGATCAAAAACTCAGGTGACAGCAAATGCTGGCGAGGATGTGGAGAAAGAGGAACACTCCTCCATTGTTGGTGGGATTGCAGACAGGTACAACCATTCTGGAAATCAGTCTGGAGGTTCCTCAGAAAATTGGACATTGAACTGCCTGAGGATCCAGCTATACCGCTCTTGGGCATATACGCAAAAGATGCCCCAACATATAAAAAAGACACGTGCTCCACTATGTTCATCGAAGCCTTATTTATAATAGCCAGAAGCTGGAAAGAACCCAGATGCCCTTCAACAGAGGAATGGATACAGAAAATGTGGTACATCTACACAATGGAATATTACTCAGCTATCAAAAACAACGAGTTTATGAAATTTGTAGGCCAATGGTTGGAACTGGAAAATATCATCCTGAGTGAGCTAACCCAATCACAGAAAGACATACATGGTATGCACTCACTGATAAGTGGCTATTAGACCAAATGCTTGAATTACCCTAGTTGCCTAGAACAAATGAAACTCAAGACGGATGATCAAAATGTGAAGGCTTCACTCCTTCTTTAAAGGGGGAACAAGAATACCCTTGGCAGGGAAGAGAGAGGCAAAGATTAAAACAGAGACTGAAGGAACACCCATTCAGAGCCTGCCCCACATGTGGCCCATACATATACAGCCACCCAATTAGACAAGAAGAATGAAGCAAAGAAGTGCAGACCGACAGGTGCGGATGTAGATCTCTCCTGAGAGACACAGCCAGAATACAGCAAATACAGAGGCGAATGCCAGCAGCAAACCACTGAACTGAGAAGGACCCCGTTGAAGGAATCAGAGAATGAACTGGAAGAGCTTGAAGGGGCTTGAGACCCCATATGTACAACAATGCCAAGCAACCAGAGCTCCAGGGACTAAACCACTACCTAAAGACTATACATGGACTGACCCTGGACTCTGACCTCATAGGTAACAATTAATATCCTAGTAAAGCACCAGTGGAAGGAAGCCCTGGGTCCTGCTAAAGACTGAACCCCCAGTGAACTAGATCAGCGGGGAGGGCGGCAATGGGGGAGGGTGGGGAGGGAACACCCATAAGGCGGGGGGGAGGGAAGGGATGTTGCCCAGGGAAACCGGGAAAGGAATAACACTCAGAAATGTACATAAGAAATACTCAAGTTAATAAAAAAAAAAAAAATAAAAAGTGAAAAATATGTTTTTACTGTTTCATATCCTGGCAGGCCTGAAGTATTTAGAGTGTGGAAGTGAAACATGTCTGTCCTCATACTAATGAGATCACTGATGGTGCTGGCTGTTTATACAGCCTCTGGGAAGGGATGTTTTGCCAAGGGACCATCTATATAATGGGAGGGTTGGTGTCTACAGTTTTATCCCCTGTAAGGCAGTGGCAAAAATGCTGACTCAGAGAAAAATAGTTACTGATCAAATGAACCATGACTAAGTGCTGAAGGCTTCCTATGAGGGAAAACATTTGGAGAACTTCCCCAGTAGTGAATTGGTGACATTATTATAAGGTGACACCAGAAAAAGTCCGGGAGTTCTGCCATTACATATTTTGGACTATGGATCCTTTATGTCAGTTGGCTGTCCATACCTTCGGCCATGTCCTTTATAATGAGCAAGGAACTATAGGTAAAGTGTCTTTGGGACCCATAGGCTCTCTAATAAGTGACTGAACATGATCTGAGACCTGAATTAGCATCTATAGTGGAAGGGAGTTTTCTAAACAGAGTCATTAACCCCCTGGTGTCCAATTCTAAGCAGTGAGTAGCTTGAATTTCAATCTTTCCAGCTGGTGCTGAAATTGATCAGTGTCAAGGAAATCTGCATTTTGGTAACAAGATGCACTTGAAATGTCTTTGAGAAGAGAAGGCATTTTGTTTTTCCCATAGTGGACATGCAAAAGAGAACCCAGAGAACTCTCCTGTTTTCTCTACCATGGAAAATTCTGCATAGAAGATGACAGGTGTTGCAGGTGCTTGCTGTGTAGTTAATCTACAGCTGCTATTAAAATTCTCACCTTATAGAACTATGAAATACAAAGTTCTATTACTTATAAATCACCAAATCTAGTATTTCTTCATACAAGTTAGATCAGACTCAGATAGTAAGGTTCCTAAAAAATGTTCCTAAGACATAACTACTAGTTAGTAAATAAATTATAAGCCAATGTTTGCCATGTTAGATAATAGCAAGTGTTTTAGGCTACGCCAAACTTCAAAATATCAGGACAAGTAGATAGAAAAGTGGAGGCTAAAGAAAATGTAATGAGTTTGTAGAAGAGCTCAGATTGTTTTCTAGTTACGGTTTAGAAGATCCTGGCTTGAACAATTGGTATGAAATATAAGACACAAAAATCTTATAAATTCTATTTTGGATGGACAAGAGATGTATACCTATGTTCAATCTCTGTTGATCTTCCAAGAAAAAGCTCTCTCTCTCTCTCTCTCTCTCTCTCTCTCTCTCTCTCTCTCTCTCTCACACACACACACACACACACACACACACACACACACACACACACACACACGGAGGGAGAGAGAGACAGGAACAGAGACAGAGACATAGAAAGACAGTCAGAGAGATGGGGAAGGAAAGAAAACAGAGCTTTGAGAAAAGCTTATGTTTATGATCAGAAGAATAGGGTGTTTACTTATTCTTTGAGAAATTCAATGATTAGTCATGAAAATTGGTTTTCAGTAGTGTTATTGATTTTTAAAATGTCTATGTCCTCTTTCTCCAAATATAATCTATAAGATATTAAGATTATATTCTGCCACCATCATATTTCTGGACACTTGACAAAGAATATTAGGAAAAGCTTTTTACATCAATGATGTAATAAAACAGTAAATGGATGGAGGGAAAAAGTAGTTTATTAAAAAATTGCTTTAATGTTATTTGTAATTATATTTTACTTATAAGTCTATAGTTAGGAGCTTACTTCTTTTGAAGTTTGGTTTCTAAACTTTAAATGATAAGGTAAAATTAAAACTTTGTCTCAATTCAGTAATCATAGCACACAAAAAGACTTCAAGGAAGCTCCTTTATGTCTTTTTTCTGAATTTTGTAACAACAGTTTATTAACATAGTTTATGTTAAGAACTACAAAGCAATAACATTATTACTTGGGACTGGAGATAACAGGAGGAATAAATATCCTTCTTTATAATGTTCCTTTCCCCTCCTTCCACTCATTTTAAATTAATGGATTCTGTAACTATGCATTAACGTTAATCAAGAGTGACTCAGCCTATATTAAAAACACTAAATGTATAAATAAATAGAATTAGGATTGTGCCTCGCCTAGAAATTGTGCTTGCAGACCTATAAACTACTGACTCAGTAGTACAGTGCCGCCTCACTCTCTGAGTGCAGTTTCTTAGAATAATGATGTGAACTGTGTACCTCGTATTCTAATTAAAACCCATGGTCATTCATCTATCTAATTGCAGCAATGCCCTCCAGGACACTTCCACTCCGACTGCACCATTCTTCTTTTACCTGAGCAAGTGATTTTAAAGCCGTCTGGCTTGTCGCCAAGATCTGAAGTGAAAAATTTACTGACTGTGATGTGGACTAGAAACAGCATTACAGGATGAAAAATTGAAAAGGACAGGCAAAGAAGTGAGATTTCTCTAGCAGGTTTCTGGAAGAATAGTTCATAAGGTTTTAGTATTAGCTGTCATAATGTCTAATCTTCACCACAAATTAATAGAACCCACCTGATAATAAGCAAAGACTTTTGAAATGTACTGAGACACCTTAGCTCCTAAGCTAAGGGTAAGATGGAGCTTTAAAAAGGTGGGTGTAGCTAGTGTGTGTGCTCACCTATAGAGTTAAAAACCCAAAGGCTGGAACACTTTATATAAGAACAGGAATAACAACCCAGGCAACTCATAATGAACTTACCCCATGGCAGAAATAGCAAAAGATCAAGTGAACTTCCCCAAATGACACTGAAGGTAACGAGTGCATGCGTGCTCTTTCCAGTTGGAATACAGACTTAGCCATTTACAGGTACAGGTCCTTCGTATGTGGAGCTAGTGAACGCTTATTGAGAATAGTAAAGAATCTAATTGGTCTATATAGTAGATATGTACAGATTTTCTTTCTTGTAATTATTATATTATCTAAACCACATGGCACAACTGTTTGTATAGCATTTGAGGGAGACATTATAAATATTATGCATATATATTTTTCTTGGTCCCCTTTTTAGCGCAAACAGGCTGCCTAACCACTTGGATAGTAAACATAAACCACCAAGTATAGCCCTGTACATATAAAAGGCACAAAATAATTAAGCACACTAAAATTTGGGAACCCATGGGAGGTCTAGAACCAATTTCCACAAAATACCCAAAATACCGAAGGTGGATATATACTGACAGCTTGATTTGGAGGATGTATTAAAATATTATTGGCAGACAGTACTACTTACATTATTTCTACTATTAAAAACCACTATCTAAAAATTATATCAATCATTTACTTATTAATTGAATACCAGACAACATTCTGAGATATTGGCATATATTATTAACTCATTTTCATCTGAAAAGTACCATAAGATAAAAATATTATTTGTTATATATATAATATATATGTATATATACATAAACATACAAGGAGAACATTGGGAAGTAAAAGCAAGATGAAATATTATTGAATTTCAGGGTTCATGGAGCTGAATGTAAGCACAAGCTCCTGTTGCATGGCATAAAACTACTTCAAACTCTACAGTGGTCAATTAATTTTTAATGTCAGTGCTAGGCAAGGGACTTTCTAGTGATATCACATTTTGATTTCACTGGATCAACACAAAAATTGGGCTAGATAAGTAATATATGAATCAGACAATGATACTTCTGTGTAGTAAGTCCTGGCTGTTAAAGATTGGGGCTACAATGTCCATACCTATACACAACCGTGAGTGCTGAACATTATGTAACATGGTCAATCTCCACATGACTAAAACGAGCTCACCCCAGTCACTCCAAAACTTCGCCCCACTTCTGATATCCCCTTCAGCTTAACTCAATAATAAACCATGCATTTGATTCTTTCACCAAACCACCATTTTAGAACTGTCTTTTTGGTATCATTTCCTTCCTGAAGTCAATAAAGCTTTTATCATTTGCATACTAACAGATTATTTATGGAAAGAGGCAGTTTTTCACAGTTGGAAAGTTCAGTAAGTTTCATCTGGGACCCCGTCTCCATGACCTGCATAACCACTTATCTTTCCAGGACATTTGTACCTGTTCAGCTCATGGTTCCTGAAACACAGAGCACACAGCAGTGCTGCACTCAGACTGAGCGTTCACTGTGGTGATGTTTCAAAGCACTGACTTTGCTCTATTCTAAAAACTTTAGATTCACTCACTGCAGATCCTGTTTTTCTGAATAGAGTTGTTCAGAGTAGGCAAGCCCCATAAGGCTTCTAGTGATTCCACCTCCCATTGTTCATGTCCCTGTGAAATTCTACTCCACTGAAGGGAGACAAGACAGCCTGATTTCAACTGACAAATAGGACAAAAAGATCAACCATTTCTTTCCAGATTTAAGTTTAAAAGACTGAGGTAACTCTGAATGATCCCAGATACCATGCTGTGAGGTTCCCTGTGGAGAGGAGCAAGTGCCAAAGAAGGGATGGGTACACTCAACAAACCAGGGAGGCTTGAGGGTTGCCAAGAGCCACAGGAGTGAGCTTGGAAGTGGATAATGACTGGTTGGAGCTACGAGCAGACTGCTGCCTCCGCGGACGTTATGCCAGACCCTGTATCAGAAGCATATCACTTTTGACGAAACTGTAAAATAATGCTTGTTCTTAGATACATCTACCACATTATAATAGGCACACAATACACAATTATGTGGTACCTTCAAAAATAAAGACATTAAAATCTTGAATCCAATTAATTAAAATGATGCTGTATCCTCTGCCTCATGAGTCCCTCTTCCATAAGTCTCACCTTAGGTGAAATGCTGCCACAAAGGAATCTAAAACACTGGACTGCTTTTAGAATGGGAATAAGAGTTAAAGAAAGTCAATTAGAGCTTAAAATGTTGAACTCAATGGTAGAAGAAACGTAGGCTGTAAAACACCAGCTGTGAGGCCACACAAGGCTGCGAGGAAGCACTGGAGACTGGAAACAAAACCTGAGCCCCTACTAAAAAGACTAGAAGTCTTGGCTACAGTGTCACCTTCAGTGATGTGGCAGGTAGAAAACATGCGGTAGGCGAAGGAGACTTCCGGCAAAAGCGAAGGAAGTGTCTGTGGTTGGTTTGTTTGTTTTTCTTCTGATGAGAGATAAAGAGGTAGGGAGAGGGAGACAACCAATGTGAGAGAACACTAAACAAATGGATCCACTATTTGCAATGCTTTTGAAATTCTTAACTAATCTAGACAGCAGATGATTCAAACTTAAAATATGATATGATAAGGTCAAGAGGCAGAACTCACGGCCCTTCTTAAATTCTGATGATGCTACATGATCAAGAGAATTACTACATACACAGAACCAAACAACACATCTCAAAGATTTCCAACAAATGGGGATGAAAAGTCTGAGGCTTATAATTGCAGATAGGAGCCCAATCAATAATCCTTAACAAACCAAAACCTTCCAGTGTCATCATGCAAAATACCCATTACGAAGTAAACACTAAAAAACAGATACGAAAGGGAATTCACTAATTCTTCATTACATCAAGAAGACTACCATTAAAAAAGAATCCTTGACTACCCAAAATTCTTGAGTAGTTATAGAGGTAATTATGTATTGCCCACATTTTAAATTAATGTTAATTCAAATATCATAAATATTTATATATCATATTTTGTTATATGCATTATGATATTTAACTCTACTAATAATACCAGAGACTCTTTTGTGTATGTTCAAGGCTGGCCTTGAACATGAATTCTACTGCTTTAGTGTGTCAAATTCTGGAACTGTGGGGGAAAATGCTGCCTGTCTTGGTGACAGAAGCTTTTTAGTAGAATTGGTAAAGATCCTATGTGAAGTCACTATGCACTGTGACTAGGAGAAGTTAGTCCCATTCTACATCAGTGCTTGTGAGGAATTATGAAAAAAAAAATCGTGCAGGACATTTCTAGTGTACGGCTTGCCTGCCGACGAAATAATTCAGAAAAAGTATAAAGACAAAACATTCTTCTACAGAAAGATTGAGTGTTTGAAGAAATTTAGTGAGAGACTATTTTAAAATAAAAGGTAGGGGCTGGTGAAAGGCCTCTCAGTACCCGCTCCCCTTGCAGAAGGTTAGAGTCCAGTTCCCAGTGCTCGTGTTGGGTCACTCACAAGCCCCTATCATTTCAGCTCCATATCTGATGCTCTCTTCTTCCCTTGTTGGTCACTTAATGCCATGTGTGTCTGTATGTGCTCTTTCTGTGTGTCTTGGTGTCTGCATCTTTGTGTGCTTCTGTGTCTCTGTGTCTGTCTCTGTCTCTGTTTCTCTCAAGCACGCACAATGTACATAAGGCCTTTTTTTTTTTACACAAAGTATTGTAAACAAAAGGTCCAAAAGTTCAGGGTACATATGAATGCCTCTGCGGGAACTTCATAAAGTTGTTGCCCTTGATAAACTATTAATACATATATTTTTCCTTGTGCTGTTATCTTGGAGCCTCACAAAGCAAATGATGCAACTTATTTTTCCCTCCTTTCATTGTTGGCTACCCCACACTAACTTTGTGTTATCAGAATTCTCATTTTACTGGATACATCTTTAAACATCTTCTAAAAGCATTATTGTTGAAGCAAGGACTCTCCTTTTAATGACCGCATGTTTTTTTTTTTTCTTAACGCTAGTGCATTAGTTAACTCAACTGTTTGAATCACAGACCATAAACATAGCAGTACACCCTACTTAATGTCGCATTATCCACTAACCATTTGATCCCTTGTATAAAAATAAATTTCCTTGTCATTTCCCTAATGTCTTCAAAGAGTCATTATCTTCCATGAGAAGCTTTGAGTACCAGAAATATCCTTATGAACACTAACTAACCTTTGGTGACGTACAAGTCCAGAACCAGAATGGCAACATATTTCTAAAAAACATAATTAGAACACTGTCCACATGGTTAGAGATATAGCAGAGGAAGGAGCTTTTCAGAACTACTCTTTCTAGTTCACTGTTTTTCTTAATGACTTACAAGGAATTACTCACTGTATTAGTTTCTTCGCTCCTCGCTATGACAAAGTACCTCGTAAGAAATAGCTTGAGAGAAGAAAGGATTATTTAGGCTCACAGTGAGTGGGGACATAGTCCATCATGATGAGGAGGGCATGGTCACAGGAGTGTGAGTACGCTGGTCACATATGTCTAGCAGAACCTGAGGAAGATCATTGCTTGTGCACACCTCACTTCTTTTTACTCAGTATGCAATCTCACCCCAGTAATGATACTGTCCACATTTAGAGTGGGGCTTCACTCTTCAGTGAAAGCTTTCTGGAAACTTCTTTATTGACAAAGCTAGCAATGGGTTTCCAGGGTGATCCTAAATGCAGCCAAATTGACAATGAAGATTGCCCACAGTAACCTATGCCTAAAAATTGGCCTTAACTGGCATACCATTGCAGGATATTTAATCACACTGTGAACCCTGAGATTGTATTATTTACTGGAAAACCTAGTATTAGTTGTGATGTGGTGCAGTTTTAGCATACACTTTTAATCTGAGAGTTTTCTGCTTAAATATTGTAAACAGGATCAAATAAAGTTAATCATAGGTCTATAGGTGGTGTAAGCAATGAGTTGATAGGAGGTGACCATAGGATTATTAAGAAAAAACCTAGAGAGTAAGAGGGTGCCTGGAGGATGTGCAGGAGTAGAAGGGAGGGACATTTAGCTTGAAGGAGGTTTTTTGAGAAGGGGTAAGAGAGGGTATTCCTGCTGGGATGCCATCTAAGTAGGAAGGTCAGCTGGATGCTTTCCTTTCCTGCCTGAGCTAGCAGGCTTTTTCACTCTAGCGTCTGGCTCCTGAATCTTCACTGATAAAGTCAAACGATTGAGATGTCGCTAACTTAACAGAAGCACACTGCTGCTGAGACAAATGGCCACATGCCTCGGTGGAAATAGTTTTATGTGGGTTGCAAGTTTTGCTTATTTCTTTCACTTGTGGCTGCTGTGTTTTTGTCAGACACTTAAATACCCAATCCTGCCTGTAACGTTTCTCTGCAGCCATTGCTACATCATGGTTATGTTAGATGACAGTAGAGATCCAGTGCTCTATCCATTGTGCAACAGAATCCCATTGCTACATCAAGTTTTTTAAAATAGGCTTGGGATATTATTCACTTATATTATATTATGTCACATTACTAATATGCTTGGTTCGACCCTTAATACTATAAATAAATAAAACACATTTATCTCAAAGCCAGAGGTCAACCCACAGTTGACTCTAAACTGTTTTTGCTTTAAGACAATGATCTCAGAAATCATGACAGTGCTGTAATCAGGATGACAGGAGTGAGATTTTGTGTGTGTTTGTGTGTCTGACCTATCCTGCATGCCAGTGAGCAACCAGTGGTCAGTAGTACTGAGAGTTAATGATGGCCCCTCAATACCTCTCAGCCTGTTAGCTGGCTTCTGACTTTCTCACACTTCTATCTTCATTCAAGATCTCACCTAGTCCCTTGAATCTCTCTATCTTAGATCAACTGATTCAGTTACTCAGTTTCCCTTCCACACCAAGACAAGCATTTCTGATTCCAACTTAAAAATAATTAAAACAGTGGATTTATGTCCTATTACAAAATAGCAACTCAGATTTGTTCCCAATGCTTTCATTTGCTGGCATCAAAACAGCCTCTTTATTTAAGGCATAGGCTTCCCACACTTGGTGGCACTGGAAATATCCCAGTAATTTGCTTGGTCATCATCTAAATTAGGGATTCTTAAATGTTTTTGCTCACAACCATTTTTTTTGCACATGAAATTTCTTCATGATTCCTCATATATAGTTATATAAAATAGTTATACAAATTAAATGTTTAGTAATAAATAATTCTGAAACAATTCTTTGGTGTATCTATTAAAAAGTAAGGTAAGTTTGCATAATTTTTAGATAAATGTGGTTATTTATTTTTACATGAAAAGTTAAATCCTGGCTGAGTATTTGATATTGCTGGTTATAGCATATTTTTGACATTTTCACATTTGATCATGTATTGATTTGATAATCCATTGCTAAGAGCACTGCTCTACACAAATACATAGTCCAAAGCAGCAGAAGCACTTTTAGGGCTTCTTCAAAATTAGTTGGAAATTCTATCCTAAAACCAAAGTAAAATTAATGATAGTATGTGAAACCCAAATCAACAGCTCAAACAGCAGATTTTGAAAACAAGCATAATAACTGCACACTCTAAAGACATATTAATCTGAAATTTACATATGAGGAATTGTGATTAAAACACATTGAAATGATCTCCATCTGCAACCAGAGCCCTCAGTACCCAACTCCTGCCTGGAGAGCTGAACTCCCAAAAGTGTTCTCATTCCTAGGCCCACAGTTGGGATCCCACTTTTTCTCCAATGATGGTACAAAGAGAGACCTGTCAGAAGCTCACAGGACACAGGAACCACAGAGCAGCCTGGGACAGGATCCTTCCAGTCTTCATCTGGGACCAGAGCTAAGGCTGTTCCACAGCTCTCCATATACAAATCCTTCCTGGAGAGAACTGGTATCCCAGAAGTGCTTTCACTCCTAAGATCACAGGCTCACAGGCCCAGAGGAGGGAAAATCTCTAGCCAGAGACAGCAAGACCAGCTAACATCAGAGATAACCTGATGGCTAGAGGCAAGTATAAAAACCTAAGTAAAAGAAACCAAGACTCCTTGGCATCATCAGAATCCAGTTCTCCCACCAGAGCAAATACTGGATATCCCAACACACCTGAAAAGCAAGATTTGGATTTATAATCACATCTCATGATGATGATAAAGGATTTTCAGCAGGACATGCCTAAGTTCTTTAAACAAATACAGGAGAACACAGCTAAACAAGTAAAAGCCCTTAAAAATGAAGCACAAAAATCCCTTAAAGAATTATAGGAAAACAGAACCAAACAGGTGAAAAAACTGAACAAAACTATCCATGACCTAAAAATGGAAGTAGAAATAATAAAGAAATCATAAAGAGAGAAAACCACGGGGATAGAAAACCTAGGAAAGAGATTAGAAGACATAAATGCAAGCATCAAAAACAGATTACAAGAGATACAAGACAGAATCTCAGGGGCAGAAGATACCTTAGAAAACATTGACATAATACTGAGAGAAAATGCAAAATGCAAAAAACTCCTAAGCCAAAATATCCAGGAAATCCAGGACACAATAAGAAGACCAAACCTAAGATTAATAGGTATAGAAGAGAGCAAAGATTCTGAATTTAAAGAGCCAGTAACTATCTTCAAACAAATATAGAAGAAAATGTTCTTAACCTAAAGAAAGAGATGCCCATCAACATGTAAGAAGCCTACAGAACTCCAAATAGATCAGACCAGAAAAGAAATTCCTCTCATCACAAAATAGTCAAAACACCAAATGCACAAAACAAAGAAAGAATATTAAAAGCAGTAAGGGAAAAAGGTCAAGTAACATATAAAGGCAGATCTATCAGAATTACACCAGATTTTTCAACAGAGACTAAGAAAGCTATAAGATCCTGAACAGATGTCATACAGACCATTAGAGAACAAAAATGCAAGCTCAGGCTACTATATCCAGTAAAATTGTCAATTACCATAGATGAAGAAACCAAGCAATTCCATGTCAAACTAAATTTACACAATATCTTTCCACAAATACAGCCCTGCAAAAGATAATAGATGGAAAACTCCAACACAAGGAGGGAAACTATAGCCATAAAAAAGTAAGAAATTAATCTTTTAAGAAACCCAAAAGAAAATAACCACAAAACATAATCCCACTTCTAACGAGAAAAAGTAACAGGAAACAACAATTACTATTCCTTAATATCTCTTAACATTGATAGACACAATTCTGCAAATAAAAACACAGACTAACAGACATGAATAGTAAACAGGAGCCAGCATTTTGCTGCATACAGGAAATGTACCTCAGTGACAAAGACAAACACTACCTCAGGGTAAAAGTCTAGAAAAAAAATTTCTAAGCAAATGGTCCCAAGAAACAAGCTGCAGTAGGCATTCTAATACTGAATAAAATTGACTTTCCACCAAAAATTATCAAAAAAAGATAAGGAAGCGCATTTCATATACATCAAAGGAAAAAATTTACTATGATGAACTTTCAATTCTGAACACCTTTGTTCCAAATGCAAGGGCACCCACATTCATAAAAGAAACTTTACTAAAGCTCAAAGCACACATTGCACCTCACACAATAATGGTGGGAGACTTCAATACCCCACTCTTATCAATGTACAGATCATGAAAACAGAAACTGAACATAAACAAGGTGAAACTAGCAGAATTTATGAACAAAATGGATTTAAGCAATATTTATAGGACATTTCATCCTAAAACAAAAGAATACCTTCTTCTGAGCACCTCATGATACCTTCTCCAAAACTGACCATATACTCGGTCACAAGACAGGCCTCAACAGATACAAGAAGATTGAAATAACCCCATGCATCCAATCAAATCACCACAGACTAAGACTGGTATTCAATAAAAAAAAAAAACAACAGAAAGCACACTTACACATGGAAGCTGTATAATTCTCTACTCAATGACAACTTGTCAAGGAAGAAATAAAGAAAGAAATTAAAGACTTCTTAGAATTTAATGAAAATGAAGATACAACATATGCAAACTTATGGAACACAATGAAAGCAGTGCTAAGAGGAAAACTCATAGCTCTGAGTGTCTCCAAAAAGAAACAGTAGAGAGTATACATCAGCAGCTTGACAGCATACTTAAAAGCTCTAGAACAAAAAGAAACAAATACACCCAAGAGAAGTAGAAGGCAGGAAATAATCAAACTCAGGGCTGAAATCAACCAAGAAGAAGGACTATACAAAGAATCAACAAAACCAAGAGCTGGTTCTTTGAGAAAATCAATAAGATAGACAAAACCTTAGCCAGACTAACCAGGGGGTCACAGAGAATATATCCAAATTAACAAAATCAGAAATGAAAAGGGAGACATAACAACAGAATCTAAGGAAATTCAAAAAAGCATCAGATCCTACTAGAGAAGCCTATGTTCAAGAAAACTGGAAAATCTGGATGAAATGGACAATTTTCTACACAGATATCAGGTAACAAAATTAAATCAGGGTCACATAAACCATCTAAACAGTCCCATATCCCCTAAAGATATAGAAGCAGTCATTAAAAGTATACCAACCAAAAATGCACAAGACTAGATTGTTTTGGTGCAGAATTCTATCACACCTTCAAAGAAGACCTAATTTCAATACTCTTTAAACTATTCAATAGAATAGAAACAGAAGGAACACTACCTAATTCGCTCTTTTAAGCCACAATTATTCTCATGCCTAAACCACACAAAACCTTACAAAGAAAGAGAACTTCAAACTAATTTCCGTTAATATTATCAATCCAGAAATACTCAACAAAATTCTTGCAAACCGAATCCACGAACAAGTAAAAACAGTCATTCACCATGATCAAGTAGGTTTTATCCAGGTGATGCAGGCTGACGGATAAGGAAATCTATCAATGTAATCCACTATATAAACAAACTCAAAGGCGAAAAACCACATGATCATCTCATTAGATGCTGAGAAAGCATTTAACAAAATTCAACAGCAGGAATTCAAGGCCCATACCTAAACATAGTAAAAACAGTATACAGCAAACCATTAGCCAACATCAAACTAATTGGAGAGAAACTGGAAGTAATCCCACTACAATTGCTCACTCTCTCCCCACCTATTGAAGTTCTAGCCAGAGCAGTTAGAAAATGAAAGGAAGTCAAAGACATATAAATTGGAAAGGAAGAAGTGAAAATATAACTATTCGCAAATGATATGATAGTATACTTTAAGTGACCACCTAAATTCCACCAGAGAATTCTGTCAGCTGATATACAACTTCAGCAAAGTGGATATAGAATTAACTCAAACAAATTGGTAGACTTTACTCAAATGATAAACAGGTTGAGAAAGAAATGAGGGGAAAAACACCCTTTACAATAGTCAAAAATTATATAAAATATTGTGGTGTGATTCTAACCAAGCAAGTGAAAGATCCATATTACAAGAACTTTGAGTCTCTAATAAAGAAATCAAAGATCTCAGAAGATGGAAAGATCTCCCATGCTCACGGATTGGCAGGATTAATATCTTAAAAAATGGCCATCTTGCCGAAAGCAGTCTACAGATTCAATACAATCCAAATCAAAATTCCAACTGAATTCCTCATAGAGTTAGAAAGAGAAATTTGCAAATTCATTTGGAATAACAAAAAACCTAGGACAATGAAAATTATCAATAGTAATAGAACTTTTGGGGGAAATCACCATCCCTGACCTCAGGCTGTAGTACAGAGCAATAGTGATAAAAACTCTGTGATGTTGCTACACAGACAGGCAAGTTGATCAATGGAATAGAATGGAAGATCCAGCCATGAATCCACAAACTATGGTAACACACAAGATCTTTGACAAAAGAGTTGAAACCCTCCAGTGGGGAAAAAGACAGCATTTTTAATAAATGGTGTGTTTCAACTAGAATTCAGCACATAGAAGAATGTAAATAGATCCATTTTTCTCTCCTTGTACAAAGCTCATGTCCAAGTAGATCAAGAACTTCCTTATAAAACCAGATACACTGAAACTAATAGAGGGGAAATAGGGGAGAGCCTCAAACACATAGGCACAGGGAAAAATTTCCTGAATAGAACACCAGTGACTTATGCTCTAAGATCAATAGACAAGTGGGACCTCATAAAGTTGCAAAGCTTCTGTAAGGCAAAGGGCACTGTCAATAGGACAAAACTGCAACCAGCACATTGACTAAAGGTCTTTAACAATCTTACGTCTGATAGAGAGCTAAGATATAATATATACAAAGAACTCAAGAAGGTAGACTTTAGAGAACCAAATAAAAAATGGGGTACAGAGCTAAAGAAAGAATTTTCAACTGAGGACTATTGATTGGCGTGAAGCACTTCAAGAAATGTCCTTCAACAGAGGAATGAATACAGAGAATGTAGTACATTTACACAATTGAATACTACTCAGCTATCAAAAACAATGACTTCATGAAATTCATAGGTAAATGGATGGAACTAGAAAATGTCATCCCGAGTAAAGTAACACAATCACAAAAGAAGACACATGGCATGCACTCATTGATAAGTGAATATGAGCCCAAAAATTTGGAATACCCAAGATACAATTCACGATCATATGAAGCTCATGAAGAAGGAAGACCAAATTGTGAATGCATCAGTCCTTCATAGAAGAGGGAACAAAATACTCTCAGGAGGAAATATAGGGACAAAGTGTGGAGTGGAGACTGAAGGAAAGGAGACCCAGAGACTGTGCCACGTGGAGAACCATGCCACATGCAGCCACCAAAACCAGTAACTATCGCTGATCCCCAGAAGTGGTTGCTGACAGGAGTCTGATATGGATGTCTCCTGAGAGGCTCTGCCAGAGCCTTACTGATACAGATAAAGATGCTTGCAGCCAACTATCTGAATGAGCCCAGGCACCCCTGGCTAGGAGTTAGAGAAAGGACTGAAGGAGCTAAAGGGATTCACAACCCCGTAGGAAGAACCACAGTACCTACCAACTAGGTACTCCAGACCTCCCAGGGACTAAAGCACCAACCAAAGAGTACACTTGAGGAACCTATGTCTCCAACTGCATATGGAGCAGATGGCGGCACTGTCTGGCATCTATATGGTCCTTGGTCCTGTGAAGGCTCATTTCCCCAATGTAGGGGAATGCCTGGATGCTGATGTGGAAATGGGTTGGTAGGAGGGGAAGCATCCTCATAGAAGCAGGGGGAGGAGGGTTGGGAGAGGGTGGAACCGGGAAAAGGGATAGCTTTTATAATGTAAATAATAGACTATCCAATAAAAAAAGAAAGCATCACAACCTTTGTTCTCTATGACTAAGCCATTATGCTTCCATCACAGCAGAGCACTTGATGTACGCAGTAATAACATCGTAATTCATAAGGAAGGTTGGCGTTCATTCTGAGCTCAGGTGCTTCAGGCTGTTACGTCACAGGGGGAATTACCAGGCTTGGTGCACAGTGCATGGGCTACATGTTCAGAACCAAGGCTGTGGTGAAGACACAACACAACACTGGCACATGCTTAAACAAACTGTGTTCATCACTTACTCATTGGATTATTATTTTTGATCATTGATATTTAGAAATCTCTTACCATTGCCTTTTTTTGTAATTCTTGCTTTCTGTTACATCACTTCATTTGAGGTCACAACCCAGAGTGTATTAACTACAACATAAGTTATGATTTTGAAAGCATGAATGCTTATTTAGTTTTATCAAGGACACATAATTTCTTTGTATTTTCACAAAAATGTTCAACAATCTTTTGACAATAGCAGTTGTGAAGAAATGCAACTTTACATTTAAAGGTAAAGAACTTTGTTAAAAACTATAATCTTTGACTCATGGTTAATTTAGCATGATTTCTATATAATTATCTGTAATAATTTTCTCCTATACAAATATCTTAAAATTGTATAAATAAACACATTTATGGTAGACTGGCCTACACGTAGTTGGAGGAAATGAGTTCATATGTTTCGCAAAATGCCAGTGAGTAGGAATGGAGCTCAATCTGTGCAGCCTGCTGTGCAAGCATGAGCATGTAATTCACACACACACATGCACACACATGCAGACACACACACACACACACACACACACACACACACACACACACACACACACACACATTTGTTGGCCTTCGCAGTCCATCTAGAACCCTAGCACTGAGTGGTGGCAACAAAGACAGGCATTGGCATTGCCACTGATAAAACAGTCTGGCTAATTGGTGAGCTAAAGATTCAATGAAAGAACCTGTCTTAAAAAAGAAGATAGAAAATCTACCAGAGTGACCCAACATAAAACTCCTAGTAATGGGTACAGGAAGGCAAAATTGGCCATCTCTGTATTCATTCAAGACTTCCAGTGGAGGGTTTAGGACACCAACCCAGCCACAATTTGTCCAATGTACAATATGTGGGTTAAAGTCTCTCAAAAACTATGGGAGTGGCCAGCCAATAACTTTTCCAAATTGAGACCCGAGCCACAAAAGGGAGCCCATTCCTGAGACTATACAGACGACCAGGAACCAGAGGCTGGGAAGCCCAGAGACCTACGATAGCACCAAATAGAACTGACAACTTGAAAAAGAAAAAGTCAATGAAATGATCCCTTAATCATGTCTGCTATACTCATAGACCAGAAACAAACATCGTCATTAGAGAGGCTCCTTCCAGCAACTGATGAAAACAGATGCAGAGACCCACAGTCAAGCATTAGGCAGAGCTCTCAGAGTCTACTGAAGAAGGGAAGGAAGAACTGTAGGAAGGGGGAGTGAAAAATACCAAAAATACCCCCACAGACCCAACTAGTCTAGTCTCGTAGGAGCTCACAATGAATGAATGGACACATAAGAAGTCTGTATTGAGTCTGTCACAGACTCTCTGTCTAAATGATATGGTTGTGTACCTCGGACTTCTTGCAGTACTACTTGTAGCAGGAATGGTGGGGTTACCTCTAGATAAATGCCAGGGGCCACACAGCCACAAAAGCATCTCCTGCAGTAGGACATAATTGAGAACTGCCTGGGAGAGCAAGGATTTCCGGCACAGACAATGCCAGCCAATCAGGAACTGATTTAGAAGAGGTGATTTCTTGGGACGAATGGGGTGCAGGCGGAGGGTATTAATGGGAGCTTGCAGCAGGGTGAGCTCGCTGTGGCATTTCTCACCTGCTTGTGTAGTCTGTGCCATCTGTTCTCCAAATCCCAAAGACAAGTACGGTCCGGCAGCGAGTAGGCCAGGACACAGGCAGTGCCTGGCACCCAACATGGATGGACTACATCTTCCTCGTTTTTTGTGGCTACTCGTGAACCTCCTTTTCTGGGGTCTCTCTCTCTCTCTCTCTCTCTCTCTCTCTCTCTCTCTCTCTCTCTCTCTCTCTCTCTCTCTCTCTTTTTGCCTGTTGCTGCAAGGACTGTTCTTTTTCTCCTCAAGACGCTGCTGTCGTGCCCCCTTCAGTTGCTCCTTTGGTGAGTTGACCCCCTTTTTGTTTTGTGATGTGGGTCCCACAAAGGTGAGTGCAACCTCATTTCTGTCTTCTTTTCCTTTTTTGTCTGTTCACCCTGGCAACTGACATACTTTAACTTTTCGTCTAGGTTGAAGTGTGAGAGTGTGGACTTCTTTTTTGTCTTCTCTGTTTTTGTCCACTCATTTTCACTTTTGGTTTGAATTCATCCTGGTACTTGACATAGGGGCTGATCTCTCAGGTGGTAGTACCTGGGATTGGCTCTGGGGATACTTTGTTGGCATAAGGCCTTTGAGCTATACCTGAGGGAGTCCTCTGATTAGTACATGACTTTTGTCACCTCCTCTATCATATTTGTCACATCTGTTCATCGTTTGTTTCCTTTGTGCTCATTGTCATGGGTTCCTCTACCATCACAGAACCCCAGATTAGGGCTCTGAAAACCCGTCTGGTTACTCATGGTCTCAAGGTTAAGACTCATGACCTGGTCCAATTTGGGAGCAGGATGCTATTTTGGGCCCCTGGATATCACCAGAGAATATGTGGGACCTTGACCTCTGGCAAGCATGAAGTACAGTCTGGGATTATCTCTCCCTTGTTTTTTTGTCCGAATCCTCCTTGCAGTCATCACCCGTCTTAACAGTTCTTCCCCAGAGGAAGTGATGGCTGCCCATAACAAACACTGCCAGAATCAGGCTAATATTTACCTTTGCATTACTGACCCCGCACACTTTCTCTGGGCAAACAGAATGAGTTCAGCGATGAGGATGAGGGCGACTCTGCTCCAGCCCTCTGGCTGTCAGGCTCCAAGCTGTCTTCCAGCGCTGATGTCCCAGGCCCCCCACTCTCTAGCTGTTCTGCTCCCTCCCCATCAGAGGTACCCTCAGCTTATCTCTGGTGTGATTTGGGGGAATTTTGCCTTCCAGTAGTCACTCCTGTGTTTGTCGCTCCTGCTATGCTGGTATTTAACTGCCTCCGGCCCAGGGGCCTTATTCTCCTCAGGTATATCTTGAGGCTTTCCCTGTCAGTCTTGGCCCTGATGCTGTAACTAGGCCCTGGATTCCCTCTCCTCTGGCAGACTTGGCACTAATCAAAAAAGCTGCCAAGGACTCTGGCCCAGATTCCCCTTATTTTGAAAACGTACTGAAGCAATGAGCCATGCACTCGCAAAGCTGGTACAATCGGGGTAATCTCCTTAAGGTGGTACACAACACCACTGTGTGTCTTGGAGGTCTGCGTATCAGGATTTGGTTGAGAATCGGGCTAGGATTAATTTGGAATATAATCCTAATGTTACTTTTGATATGCTTACTGGACGTGGGGCCTACATTAACTCAGGCCAGTATTAAAGTTCAGGATGACTTTAACCAGGTTGCCGATCTTGCCTTTAAGGACCTTAAGGCTTGCACTCCTCAGGACCCTGCTGCTTACTTTCACATTCTTGTCCAGCAGTCTGGAGAGTCCTTCATGGACTTCTCCCGTGTGACTGAGGCAGTGGTAAGGCAGGTTGATGCTGAACCAGCCAGAGACATGCTCATCCAGGAGCTTGCACAGGAGGGCCTTAATGCTCTTAACTTCAATGCTGTGGCAGCCTTAAGGAATGATGTTATTCATACAGGTCCTGTTGCCCCATTGCATCTTTGATCACCTCCACTGATGCCTTGGTCATGGAGCATGGACTGAGGATATGTCCTATCCCTGAAGTGCTGCCTGTTGTACCTGTTGGGGCTGTGGCAAGCCCGAGATCACCTCAGATGGGACTGCCCCTCAGCTAGGCCCAAGAGCAGATGTCCTCATTGTAACAAAGTTTTCCATTGGGCTAAGAATTGTTCTCAAAAGCAGGAAGGCAATTTAAACTTCAAAAGGGACACCCCTCAGCCCTGCCAGTAAGAGGGACCCCTGCTTAGCCAGGAGTCTTTTGGCCCTTACCTGTGTTTCCTCACTCCTTGATAATGACTGTATACTTAGGTGGTATACCCATTAAGGGTTGGTTGACACAGGGGCAGATGTTACTCTAATAAAAAAATAAATAAATAATTGAGTTTCAGATTCCAGCCTGGTCCCTCCATTAGAGAGTTGAAGACCCATAGGCCACAAAATGACTACATGATTTGTCTGTTGACAGGATTTGGACAGTAATCAGGGAACTTTTACCCCTGTTTTGTCTGATGTTCCCCAAAACCTTTGGGAAAGAGATATTCTGGAAGACACTGGTGTAGTCCTTACTGTGGATGATTGTACCTTTCTTTTGATGATGTAATGCAACATGATCAACTAGACCACAAAGGTCACAAAGTTAGGGATCACCCTCAATTCTATTGGTCACTGCCCACCCAGTGCCAGTTGATATCAAGGTACCTAACACTATACCATTGGCCTGACTGTCTGGAGCTGGTATCTGGATGTACCTGTGGTCCATTTGGACCATTCTGCTCTCAAGGAACTGGTCTTGAAACAATTAGCTTTGAGTCATTTGTAACCCTTGACCTGCAGACATAATACTTCCAATTTTTGTCATTAAAAAGAAGCCAGGGAAATATAGGATCTGAGAGACATTAATGAGCACATGAAAAAAAAATGGACACCACTCAAGTGGGACTGCCTCATCCTGGTGCTATCCCACCCTAATACCATGTGGTGACTCTAGATATTAAGGATTGCTTTTTTCAGATCCCTTTGGCTTCACAGGATAGATGCCATTTTGCCTTCACAGTATGGCAGCCTAATATTAATAAACCAGCTAAAAGATATCAGTGGACAGTCCTGCCTCAGTGCATGAAAAATAGCCTGACAATTTGTCAGCTATATTTGCTAAAGCCATACAGGAATTCCCCAGGGATGTTCTTGTAATCCATTACATCTATGGTATTGTGCTTGTACACACTAACCTGCCTGATCTTGACTCCTCTCAATTGTTGCTTAACTTAGAAAAACTCAACTTGAAGTTGAGAAGTTCCTGAGAATATTCAGAGGGTTTCCCCTGTAGGCCTTTCTGGGCTTTTCTATTTCTGACAGGACTAAGCTCCTGGCCTTCAACATTGTAGTAACATTCTACTCCCCCGATGAACTACAATTGTGTGGAACTGTTAACAGGCTCAAACCTTTTCTGACTATTCTGGACCAGGAGATAAGGCACCTCTTTTCTCTCTTAGAAAGGCCTAGCATCCCCTCCACCAAGGTTAAACTAATATTAGAAGCTAGCAACCTAAAGCAGAAAGTTATGATGCTCCTTTCTGTATCAACTCTGGAAAGACATGATCTAGGGAAACCTCTCCTGGACATAATTCTGTGGTCCCTTGAGAGGCATCCTAGAAGTGTTGTGGCAGAATGGGCCCTTCATGTGGTTGTACCAGGCCCACTCTGATTTACTTAAGGTTACCCCAAAGTTTGACATTGCCTTCTGCCTTGCCCTTAAGGTGAGAGGCTTAGTAAAGAGAACTTATAAAAGGGAACTGGACAAAATAATTCTACCATTCTCCTTACAATATTCTTAATCGTTATGATCAGGCTACATCAGCTTTCAAGAAATGGTGGCAGGGTTCACAGGCTTGTTGGATAATCACATGCCACCAGACAAGTGTCTTACAGTTTTGTCCCAGCTGCCAATTACAGTTAAACCCCATAGCATATCTAGCTCTAACCTATGACCTTTTCTGATGCTAATAAAGCCAGATATAGGGTTCTTATTGAGAGGGCTCTAGAGAATAGGGCACAGCCATGGTTCATCTCACACATAAGATCACATTCTAAATTACCTGGCATACTAGCAGAAGGAAATGAGAGACTTGATGCCCTGATTATGGCTGTAGATCTGGAATTGCTAGAACGAAACAGAATGTCACACCAGCAATTTCACCTTTCTCCTCAGAATTTACATAAGCTCTTGCCCAAATTGCCTATGTCACAATGTAAACATCTTGCAAGGTCCTGAGCAACCTGAGTGCCTCTTGCACTATTGGGGTCTCTTGGCAGATCAGGAGTTAACCCTAGAGGTCCACTCCCCATTGAAGTTGGGAAATTGATGTTCCCCATTACCTAACCTTCGGTAATCTTAGATATGTACATGTTGTTGATACATGCTCAGTCTTCACATACATACTTGGTGGCCATGACAAGTGAAAAGGCCTCTCATGCTATTAAAGCCATGAAATCAACAATGCTGGTAGTGGACACTCAAGACTGAAAATGGACCTGCTTTCTCATCTCAGCAGTTCAGTGCCTTCCTATCCTCATGGAGGATCAGCCATTCCTTTGGGATACCTCATAATCCTCAAGGCCAAGTAATAGTAGAAAGAACAAACTGCACCTTCAAGGAAACACTTGCTCAGGTCAGGTCACCTCTTCAGAATCCAAAAGAGATCCACACCTAGCCTTGGTGGAGGTCTTGTTCCATGTGAACTTGCTCTTCTTTGATGAGAAAGGGCTGAACCCTACTTACAAACATTGGGCATTCTTGCCAATGGACACTCCCCTCCTGTTGTTTAGATACAGGGACCCAATAACCTCTCAATGGTAACTGCCCACTCCTGACAAAGCGGTGAGGTTATGCTTGTGTTTTCCCCCAGGATGCAACTGTGCTAATATGGGCAGTGCCCTCAAGAGATGTTCGCCTGGCTACAGACCAGGGGCAATGAAGGAGCCAGAAAACCAGTTTGTGGAGACGTAATGTACTTACTGTTTTGATTAATTTTCCTTTAGCCTGTGAGGTCTGATGAGCTTTGGGCTTTGGCCCCTGCCCCCCATTCTTTTGCCTGTGGCAGTTAACACCTCGGCCTACCTTGTTCTTTTCTCTTCCAATGTGAGTTTGGGTTTGCCCTTCATGGACTTAGTCACTACTACATGATAATTAGAAGACACCGGGCCCACAGAAGAAATTCTCTGCTTTGCCACCAATGGTAAATTAACATTGGGAGCACTGCCAACCTGCACTAGTTTTAAAATTCATTGAAAACTACCTGATATTGTCATCTGGCCTCACACTTGGCATGCGGAGGTTTACCTATGTTAGCAGGAATCCTGTTAGCAGGGACCCCATTAGATTCTGATATGATCCTATTATGAGTAACTGATGTTCATGTGGCTTCTCTAATTGTCATGATTTATACCCTCTTACTCTAAAAAAGTGACTGTCTCTTTAATGGAACATATATCCATATAAACCAGTCAGCAAAAATATGGGCTGAAGCAACCACTATGAATGTGACGATTGGCTGGAAAGCCACCCCAGTCTGTTTCTGACCTCCCTGTGTTCTTTCTGGTCACCACTACCTCCAATATCATAGACAGACTTAATGAGAAATGTCTCCTGATCAACTGCTGGATGGGGTATTCAACAACATCTATCCCGATGAGGCAACCTGCCCACCATTTGGATCCCTGTGGTAAATACTACCCACTTTCATGCCACCATTCTGATGGTCCAGACACAATTAGAACCTCTACAATGGGGAAAGAGGAATTTTGATATTACAGCTGCCATCAGTTTGGCCATCAGTCCAGGCATTGACAGGGCGACAATAGTTGCTGTTGCCTTGACCCAAGCAGCCACTACAGTGGATACTGTCAATTCTGTAGTCTCTAAGTCAACGGAGACTCTACAGACACATCTTTATCATGGCATCCACATTTTACAACAACAGATTGACTTACTGGCAGAAGAGTTGGCCCTTGTTAGGGACATGTCTCTATTGGCATGTAACCCCAGGTTTCACTCAATTTGCCTAACCCCTAATCAGGTACATAACACCCACTGAAGCCCAACAACAGTTGACTCAATATCTTAAAGGTACCTGGCCAGGCAAATTCCTCAACTATTCTAAGGGAAAATATAGCCAACCTCAATGCGACAAAGGTATCTGTGCTCTCCCTACATGCAAGATTCGTGGGAAAAATGTGGGACGATATTAAAAGACTCTTTGTCCCCTCATGGATAGTCACTTATGCTATAATGGGAGGAATTGTCATGCTAATAACTACTTTGTCTAGGTGTCTCACACAGCAAACCTCCAGGCAGTGTTTCATGAATAAGATGACCCTCAAGGTGCTGATGTCTCTCAAAAATCCCTGTTGCGGCACCCCTAAGGAAATGATCAAATCATGGATGGCAGAGATCTGTGAGACCACAATATAGGCTGTTCCTCATCTCCCCTTGTGTGACATTTCTCTGGAGTGATATCTGTTTTATGGCTGGTAATCAATGAAGGGTAAGATTGTGGAAGACAGGACAAATTAGGACAGACACAGTCCAGTATACTGGGAATCCTCCTAGGTGGGCTCAACAATGGTACCCTGGCTCCCACTAGGCTGTCAAAATCTAAAAACACAAGGGTGAAAATGTATCAGAAACTGTGAGGACATCCCTACATAATGCCAGGGGACACACAGCCCATCCACAGAAACATCTCCTGTAGGAGGACATAATTGAAGACTGCCTGAGAGACCAAGGATTGCTGACAAAGACAATGCCAACCAATCAGGAAATGCTGTTTAGAAGAGATACTTTCTTGAGAACAATGGGATCTGGGTGGAGGATATTACAGGAGCTTGCTACCAGAGTCTGTGTCATTTAGTCCATGCTACCTCACCTCCAAACGACCAAGGGCAGGTAGGGTCCTGTAGTGATTAGTCCCGAGCACAGGCAGAATCTATTAACAGTGAGAGAGGAAGAGTGTGTGTATGTGGCTTTCTCTGACTCTTTTGACTGCATTTTTGACTTTTTTTTCCCTACTGGGTTGCCTTACCCAGCCTCAATATAAGGGGAGCTGTTTAGTCTTACAACTTGATATGCAATCTTTAGTTGATATCTGTGTAAGGCCTGTGTTTTTCTGAGGAGACACTGAGCAGGAGTGGATTGGTGAGAGAGTGGGGCTAGGAGGGGAGAGGGAGGAGGAAACTGAAGTTGGGATATAATATATGAGAGAAAAACAAATGCAGTTTAAAAATGAAGATTAATCATGCAAAAAATTAAGATGGAGAAAAAGCAAGGAATACAGGGGACCTTGACCACCAGTCTCTACATAAATTCTCTCTCTCTCTCTCTCTCTCTCTCTCTCTCTCTCTCTCTCTCACACACACACACACACACACACACACACACACACACACACACACACACACACGCACACACACAACTTTATGCCACAAAATCCTAATTATAATTTAATCCATCATATTATTAGTATAATTTAATCCCTTTATTGACTGTTCAGTATAAATCTAGCATTGCTCCATACCCAGAGAAGTGTACAAAAGAAATTTATCCACTTGAAAGGTTTTATTTATTTTGATAAGGTAAAGATATAGAACGTGAAATGAGTAGGCTTGGCTTTTTCTAATTTTTCTAACATATTCAAGATAGAACTGTTTAATTATGGGGTGCTGATCCACTTAAATTGAACCAAAGCAAGTCTATAAGATGTAACATCTTTAAAGAATTTTCTTTCCATTGATGGTTTCTTTTCGACTGTGAATTAAATGTAGAGCCCAAGGCACTCCACTTTGATCTATATACAGTGCCTTTCCATTTGAAATTGCAATATTGCTAAGTTGCCTGTAGTGGTCTTGAACTTGCTGAATTTCAGGCTGGTGCCACCAAGTCCAGCTTTATAGGTTCCTTAAATATTTCTAACTTGAGATATTTTTGAGTACACAAAAAACTGGTGAAATTTCTTCACCTAAGAAATTTTGTTGTTGTTGTTGTTGTTGTTGTTTTGTTTTGTTTTGTTTCGTTTTGTTTTCTCCCATTGTCACAAGCTTTTGTTACACTGTTCAGTCTAGTCTCAAATGCATCAACCTTCTGTCGTGGCATTCTGAATGCTTGCATTAAAGGTATGTACTTTAAAGGTATGTGCTGGTACCTGCTATGTCCCTGTACTTTTTTTTTAGATTATCTAGTAGGGTGGATGTGTGCTGTCTCTATGTAAAGCCATCTTGATTATTTCAAAGTATTGATCATTCATGTTATAAATGGTGTTTTCTTTAAGTGTCTTGGCATACCTTTAGATCAGAAAATAAATTTAAAGTAATCTGCTTCTGCCATCTTCATTTCAGATTCACTCTCCATTTCTTGCTAATACTAATTTTCTGCTTACTTCCTGCTGTGGCTGTTTCTTGACAATATTGTGCTGTTAAAAAAAATTAACATTCTGGTATAGGTGTAGTGTAGAGCTTAAGAATCTTTTCACACAATCACTTTGGCAAGGTAATGAACAAAGAGTTGGGAAAAATAACAACTGTGAGAAAAGTTAAATATATTGTCAAAGTAGGTCATTTTGTATTCTACTTAAAGTTCAAGTAGGCCAGAGAATATTTTTTATGCCGAATTAATCCTGTCCTACCAAATGCAAACCAAGTCCCTGGGGAAGCATGATTATGTAGCTAGAGGGCATATGCTAAGAGGTCAATTGACTCTTCTCTCAGGTTATGATCATCATTAATGATAATGGACACTCTGTTCTGGGACTGAGGTAAGGGCATACCTTTTTATTGTCCTACTGATGCTACTGAACATAATAGAGACATTTGTATGGGGAATTGAAGAGTATCTCAGACAAGGTGGCCAGAGAAGGTCAAGTCTATGTGCCAACAAGGATAGCATGCTACCATTCAAAGATGTTTAGCTGGAGTATGAGTCAGAGAGAAAATGTTCTTGACACTTTTATATTAGTCATTTGTCTATGCTCAATAAACGTTCTTTCATTTGCTTTCTTCGTACATTACTTCATCCATCCTAGACAAGAAGATAAACTTTTAAGAAATGTACAAATCCTTCCAATGTAGGAACAATTAGAACACAATTTGCACAAAACTGTCAAGGTCCTGCCTCAGTGTGAAGAGGATCCCAAGAAAGGCAATAATGGGAACAGCACTGATTCAATAATGACTCAGAATCAGTAGGAGATACAAGCTGCTAGTTTAGGTACTCTCTCTGTTCTGTGACAATTCTCAATATTCTTTATCTTTCAGGTGAATTCTTAATTCTTCCATCTTCTCATGCTGTTGGCTTCTCCCGTGTTAGAGAGCATGAACCCAGTCTTTTATTCACTAAAGCACATCATCAATGCTTTGATCATTGTGAGTAATTATCAAGGATTCTTAAGAGCGGCCTCTGGATGCAGGATTATATGAGCAGTCAGCAACAGGATTCTGCTGGTTTCTGCCCACACCCGGAACTGAACTGAATGTGTCCCACAGCTCCCTGCACCCCAATCCCAAGGAGGAAAGAGCAGGACACTCAGCAGTGCGGGCAATCCTGAGAGCTCAGAGGTGATGACTACTTCTGCCCACATTCCTGACCTAAGAGGACCATGCCTAGTGCCCTCTGTGTACTTTGAGCACAGGGAATTAGAAGCAGTAAGGGGCAAGACCCTTCAAGTTTTGTCCTGTGTCTAGAGCTGAAAGCCAGTTGTCAGGAGCACCTACAAACTTGAGCAGAGGTAGGACCAACTCTTCTGTGCCAAGCAACCTGCCTGGAGGCTTCTGGTCACACAAACCCAGGAGCAGCTCTCTGTTCCCTGATCCAGCTGAAAAAAAAAACAGGTCTACAGGAGTGCTGACACACAGGCTTACAGGAGGGTCAAGCCACTGTCAGAGACAGCAAGACAAGCTAACAACAGAGACAACTAGATGGGGAGAGGCAAGCTCAGGAACCTACACAACAGAAATCAAGGCTACATTGCATCATCAGAGCCTAGGTTTCCCAACGAAGGAAATACTGAATATCCAAAGACACCAGAAAAGCAAGATGTGGACTTAAAATCACATCTCATGATGATGTTAGATTTTAAAAGGACATAAATAACTCCCTTAAAGAAATACAGGACAACACAGGTAAACAAGTAAAAGATCTTAAAGAGGAAACACAGTAATCTCTTAGAGAATTACAGGAAACCATAAGCAAACAGGCGAAGTAATTGAACAAAAACATCCATGATTTAAAAATGGAAATAGAAATAATAAAAAAGCACAAAGGGAGATAACCTGGATATAGAAAGCCTAAGAAAGAGATCAGGAGTCATAAATGCAAACATCACCAACAGACTACAAGAAATAGAAGAGAAAAATCTCAGGGGCAGAGGATGCCATACAAAACATTGACAACTGTCAAAGATCATGGAAAATGCAAAAAGCTCCTAACCCCAAATCCAGGAAATCCAGGACACAATGAGAAGGTCAAACCTAAGGATAATAGGTATAAAAGACAGTGAAGATTCCCAACTTAAGGGGCCAGTAAATATCTGCAACAAAAGTATAGAATAAAACTTCCCTAACCTAAAGAAAGAGATGCCCATAAACATACAGGAAGCATACAGAACTCCAAATAGATTGGACCAGAAAAGAAATTCTTCCTGTCACATGATACTCAAAACACAAAAGGCACAAAACAAGAAAGAATATTCAAAGCAGTAAGGGAAAAAGGTCAAGTAACATATAAAGACAGACTTATCAGAATTATACCAGACTTCTCACCAGAGACTAGGAAAGCCAGCAGATCCTGGGAAGATGTCATACAGACCCTAAGAGAACACAAATGCCAGCCCAGGCTACTATATCCAGCAATTCTCAATTAACATAGATGGAGAAACCAAGATATTCCATGACAAAACCAAATTTACATAATATCTTTCTTCAAATCCAGCACTGCAAGGGATAATAGATGGAAAAACTCCAAAACAAGGAGGGAAACTACACCCTAGATAAAGCATGAAAGTAATCTCTTTGCAACAAAACCAAGAGAGAGGTAAGTCTGAATGGCTAAAATAAAAAACTCAGGTGCCAACAGATGCTGTTGAGGATGTGGAGAAAAAGGAACACTCCTCCATTTTTGGTGGGATTGCAAACTGGTACAACCACTCTGGAAATCAGTCTGGAGGTTCCCCAGAAAATTGAGCATTTCCCCACCTGAGGACCCAGCTATACTTCTGGGTTTATACTCAAAAGATGCTCCAACATACAACAAAGACACATGCTCCACTATGTTCATAGCAGCCTTATTTATCATAGGCAGAAGCTGGAAAGAACCCAGATGCCCTTCACCAGAGGAATGGATACAGAAAGTGGATATTAGCCAACTCCCGAATCACCCAAGGTACAATCCACAGACCACATGAAGGGCAAGAAGGACAACCAAAGTACAGATGCTTCAGTCCTTCTTAAAAGGCAGAATAAAACATATTCATGGGAGAGGATATGGAGACAAAGTTTGGAGCAGAAACTAAAGGAACGGCTATTCAAAGCCTGCCCCAAATGGGTATACAGCTACCAAAACTAGATAAGATTTATGAAGCTAAGAATTGCATGCTGACCGGAGACTGATATAGCTGTCTCGTAGAGGTGCAGCCACAGCATGTCAAATATAGAGGTGAATGCTAGCAGCAAACCATTGAACTGAGAAAGCTGTCCCTGTTGGAGGAATTAGAGAAAGGATTGAAAGAGCGGAAGGGGCTTGCAACCCCTTAAGAACAACAATAACAACTAACCAGAGCTCCGAAGGACTAAACCACTACCCAAAGACTATACGTGGACAGATCAATGGGTCCAGCTTTATATATAGCAGAGGATGGTCTTGTTGGGCACCAATGGAAGGAGAAGCCCTTGGTCCTGCCAAGGCTACCCCACAGTGTAGGGGAATGTTGGGGGTGGGTGGGAAGGGGAGGTTTCTGGGGAGGGGGAACACCCTTATGGAAGAAGCAAAGGGGAATAGTATAGGGGGCTTATGGCCAGGAAACTGGGAAAGGGATAATGTTTGAAATGTAAATAAAAATATAAAATATCCAATTAAAATAAAAGACTTCTTAGATTTACATAAACTCTATAAGTCCCACATCAATGGTTCCAGCCTATTTCCTTAGAGCAGAATCAAGCACAGAACAGCAGCACAGTGCCTTATATGTTTACACATCCTTTTCTTCATGGGTAGCTGGCCACAGCTCCTCTAGTGTTTTGGTACAGCAGAAAGCAGTCTTTAGTAACTGCTTCTATGTAAGAATAGAAAAATGACAAACTTTTAAAATTAAAATGATTCCAAAGTTTTGAATTTATGTAAGTTAAACATCTGTCTAATATCTTTTCATGTTGTTATCTTAAATTCTTCAATCAGCTAGAAAATCAAAGTACTAATTTTTATATGCTTCTACATCATCTTTTATTTTTCTAATCTTCATTTCCTTATCCTAGCAATTCCGTAGCCTCATGCACTCTTTTTCTTTCTTTCTTTCTTTTTTTTTTTTTTCTGGAGCTGGGGACCGAACCCAGGGCCTTGCGCTTGCTAGGCAAGCGCTCTAACACTGAGCTAAATCCCCAACCCCATGCACTCTTTTTCTAATACTATTTATTTATAAATTATATAAAAATTTCTATATTTTCTACCTATACCCACTCTTCCTGAAATCACTCTCTCTTGATTTCTCCAAATTCATCCGGACTAATCAATGCAGCAGTCATTGGACCAGAGGGTATGTGTGCTTTCTTGTGATTCCAAAAATCAACACCAAATCCATCAATGAACCATTTCCAAAAAGATCCATGTAGACTTCTATGGCTCTTATGATTATATTGTCTAGATCCTTTCCCATGACCCTGAAAGCCAAGTGGAGAGCCTACTTCTCATCCTCCACAGCCTCCGCACCATCTCCATTCCTCATTCCAGAAAACTGCATCTGTTTCATTTACTACAGCATGATTAGCTCTGAGTAATGGAGGAAGTATATTCCCCAGAAAGAAAGATTGAAAGTAGAGTAGTAAAGACAGAAATCAACTTTGGGGCAACACAATCATTAGCACAGGTCGGGGGGGGGGTCCTAGGATCACTGACCTGGTGATGCTCCAGGGACAGGAACTATGTCACACCTCCCCTGTGCAGCCATGCCAGATCTGGCAGAAAACAAACCCTGGCTCACAATGTCTTCAGTTCTGAAGAGAAGAAAAGCTGTGTTATGGCTCCAGGAGAGCTGGTGTTCAGTGGACAAGTGCAGTACAAGGGGAATGGTATTTGTGGAATTTGAGTTGAAGACTAAAGATGCCAAAGCTGTCGCTGGCTGTACAGACCCCCAGGGAGAATTAACTATATATCAACAAATGTAAGGGATGAAGAAGCAAGTCTGTACTGGATGTAGGAGGGACAGAGGAAACACAGAGAGAAGATTTAGGGCTGATGAGATTGAGAAAGTTAAATTTTAAATAGCATATAGAATAGTTCACAAACCGTGTAGAGTATCCGATTTGGTCGAATTATGAAGAAAAGATTGCCCCATAAGGGAGTGGCTGTAACAGGTTAGAAATTGTGTGTGTGTGTGTGTGTGTGTGTGTGTGTGTGTGTGTGTGTGTGTGTGTGTGGTGGTGGTTTGAATATAATTTGAATAGGGGGTTAGTATTGCTATGAGGTGTGGCCTTGTTGGAGGAAGTGTGTCACTCTGGCTTTGGCCTTTGAAGTTTCACCCAGTGTAGAAGAGTCCGTCTTCTCAAGGCCTTCATTAGATACAAGATAACCTTTTATCTTTAGTAGATGATAAAGCATGTGTAAATCAAAGAATCACCTAGAAATATATCTTTATGATTTATTTTAATTAAGTTTTGATTTGTATACCTACTTTATATGCCTATATACCTAAGATCATATAAATTTCTTGGGCAAAAAAAGGTTACAAGTCAAAAAAAAAGATCAAAAGAAGCTGAACTAGAGACTTGTCAAAAGACCATACCTTATGAAAATAACACTGAGCACAGCACTCTTAATCTTGGCATCCATGCACTCTATTAAAATGGTCCTGGCTACATTCTTTTACAGGTGTAAAAGAAGAGACTAGACCTTGGGAGACAGTTCACTGACACAGTTCTAAAATCACTAAATGCATTTTATACATATGGCCTGGCAGCTGGGATAAAATAAAGCACAATGATGCATGCATCTCTATGTAGGAAGGAGTGTGTTGTAATCATCAAGAACTCTCATTTTTTGAGGAGGAGCTGAAATTGGAATATGATTGATAAAGAATTCATTTTGTGAATGTGAAAATTAATTAGTTATTGATATCCTAGAATTTGCAAGCTTCAGACATGCATACATGTTGTGTGTAATCATAAAATGTACCCGTGCTAAATCTGGTTGTGCACGGGCATCAGAGGTCTTGCCCACCCTGCACAGTGTTAGCTCCATGTGGCCACCTTCTCGGTTCCCTCAACTAACCAAACCAATTTCACCTGAAATGTCTGGGGATACTGCTCACATTTCTCAGAGCATCCACTTCCTGTGGCTGACCTGCAGAACACCAGCTACCACTCATTCAGCTCCCCCTAGACCCGAGAAATGAAAACAATGGAGACTTATATTTTACCAGCCAGACTTATAAGGGCAAATCTCCAAATCCAAAATGCCAGTGTAAACACACAACTCACTTAATATAAGTACAAGCTACACACTTAGAATGGGCAAATATACCCTACACTACTCTCTTGCCCAGCTATGAAATCCCTAGCTACCTGTGGCTCCTCCAGGCCATTTGGGTCTGCTCCATCTTCAACCTTTTCTCCCTACATCTTCTTCTCCGTCCATCTTCCATCTCATCCTCCATTTTCTCCTCCCTCTTTCTCCTTCTCTCCCTTCTCTAAAACTTTCAGCTCTGCCTTTTCTTTCCACTGCCCAATCACAGGTTCTAGCCTTTATTTGACAAAGATTTCACCTGACGTTACCTGAGTAATGTGATCTACTCCTGGTCGGGCCACCCCTTTTAAGGGAACAAAGAATTCACAAAGCAATCAACAATACATACATTATATTTTTCATCATGTGCATACCCCATTCCTTTTCCTAGCATCTGACATTTATTCCCTCATTTTCCTTTCAATTTCAGCTTAGCTTCTTCCTTTTTAATGTTTAAATGATCCACCAAGTCCAATTTGTGCTGCCCGTATACTCATGGTTGAGGTCAACAAGTCTATGAGGAGCCATACTTTCAAGGAAATCTGAATCTCCAATTTCTCCCACTTCCTGCCTTTCCTATCAGCAAGTAACTGTTAATAGTTCCTCTGATAGGCTTTATGCTTGCGATCCTTCCTGCTCCACATGGGAAAGCCAGATGGCTTGTTCAGAGTGTGCAATGGCCTTGTCATGTCCAGTGAGGGACAGTGAAAGGTACCCTGGTTCCTAGTTGAGAAGGCTTGAACCAGTGATCCTGAAAGGGAGGGTAGGTGATTTGCCCAACTCCCAGGAAACAGGCTGTTTACTAACCACAGTCCTCCATAGAATTGTAGCCATCAGTCACATAAGGGCAATGCCCCAAGCCCCTCCACAGGTAGAGGATGTGACCACAGGTCCTGTACGCTCAGGACAGATCTCCATTACAAAGAGGTACCTGAAGGCCTGGAGGCTTAGCCAATTACCTTTTCTTCCAAGACACTTTTCCTTGCAAGAGGTATTTAACCTCAGGCCCACTCAGCCACTTTCCGCCAAGACAACAATCACCTTAAAAACACAGACTACCTCTTTTCATTAGGACCCCCTGTGGGGAGGCACAGAGGAAAGCCTTCTCCAACAGAGCCACCATCTAATGTCCGGAAGAAAGCCTCCCTGCAGCCCGCAGCCATCCAGCCAAGGACTACCTCTGCCGGGACAAGCTGGAGCTGCCCCTTCCTTCCCCTTGGCCCTGGGCTAGATTCAGCCCCATGAGTCCACATTCTGTTCTCAGCTCTTCCTCTGCTGTGGAGGCTGAATGCTCAAGAACCTGAGAACCAGACAGCCCCAGTGGCAGTGTGGGGTAAGTGAGCAGCCCGAGAGCCCTGTGGTGAAGCAGACATGGGACCCCACAATAAACCTGCAGTCCAGAACTCTTTCTGTCAGGCCTTCTCCAAAATCTGTTCATATAATCTTCCCATTTTTTCCTTTTTTTGATAGTTTCTAAACCCCAAGGAGTGTGAGTGCTGTTGAATGACCCATTTTTGGTTTATCACTTCAAAGAAACTTATTCTCTGTAATATTTGTAAATTTCTACATCAATGCCTGTCTACTATACAGAGAAGCTTCTGTGATTAGGTCTGAGAGTTACTCTATCCATGCATATAGACATATGAATTACAAGAACACTTTTGTACTATGGCCCCACTTCTCCAAATCATACTAAATAGATAACTCCTTCCATTTATGAATTCCCCTGTGTGGGTTCTTGACTAGGATTACGGTATTAGGCCTTTCCAGTACTATATAATAAAAGAAATCTATTAGTTACTCTCATAACATTATCCTACTATTGCATTCATGGGCATAGCTTACTGTGCTGGTTGTTAGTGTAGCTGGCAGGGTTCACAGTTAGGCATACCTGTTGATGACATTTTGTCCCATAAACCTGCTTATAAACTTCCAGTACTGTGAAAGACGGGAAGGAAGCATCTCCATTATCCTTGAGATTCTTCACTGCCATCCTAGGTCTTTAAAACAGAGATTCCGTCTCTGTGGGATTTAAAATTCATGGAATTCATTATGCATGAAACAAGAAAAGGAGAACATGAACCTAATATATGGGTCCCATTAAGAATATTGGTTATTCCCAGGAAGACTGAACTTGAATAAAAAGAAATCAAACTCCTAAGAGAAAGTTCCCACACATGAGACAATCTGATTTAAATAGAATGTCTTTTTAACACGTGGTGTGTGTGTGTGTGTGTGTGTGTGTGTGTGTGTGTGTGTGTGTACATACTTAATATGCCAGAGCTTTTATGAGAAAGTCAGAGAGCAAGCGGCAGGAGTAGGTTCTTTTTCTTTCTTCCATCACATGGCTTCCAGAGCTTGAAGTCAAGTCCTCAGGCTTGGAACCAAATGTCACCCACTGACTATCACAGTGGGCCTTAGTTGTTTTGTTTTCAGATTTTGGTTATTCAGTTTTGTGTGTGTGTGTGTGTGTGTGTGTGTGTGTGTGTGTGTGTGTGTGTGTTGTTGTTGTTGTTGTTGTTGTTGTTGTTCTTTCCAGTACCACAAAGTCAGTGCCAATGAGTGTAAGAGGTCTTATGATACACAGATCCACAAACGCCTTACCTTCTTTGGTGTTCCAGAACTGCTGGGAGAAAGAGTTGTTGGCTTCAGTCACGGGGAAAGATCTCTGAATTCTGAGTTCTCATTATAGAATCAGCCACACAAAAGGTACAAAGTGATTCTCCCTCTATGCAGGAACTGAAAATTAGTAACATGAAGAAGCCCTGGCTTTTGAAGTGAGCAAACTACCATTTGATGCATAATTTATGTTGATAATAGAAGGAGATATCAAAGTTAAAGTGCTGTGAGATGCATGTGGCACAGTTGAGACCCACTGTCATAACCAGAAACCCTATACTCCAACAGAGAAAATAAAAGCAAGACTAGCTATTTGCATATACTTTGTAGCTATTAGCTTAGTGTTTTTAAGGGACTCCTGACCTTGAAAATGAGTGGGTCTCTGACTCTTGTGACTGCTCTTGGGACACTTTTCCTCTTGTTGGGTTGAAGTGTCCAGGTTTGATATGATAGTTTTGCTTTATCTTATTGTATAGTTTTTGTCATGTTTGCTTGTTATCTTTTAAAAGCCTGTTCTGTAATGAGAAATAGAAAAAAAGTGGATCCAGAGGGAAGGAGAGATGGGAAGGAACTGGGAGGAGCAGAAGGAGGAGGAACTATAATAATAATAGGTTGGATGAGAAAAGAATTTATTTTCAACTAAAGAGAAAAATTCCTTGGAACTTGACACTTGTGAATAACTGGCTTGAACCCTTGCAATAAATGTTGGTTTCATCAGAGGAAGGGATGATATGAAAGCTGTACTTCAGCTTTATGAATATGTGGTTTGGAGCCTCCATACAATCTCATCTTCTCCAAGCCTGGACCTTAAAGACCTCAGCTTCCAGCTTCGTCTGCTAATCCAGGTCTAAAATGTTCAGCATCCCAGTCTTACAGCTGAATAAACTCACCATTTCTTGCTTGATTAACCCTGGCTGGCAGGTTCAACTCAGCTGTTCTGACTCATACTCCATTCCAAGCTGGCTGATTCAAACTGGCATCTGAACTGCTCCGTAATGAACTGAATGGAACAGAACGGAACTACATAAGCTTAACTGAGCTCAACTATGTTCAACTGAACTGCACTGATCTGAACTGTGTGAACTTTCTCCCTGTACTGCTCTTAAGTAGCCTCCTTTTCCTGTCTTTTACTGTGAGAATTGGACATATCCTATTTCTGATTCATCCTGGCAAATCTTTCTATGATTTATCACTTTGTCTGCCCCTCAATAGATGTCATTGTTTGGGATAAAGGTATGTACTAAAGGTGTGTTCATATTCCATATAGATGAAAGGGGTGTGGTGTGTCTGAACTCTCACCAGATCACACAGACCTAGAAGGTCTTTGGACACCATGATCCTTTGCCAGAGTAGCCATGTTGCTGGATTTGAATAATGACGTAAGTGGGAAACAAGGACACAACACAAGTCATAAAAATTCAACCAAAATGATACAAAAGTCTAACCTGTGAGAAAGTAGGAGAAACCAAAGTGAAGATCAAGATTGGGAAAGAACAAATAATGAATTACAGATTAGAAGTTTTAAAAGTTCATCGTCTACAAATTTGAAGTGTGAAGTAGAACAGCTTCCCTGTTAGTAGTTCCTGGCATTCTGTTCTATCTATTATGATATCCATTAAGTGAGATTGGAAGTAGGAAAGCTACATATTACTGAAAATTACTCCTTGGGCCATACCTCCTCTGAAACACAAACTATTAACAAGTGTTCCTGGACCATAGAGTGGAAGTTCCGTAATCAGATACAGCAATCAGGTTGTCACATAAATCTTATGAGAAGGAAAATTGAAGGATGTTGAAAATATGCACTGTGTCTTAGTAATGGATTCTTGCAATGTGCCACAACACTCTAGGAGGTGCAAGTAACAAGAAGAGCTACTTCTCTACAGACAAAGGTTAGGCCCACAGACTCTGACTTTTTTTTTTAGAACAAGGACTGAAAGATAGAGTTTTAAATTATCTCAAAACTCAGCAACAGGACCTGACTCAGGAAGACAGATTGTTAAAAATGCAGGAGAACTGGTACAGACTCACTGACACTTCACTTATCACCCGATGTGAGTAAATGAGTAATGGGTTCTGTTCTGCCCCTGTGATGTTTGTTCAAGTCCCCGCTGTGCCCTCCAGCCATTGTGTCCTGCAGAGAATATTCCAGGAAACCTGCGGCCAAGCCTAACCATATGTGTTTCAGATGCAGATGCCTCATCAACTCTGACAAACATTTACCCTAAAGGACAATCAGGATCTGTTCTCAGGAGAATGTTTGACCTTCCCCTGATTTAAACCCTAGAGTCTTAAGAACAACCCTGTGACTTTGAGAGTTTTCCCTCGTGACATTTTTGGTATTTCCTTTTGACATCCCCTCATCTCCTGGAGCTTGTGACTTCTTCCTTTAAAAAGCCCTTCTTCCAGCCACTTGGGGTCGACACCTCTGTCTCCTGCATGGGTACGTGTCGGCCCGGAGATCTCCGTAATAGATCTCCATAATAAACCTCACCTTTGCATATTACATCCAAAATGGTCTCTCTGTGTCTGGGGTCCGCGACTTTCCGAGACTTGAGTAAGGGTCTCCCTTCGGGGATCTTTCAGGACCATGATTAGGGATAGAATCAGATTGTCATGCTACACAGAAAAATCTCTCCAGTTAAATTTCCAGGTGACATTTCAATTTTAGAATTTCTGTTAGATGTTAGTTTTTTGATTACAACTAAAAGTTGTGCTATCTGTCATCTATTTAACTCTCATCTATTTATCATCTCTTTCTATATATTTTTCATTTATTTAAGTTTTTGACACAGTAAATTTATGGTCGTTGCATTTTCTTTCCTTCTACTTTTTCCTGGCTTTATTTGAAATATTTATCTTTGATGTTCATTTTATGCCTAGCAGATTTTGTAAAGATTTATGGATTTTTTTTATATTTAGCCATTGCTGAGAAATGTATGTCATGGCATGTTTAGACATCTTCAGTTTCATTATGAACTTAACATTTTTCACTAGCAATATATTTGGATAATTTCTTAAAATATATAGCTCAACTCATTGGCACTATCTTTAGATATATTTAATAGGCAGTGTGATATATATTTATGTCAATATTTCACCTTCTTATTTTAATATTCTTTTTCTTTAAATTTAAATATATTTTATAGTTAAGATATACAATATGAGACTATAGAATAAATATTTGTAGCACTTGGCTATTAGAGTGAAGCAGAAGTTAATTTATTATTTCCTGCATTTTTCTAGCTTAGAGACAAGAACAGTTAAAATCTTCTATATGAGCAGTTTCAACCATGATGTAATTATTATATTCTTGTATTTCGTAAATGCTAAATATGTTCATCCTATGTGTCTACTATGTTTCGCTCTTTTTCTGTAGATTTGACACTTTTTATCTTTAAAAATATAGTTATGTCTTAAAAAGACTTATTTTTATTTTAATTGATGCAAATGTGTGTCTGTGCAAGTGCATGCCATGTTATTCAGTTGCCAACAGAGGCCAAAAGAAACTGCAGTTTTAGGGGGTTGTAAGCTCGAGTACAAGGGTTCTGGGAACCAGAATTTGGTCCTTGGCTGGAGCAGTGTGCTCTTAACCATCAAACCACTCTCTTCCTGTCACCTCTCAACATTTTTCTTTATTCATATTGACTTTCCATTGAAGTCTTTGGCACTCTGTACCTATGAACTCATTATTTCATGTTTTTACCTTATTTCATTTTAATCATTTACTGTCTCGTGATTCGAAATTAAGAATTATATATCTCTGCAACTCTTCTGAAATTATAACATCCCTAAGAATGAAATAAGGAATTGCAGTTCAGCACATCCTGCTTGGGCACTGAGACCTGTAGCTAATACTGTGCATCCTCTTGTCACATTCCTTCAGCTTCCGTGTGCTGAGAACTAGGATATTCTACCTGGAAACGAGGTCACATTAATTGGCTCTGTGATCGGAATCAGGGCAGGAAACTACTTTTCACACAGTTACCTCAAAATTAGGATCCTCTTAGCCCAATGCTGCTGGGGTTTGTTCTCAAAATTCCTATTTCTCCCATATGAAAAATTATCTCACATCAACTTCTCTGCTGTCCTTCCTTCCTTCATTTCTTCCTCTCTTTCTTCCTTCTTTTTTTTTTCTTCACTACCTTTCTTTTTCTCTCTGTCTTTGGAACATCCAAGTTATTTTTGTTAGGCTAGTAATTCAACAAAAACATGTAGACTATGCAGTATGCCGTCTAATGAGGGAGGCAGGACAATCTCTTTAAGTATAATCATAATACTGGAAACAAATTCAATTTAACTTTTAAAATAGCACATTCCATAATGTATAATTATACTGAAGTATCACATAGTACCAAGAATTTGCTATCATTTTTGTTTCTATGTATCAGTTAAAAATAGACCAACCAAAATCAGAACTCCTGAAATAACTGCAAAGAATATTATTTATTTTATTTCCTATTAAAATCAATGAAGGTAAAAAGTCGATGATTGATGATAATAAAAAAGGCTAAGATAGTGATTTTCTTAATCGTCATTCTTAAGGTTAAAGAAACCACATGGCACTGTCACAAGAAAAAAGTCCTTGCCTGCTTCATCCCTCATCTATGCCCTTTGAATGTTTTTCTGTCAACTTGACGGTTGCTAAGCTTTTAGAACTGCCAATTGGACAAAATTTTGTCCAATTTTTCTTTATTTTAGAAAATTTATATTGCAAGGTGGATGCAAGTGACCTTGTCTGCCAGGTCATGTGGTGAAACATGACCACAGGGTCTAGTTGAGATCACTAACATTCAGTAGTTAGTACTCATGGTCTTTTACATGTTCCTGTGTTTAGTGATGCATTAACTGATAAACAGTGCCCAGTAACCCAAAAGAAATCAGCCTCAGTTCACATATGGAAGGTGAAATAAAGATATGTGTAACTCAGATTGGTAGCTCCCAAAGCTGCAAAGCCGTATCACATATACCAGGGCTTGTTTGCAGCAGCTGACTAGCAGACCTTATAATGTATGCCAGGTGTAGTACCCACAGCTCTTCAAACCACCCAGTCATTAAAACATTGCTGAGAGCACATTTCTCTCTGTTAGAATTTTCCTAGGGGCTCTATCCAGGTGCATGAAATAGTTAGGCGGACCACATAAGCATTTGCATTAAAATTAGATTCTGATTTGCATATCATTTGCATACTCCCACATAGACTGTGCCATCTATTCTTAGCCAGCTTTTAGCAAAACATTATTTATTGCTCCTGTTAACATTGACACTTTTTAGTTTTTCTACTTTACTTTCATCCTTACATAATCTCTAACTCCAGAGTTTAATATCAAAGAAATGTACAAAGATGGTAACGATGGAGAAAAAATGTTGTTACTGGATTATTTCATAAAAAAATAAAACAAAGAAAGCATATTTTGTGAACTGTTCTTCCATACTATATACAGCATTTTTCTTTCTTTTTAAAAGTTCTCCTGTGGCAAGACAGAATTTAGATTTAGTTTAGAGGAGATTATAAATTAGTAATGTAAATTTTTGAACTCAGAACACTTGGAATAATTCATTTATATGTTTAACAAATGTTTACTGAATATTATTGTGGTCATGTTACGTTTATGGGGTCTGAGGCATATAGCAGTAAAGAAAACACATTTTAAGAAAATACATGTTCTAGAGCCAGAGATGGTGGCACATGCCTTTAATCTCAGCACTTAGGAGGCAGACTTCATGAGTTCAAGCACATCATGGTCTATAAAGTGAATTTCTGGACAGCATGCCAGGCTCCACACAGAAACCCTGCCCCAAAAATCAGCATGTTCTCATAGTTTGGGCTCTAGTTGCTAAGAGGTGGATTTGGTGATGTTACAAGGGAGATGAAGAAGTAACTCATGTAGATATCCAAAATTATATTACTATATTTGGGGTGATAATACATGGCATAATGTATTTTAAAATAGGCAATGATCAGTTGAAGAATGTTTACCTAGGACCTGTAAGTGCCAGGATTCAATTACTAGAACCAGAAATAAGCAAAAGGCAACGAGAAATGAGCATCTTTTAATGTATACCATAGTAATTAAATTTGTTGGGAATAATTCTACAAATATTCATAACTTTAAACAAGTTTGTCTTACATGCTCAGTGCAATGGAATTATCATTATTCCAGTACAAATAGGATGCCAGGTTCAATTTCAGACCTAAAATAATAAAGAAAAATATGAAACATCGTCATCTTTTCCTGAGATGGCTCAAGCAATATACTCTAGAAATAAAAATTCCTTGCTTAGATTCTGGTAGATTGAAACACATCATTTCCTTCATTACCTTATTTATCCCACAAAAATTGTTGAAAAATTCTAACTTCCAAAAAATATGCCAATTCTGAAAAAAAAAAACAGATAAATCAATCCAAACCTCTGCAGAAACAATATATATCTTTTTTTTTCAAGAAAACTACAAAAAAAAGTACTAAGTGAAGGATATATTCCACCATAAAGGGTTGGAGAAGAGTTTCTGAGTAGTAATTCACCTGGGCTTTGAAGTGTAAAAGGAGTGCATCTGAAGCTTCTCTTGGTGGAGATGGGATGATAGTGTAGGCGTATAGAGGGAGTTCCTCATAGGTCATACAGACTCTGAAAGCAGGGAGAACACTATAAACCCATGCTGTTCTCAATCATACATTCAGAAAAAGGCAACTAGTATTTTGTGTAGCAAGAAAAACCATGTGTGTCTTAGGTCAATTGTTATAACAAGAAACAAACCAAAACACCACCTTTCTGTGTTTGTCATGCTGGTTTCACATTGCTACCTCTTGCTCTTCATTTTCTCATTTATGTTACTTCTAGAACATAGATCACATGAGTGTTCTTCAAGTAAAACATGGTTACATTTCCTTTCAATGACTATTTCAGGGAAGCTGGAAATGGTACGAGAAAGGAAAAGTAGATAACCAGTCTATCTCTGATGAGACATTCATATATAAAAATCTCTGATATCTGTCATCTCGTCTCTCAAATTGAGCCACAGCCCAACTGTCTGTGGCTTTAACTTGGAGGGCAAACTGCTTATTTCATCACCAGCAGCATAAGTGCTTCATTGCCACAGTTTTATGGTAACATGTTACCTACTCATGCTTCTCCTTAGGTACATAAGTGAGGTTTAACTCAAGTTGAAGTGTTGTTCCTTAAAGATTTCCTGAACTAGGAAGAGCTCATGAACCTCCATTTCTAAGAAACAATGGACATTTAACAGGATATAGGAACCAAAGAGGCACTTTTCTTTAAGGGTGTGTCTTCTAGTAATCAACCATGTTCCTATGGATGGACCTACTCCTAGGAGTATAGACAGCACAAATTTGAGTTAATGGGCAATTAACTTAAAAATAAAAATTTGCCATTAAATTTATAAACACTGTGAACACTAGTATAGAGAGGGACCAGGAAAAGAACTTAACATAATAATATATTTTCTTAGCATCAAACTATGTGGGAGAAGTAGAGTCAAACTTAGAGCTTATAGAAAAAAATGTACAATTGCTTACAACTTAAAATAAAACTTGATATCTATCAAACTGCTCGAGTACTTAGGTAAAATTGCATATAATTAAGAGTGCCTTGATCTTCTGCTTAACACATCAAATTAGAAACATTTCTGAAGTTACAGCTATTGTTTTTCCTCCAGTTAACAATTAAAAATTATCTAAAAATAAAAGATTTTCTAGACCACTGCTGTGAATATTGATTTATGCTGTTTCAGAACTCTCGGGACATAATTTACTACGTTGTCAATGTTCTACTCACTGTCTGTTTTTTTTTTTCTGATAAAAATAAAGAGAAACAAATGTTTATTGACTGAAAAAAAGTTATTTTATAAGAAATAAAATTTCATAGAAGGAATTATTTATGATCTTATGCTACAGTCTCCTGGGAAAAGAAAGAGAAGATCAACACAAGAAATTTAAGTATAAGAATTTAAATGAGTGAAGTGTACTGGACATACTTGTTATCTAAGCACCTGTGAGGGAGAATTAGGAAGATGAGGAGCTTGAGGCTAGCCTAGGCTACAGAGTGAAATCCCCTTTCAAGTGGAAATAAAAAAGATTCAATAAGTAACTGCCAACGGAATGATACAGGAGGTGCTGTACACATAAATGTGGACAGGGGAAGCTCGCTGAAGCTGATACTGAACCAGAAGGCAGATTGCCTGTGAGGAAATGACCTTGCACTTGATATTGATGAGAGGGGAAGGTACAAAAGTCACTGCCATCAGGACGCATTGCTGCCAGAGGGTTCTCCATCACTTCTGAGGATAATCATGGAATTCCATGAGACAACTTTGTAGAGTCGGTGTGGACGACTTTGTTTTCTTTGAGCTTTGAGCTGATCTATCTTTGAAAGCATTCACTCTCATTATTCTTCTTTACTTACTTAAAATCATACAGTTTAATTATGCTCCCTTTTTTCCCTTCTCCCTTTTCTCTCTTCTGTTATTCTTTCTTCTCTTCTTCTCAGCCCTCCCGTATTACCCACATGCTGCTCTCCTTCACATCCCTGGCCTCTGTTTTTAACTGTTACTGCACTCACGTATGCATATGCACACACATTATTTATACCTAAACATCACTGGTTCAGTGTGTACAAGGTCACCTGTATGCACGTTTTCAGTAGTGATCATTTGGCACTGCTTAAGCAGTTGGTGTGTTCTTCCTTGGGCAATCCACCTCTTCCATTTCAAGCTTTCCTTAGTTGCTTATGGTTCTGTTGCAGTAAAAATAAAAAATGGCAGGGCCAGTTCCTGTGAGTCCCCTGTACCCTGGTGATCAACAACTCAGGCTCCAGGGGGCCAATGGAACTAGCACTAATTTATCTCAGATTCGTATCTCTCCCGGAGTCTCTCTGCTGGCTTCAAACTCTCTGGTTCCAGTCACCCAGTAAAATCAGGGCTCTAGAAGTCCAGCAGCAGCTGGCCCATCACAGCTCCATGCTATGGATTCTGCCCACACTTCCAGCAACTGCCCCCTGGTAGTTAAAGTAAAAACTCCCAACTACCTGGTGAAATTATGACTCAACAAACTGTAACCCAACAATCAGATTTATATGTTAAATTCTCCCACAATATATCCACACAATAAACTTAAAACCAATTGATAAGGCTATACACTGCCCACCTAGATAAGATAAATTTGCCTACAGAAATCTATCCAAGCTACCTTGGCAATTCAAGGCCACCTGGATCTTGGTTATCCTTCCCGGTCTCTATCTTGATTCTTCCTCTCTTCTCCTTCTCTCCGGCCTTACAAAAGCTTTGTCTTCACCTTATTGTTTTACTGTCCAATCACGGCCTTGACCTAATTTGTCTGCCTTCACTTGCATATAGACATCAACCTACGTGGTTCATTATGCAGGGTTGTAACCTTGTGAGCTTCTTTTTCTGATCTAAACTGTTACTTAAAACAAACAAACAAACAAACAAAAACTCCAATTCAACAATATGACTGTCTTTAAAAACAAAATGTGTTGAAGACATGGGCACTATTTTTGTCCTGAAGTAACAATTGTTTCATTTTTACTTTCTTTTTTCTATGCCTTTTGTCAGTGAAGGGCAAGAACAATTTAAGTTTTTTCCTCTAAACATATCTGTTTTCAGATACCTAAATGCTAACATATTTCATTTTAGCCTATACTTGGCTTCTGTAGGCAAACTCCCAAGTGCTCCTTGTTCTATGAGACAGTCTAGGATGGTTATGTCTTGTTTTTTTAACCATTCTTGTTTAAGTGATATTCCTATCTCATTTCTCCACGAGGAGGCGAGGGCATGGACACCTTGTTCCTTTCTAGTTAATTCATCACAGTAGCCAGGAAAGGCATGAGCTAAAAGAAGAAAATGTTTGCAAACAGTTGATCTGATAGCTTTTCCTGAAAGGAGAAAACAGAAGAGGGTAATATGCAAATTAGACAGAGAATCTAGCCTGGACCAATGTGCCATGTTCAGGTTGAAGAGAGAGGTCATGTCTATTCCAGTGCTGCTCTAGAGGTTGACAGTTAGGTCCCATGGTTCATGGGTCCTGTAAGCATGGCTTCTACCCCATGCAGAGACAGCTGAGTTTGGAGTTGCCCTACAGCTGCTAAAAGAGAGAAATGTCTCTTCTAATCTCTTTTATTGTAGATTGTTGTCTATATGCAGGTGAGGGTTGGCACAAGTTAGGTCAAGGCCATGATTGGACAGTAAAAAAAAGGCAGAGATAAAAAGGGCAGAGTGGAGATGGAGAAGGCTGACCCAGATCTGGGTGGTCTTGATTGGCCCTAAGTAGTTATGTATATTTCTTAAGGGGTGATTTCTACAGGTAAATTTATCTTATCTAGGTGGGTTGTTTATATCCTTATCAATTGGTGTGAGTTAATTGTGTGGATGTATTGTAGATTGAGAATTTAACGTATAAATCTGATTGATAAAAGTACAGCTTAGTAAGTCATCATTTCACCGGGTAGTTGGGAACTACCAGGGGACAGTTGTTGCAAGTGTCAGCAGAGTCCGAGGCAGGGAGCCACAATAGGCCAGCCCCATTCTGGATTTCTAGAGCCCTGATTTTACCTGGTAGCTGGAACCAGAGCGTTTGCAGCTAGTAGAGAGCCGCCGGGAAGGTGCCATGCTGGAAGGGCCCATGGACCTCCTTTAGGGGTAGCGTGGAGCCGCTGTGATAAAAGTGCCATGTGGCCCCATGGGTGCCAACGCTAGCACGGGATAAAAGGTTACTCATTTTTAACATTTACTGCGACACTTTATGGTTTATCCTTTTAATTTCCTTACATTCTATTTTTTCAGATTTTAAACTAACTCTCTCTCTCTCTCTCTCTCTCTCTCTCTCTCTTTCTCACACACACACACACACATGTGTTTTTTAAATTTTTGTTTATGTATTCGTGTTCTGTTTTATTTTGTTGTTGTGATGATGTTTTTTCGGGGGACGGGATTTCTCTGTAGCTTGGGCTATCCTAAGAACTTCCTCAGTAGACTAGGCTGGCCTTAAATTCGAAGGTTCATCTTCTCCTTCCTAGTGGTGAAATTAAGGGCATATACTAGTACTACCCAGCTGAAATATTAAGTTTACCATTAACAAATATATAAATTGATGTAAAATACATGTACCAGAAGTTAGAAGTCACTTCAGTTTCAAATTTATTAGTAACTGGTGCTCTTGGCAAAGTCACTTTTTCATATATGAATTGTAATAAAAAATGCTTCTCCTGTCCCCTGTGATTATTTTGAGATGGAACTGCAGAGTATGCTTATTTAGACATTTAGAAATATTTTTACAAATATTCATCATTTTAAACAGAAAACCCAGTATTTATACCTAAGGTAGCATTTTCCATAGTGCTTTAAGTCCTGTCTCATGAAGCCCTATAGAAGCAGACATTAGTATGAAGGAATTGTATATCATGAGAGAATGCGTAATCTCTTTAATTTATAAAACCTGGTATTAGTTAGTTCTCTTTTAGTTTCATTGATTAAACCAAAAATATTGTTTCCAATTTGTGCTATTTTAATTTTTACAATCTGTGTCTAATGTGTTCCTTAACAATTTCATACACAAAACTGATGTGTGCTTTTTTGAAGGCCAAGTGAAAGCAAAATCAGGAATATCTCCTGCTGCTGAAAAGTTTGCATGGTTACCAGGTGACACATCTAGAAAGCTCCCGAATGCCAAGCAGACATGGCGTGTCTTCCAAATTATGGGCAACAGAACACTGGAATGGCCTAGAATTATACTGAAGGTGTTAATGTTTTATGTCATAGTTAAAAGGCTCTTTTTGTTTGTTTAGATTTAACTGAGGGATTTCACTTTCCAGTTTGTGGTCAGAGACATCTTTCATCTCTTGTCCTCTTTGTAAGACATTCATAAATAAAAGATAACTTGAAACTGAGTGCTGAGACTCAGTTCCCACACATATATACTATATATCATATATATTTTATATGATATAAACATATGATTTATATTATATTACAAAGACAATATAAACAAAAATATTGTTTTGGGGGGACACTGTACTTGGGCAGTGAGTGGATAGTTATTGAAGGTATTTTTAATCTCTCACCTCCTTTAAGGAAGCCATAGAGTGATGTTATAGGAAAGCTTATAAAGACAAGATGGCTGTATTAAAGGACCAATGGAGTAATTTGGAGAAGTATTTTTCAAATACAGTATATTTTCCCAGTGCATTTTTGTCCTGTTCTTACAAACTCTGTTTGTAAGAATTTTAAAAATAACAAAGGGAATTACATTTCAGTCAAAATTTCAGAGATGAACATTCTATTAAATAGGGGCCTTTGGGCAGTTTATGTAATTACCAATTCTCATGAGAAAGGCAGCATATTTTCTCCACTGGGAGATGTTCTCTGGAATAGCAGATGACAACAGTTACTAGCATCGGTGTGCGGAAACTACAGAGTATGGCCGAGTCTCTGCCAAGACAAGCCTTGTGCCAGAACTCAGATCTCAATGTGCAGATGCTGTCACCTTCAAATATTCTCAACACTTAGAGCGGGAATTCCCAACCTCTAACTCCAAAAATATTTACATCAAATTTCATCACAGTAGTAAAATTACAGTTATGCAGTAGCAACAAAAATCATTTTAGGCTTGGGGGTCACTGCAACATGAGGAATTATACTAAAGGGTCTCAGCATGAGAAACATTTGAGAATCTGCAGGGCAATCCAAGATCTCAGAGAGAAGGTACAGTCCCCCCCTTGTTCTCTGTCATACCCTACTTTAAAATCTGTATGTTTCTTGGGACTGGGATGTCAGAATCTGTTTTATACTGGGGAAACAAATATGAAAAACAAAAGTAAAATGAAAAAACATGTAAGGGAAATAAATTTGTTTCTTATAAGCCCTGGAAAGGGTTTGTGTAAGCCATAAAATTGTAGGCGTTAATCGTTATCTTACTGAACTCTTATACCTGCTACTTTGGCTAAAAGACAATTTGTCTGGACAGATATTCTAAATCCGTGCTTATAAGGTTTGATCTACCAAATATCTTTGGATTTGGCCTTCTCTAGCCTAAATCTTAAAATTTTACTTTACTAGATGGAGGTGAGAGATTAAGAAGCACATCTCACCTCGAGCACCAAGAGTTGTTTGGGGGGCACAGAAAGTGGCCAAATTGGACCAAATTGGTGCTAGCAAAGAAGCCTGGGTTTATTGGTGCAGCTCCCTGGCAGGTTTATAGGTCACAGAGTCCATGGCCAGAGAAGACACACGTGGGACCCAGGTAGAAGGTCTTGTTTACGGACACAGTACTGGAGTTTAGGTCGGTGAGGGTCATAGTCCCCTTGTACTCTTACAGCAGGCGTCTATGAACCAAATGGAATCAGTTTTTTTCAACGTCTGAAGTCCAATCTCGGGTTCTAGCACCCTTGGTGCTTATTGAGATCTTGCTTCCTGGTTTGCAGCCACTAAGACCCATTGTTTATGCAAGGCCAATGCATGTACAGTTTCCTATGGGCTCCTTAAGAAAAGCCCTCATTTCGTTTATGTCTCTCACAACCAAATCCGCATATGAAGGCCTCCTCTCTAATACCATCTCATTAGGTTTAAGATTTGACTTAAAGCTGCACAGGGGAAGACGTTCAGCCTGCAATAGTGAAACTTTAGGTTTATACAGATTTTACTTAAATAGGTCTTTTGCTCAATGCTTCCTCTCACAAAACTTTTACAAGTACAATACATCCAGAAGCTAATTCCCACTAATCAAATTCCTATTAAAAAATCATAAACCACATTTAAGATTAGCTAATATAATAATAATGAAATGAAAATTACTCAGCAAAAAATATATGCATTTTTAAATAAACATTTGAAGACAAATGTGACTTTTGGTGCTTTTTATTTTATTTCTTAATAAATGAGGGGGTTTCTGCTTTTATCCTTTAGAGTAGATTTTTTCGGGGTTACTTTTCAGTATTGTCAGTCTAACTTCCTCCAGAACCGCACGCAAAGTCTTTGTACAAGTTTCAGTCTTGCTTTAGGGATTTTTTTTTAACTTCAAATAACACAGTAAGCAATTTTTTTTTGCTGTTATTTTATTTTTTGTTTTTGTTTTTTTTTTCCATCAGAAAGCACTAAAAGTAATGCATCTTTTTCTCTGGATATCTAGAGAAAGTTCGTTATTTGGCTTAAGCCAGATTATCTTATGTGGAGAATATTTTTTCAAGACTAGGCACAGAGTCGTTATGATGTACTATTTTGTTTTAATTTTAAGACAATTTTTCTAAGCACGTGATAATTATTAAATAGCAGTATATATCTTAGGTTGGTAAATCTGGTAGCAATACAGATATATTTAAATATGCAAGCTTACAAATTTGCATCCATAGTGACATGGAAACATGTTTTACCTGGTAAGAATGAGGTATAAGGTGGGCAAGGTCATCCCAGAGCTGAACGGGAAACTCACTGGCATGGCTTTCCGTGTTCCTACCCCCAATGTATCTGTTGTGGATCTGACATGCCGCCTGAAGACACAGGCCAAGTATGATGACATCAAGAAGGTGATGAAGCAGGCATCTGAGGGCCCACTAAAGGGCATCCTGGGCTACACTGAGGACCAGGTTGTCTCCCGTGACTTCAACATTAATTCCCACTCTTCTACCTTTGATGCTGGGGCTGGCATTGCTCTCAATGACAACTTTGTAAAGCTCATTTCCTGGTATGACAATGAATACAACTATAGCAACAGGGTGGTGAACCTCATGGCCTATATGGCCTCCAACAGTAAGAAACCCTGGACCACCCACCCCAGTCCATCAAGGACACTGAGAGCAAGAGAGAGGCCCTCAGTTGCTGAAGAGTCCCCATCCCAACTCAGCACCCCAACACTGAACATCTCCCTCACAATTCCATCCCAGACCCCATAATAACAGGAGGGGCCTAGGAGCCCTCCTTCTTTCTTGAATACCATCAATAAAGTTCGCTACACCCACAAAAAAAAAAAAAAAAAGAATGAGGTATAAGGAAAATTAGATTGAATCTCTTAAGTACCTTAAATCTTTAAGTCACTTGTGAAATCACAATTAAATCAACAGACATTGACGAGTTTTAGATCAGGTACCATGTATTCTTTAGAAACTCTGTGTATATTTAATATACAATATGTCCATTGAAAACTCATTAGCTTAGGAACCCGTACAATAATTTTGAATTAAAATATAAACTAGATGACATATAAATCACATTACTAAGAAAATATTTAAAAAGTTTTAGAATCTTAAAGTAATATACCTTAGAAGCACTTTTTATAAGTAATGGATTGATTGAATAATATTTAATTCAGTAATTATTTGCTTGCTAATTGGCAAGTACTAAGGAACATAAGGAACCATTGGATACAACTAAGGATAAGGTCCCACCTGGAGATAAAGATAAAATTCATCTCTAGCTAATCAATAGTGGAGGAGATAACAAAGCTGTCAATCAATGACCATTAATTTGTGAAATCTGTCTTACCAAGGCACCACGGGCAACAATCTATTTTTAGGATGAGACTTCAGGCCAGTGACTGACACTCCTCTACTTAATTTGAATGAAGGAATTTGTATTTTATTGCATTTGTATTTGTATATTAATAATAGCTAAGAGGGAAGATTTAGAAGTTGACGAGCAGAAGTATTTCTACGGGATTCCCAGGTGAGTGAAGATCACAGAACGTCTAGTGAGCAGGACATCATGACAGTTCTAGAGAGCAAGAAGACACACACACACACACACACAAAAAAAAAAAAAAGATAAAGAAGACACACACACAGACAGACAGACAGACAGACAGACACACACACACACACATACACACACACATACACACCACACACACACACACACATACACACCACACACACAGACACACACACACACACACACACATAAACACACAGACACACACACATAAACACACAGACACTCACACTACCAAAATAAAATACTCATTAAAAAAATTGATATTTAACCTACAAAATGTGACCCAGTAGTCTCTACTTTGTATGTTCTTTTCAACTCTTTCTAAAATGTGAGTTGTCCTTATTAATTTTGACTGTCTGGGAAGGGATGTGCACCAGTAGGGAGGGAGGAATGGGATGTATGGAGTGACTGGCATTTACATCCAGCTGTCTCTTCCTATAAACTAGGTGAGGAAGCTGCAGGGATGTCTAGCATGGATATCCCCTGGGGTGTCCTGAGGAGGTGAGAATTCTTTGCTGCTCACTTCTCCTCTGGTTTCTCTGAGCTGCAGTTGGCTTCGAAGTTTCCATTGAAGTATATTTTCATGATGGTATATTTCTATCATTTTTATATGTAAAATTCTGTCAGAATGTCCCACACCAGTGCTCCCCAGGTGTTCCTTTGCTCTTCTAATTTTATTCCCCATTTTACTACTGGATCATCATTTACAGGGAAATCACAAGAGAGTTTTTAAAAATACTGTGCTTTTAGTGGGTCACAGAAGTACAGTTGTCCTTTAATCAATTTTTTGACAATTTGATTTAATGTAAGAATATACAATATAAAATAAAATGCAAGTAGTGAATTTGTTCTAATAAAGTTATTTTTTGAAAATGTTTTTTCATAAAGTCATATAAAGCAGATAACTCAAAAATAAGCTGAGGGAATTTAAAATGTATATGAAAATATTTTAACCTTTTAAATAAGCAAATAATTTCTGTGCATTTCTATACTCTAAAAATATTTGCTATAGCCCACCTAATATATTAGAATATTTCACAGTCTATTACTTGTTATTCAGTAATTGATAAATAAATTCAGATACATTGAAGTTCAAGTTGATAAGAAAAGAAACAGGGCAATTTCTTTGTGCATTTTTTATGATTCTATTATTAATCAAATCACTAATTCAATAAGACACATATAATGTTGCATAAGCTACTGTAAACAATCCTAATTCCTGTGACAAAATATCAAACCCATGTAAAATTCATTCTTCATATTTTGAGTGATGTTTTGCTTCCTTTCATTAACTCTAATGCCAATTATTTTCAAAGGTGCATTTTCCATTTCTTCAGATTATTTTCTTAGATGCTAGCATGTTGTTCATATATAAAAGGTACATATTGGATAATCGGAAGGAAGAATGAATAGGTTGTAAATTGGTGAAATTCACAGAAAACTTGCTTTTGAAGAAAACAGTATTGAACCCAATGTACAGAAGATGCTGGGATAGAAAGCACAAACCATAACGCAGAAGAATTGGTTGGATATCCTTTGTGGCTGGAGATGACTGTTTGGCATGTCCTTAAGAATTGAATCAGGTCCTCAGTAAGAGCAGCAAGTATCCTTTACCAGGAGCCACTGCGATCATTCTTAAAAGATTTACTGTTCAGCACATTATGAAATTTTGGAATTAAAACCTGTTCCCGATAAAGAGTTGAGCAATTGTTTTCTTCTCTGTTTAAAAAACAACCAAACAAAGAAAAACAAAACTCACAAGCACCCCTCTTAGGTTTTATATCAGTATTTAAATAGTGTAGTGCATAATTTTAATCCCAAATGATATGCATATTCCACAGAATTTACAGATTCTACAATAGATATTTATAGTTTAGGAAAAACCATTGCAAAAGTATAGAGAAACAACATTCCTTGCAAAGACTGGAGGCTAATTTGGTAATCATTCTTGTAAACTTGATGAGGAAAGATTAGTCGACACCTAAAGTGGAATACTACATACATAAGCAAGAAATGTCTGAACTAGGTATGCACACAGAAACTTGAATGAGTCTGCAAAGCATTGCTACAGCCATTCTCTCTCATGGAAGAAAATTAAAAACAAAATGAGCTATGGCACAAGAAAGTATGAAATTAAAAACTGCAGGGAGACAAATAACCCTATTAAAAATGGGGTTCAGAGCTAAACAAAGAATTCACAGCTGAGGAATGCCAAATGGCCAAGAAACACCTAAAGAAATGTTCAACATCTTTAGTCATAAGGGAAATGCAAATCAAAACAACCCTTATATTCCATCTCACACCAGTCAGAATGGCTAAGATCAAAAACTCTGGCGACAGCAGATGCTGGCGAGGATGTGAAGAAAGAGGAACACTCCTCCATTGTTGGTGGGATTGCAGACTGGTACAACCACTCTGGAAATCAGTCTGGAGGTTCCTCAGAAAATTGGACATTGCACTACCTGAGGACCCAGCTATACCTCTCTTGGGCATATACCCAAAAGATGCCCCAACATATAAAAAAGACACGTGCTCCACTATGTTCATCGCACCCTTATTTATAATAGCCAGAAGCTGGAAAGAACCTAGATGCCCTTCAACAAAGGAATGGATACAGAAAATGTGGTACATCTACACAATGGAATATTACTCAGCTATCAAAAACAATGACTTTATGAAATTCATAGGCAAATGGATGGAACTGGAAAATATCATCCTGAGTGAGGTAACCCAATCACAGAAAACACACATGGTATGCACTCATTGATAAGTAGATATTAGCCCATATGCTTAAATTACCCTAGATGCAGAGAACACATGAAACTCAAGAAGGATGACCAAAATGCGAATGCTTCACTCCTTTAAAAGGGGAACAAGAATACCCTTGGCAGGGAATAGGGAGGCAAAGTTTAGAACAGAGACTGAAGGAACGCCCATTCAGAGCCTGCCCCACATGTGGCCCATTCATATACAGCCACCCAATTAGACAAGATGGATGAAGCAAAGAAGTGCAGACCGACAGGAGTGGAATGTAGATCGATCCTGAGAGACACAGCCAGAAAACAACAAATACAGAGGCGAATGCCAGCAGCAAACTACTGAACTGAGAACGGGACCCCCGTTGAAGGAATCAGAGAAAGAACTGGAAGAGCTTGAAGGGGCTCGGGACCCCATATGTACAACAATGCCAACCAACCAGAGCTTCCAGGGACTAAGCCACTACCTAAAGACTATACATGGACTGACCCTGGACTCTGACCTCATAGGTAGCAATGAATATCCTAGTAAGAGCACCAGTGGAAGGGGAAGCCCTGGGCCCTGCTGAGGCTGGACCCCCAGTGAACTAGACTGTTGGGGGGAGGGCGGCAATGGGGGGAGGACTGGCAGGAGAACACCCATATAGAATGCGAGGGGGAGGGGTTAGGGGGATGTTGGCATAGAAACCGGGAAAGGGAATAACAATTGAAATGTAAATAAGAAATACCCAATTTAATAAAGATGGAAAAAAAACAGAAATACATAAATCAATGTTATATTTATTTATGCACATGCCTGAAAGTATCCATATGAAAGTTGGAAATAAACACATTGAAAAGTTAAAAGCCTCTAAGATAGAATTTGGAAAGGAATTGAATTAGAAGATAATGGAAAATGTTATAAAACATAAACCAAATGTTAGTACCTAACGAGCTGCCGTCAAACAAACCAAAAACAATAGAACGTGACCACTGAAGATTAAGAACCTGACAACCCCCTACAAAGTGCGCGTCAGATCAGATCCGCGGGAACTTCATTCTATCCAAGCCAGCTGAAGCAGGCATTTTTATTCTTTAACACAGGTAAACAATAACTATACACGGAATCAACCTGCTAACGATGTGTACAAATCCATGCAAATAGTTGTTTAAATTTTTAAATTTTTCTATTGTTTCTGTGGTTTATCAACACAAATACCTTTAATCTCACACAGGCACAGAGGCTGGGAAATCACCAGAACAAGTCTCTGTAAAGACACAGAAAGCCTCTTGTTAAAGGGAACAACAAAGACATTTTCTGAATGTTGAGACTCGTTTCTACTACATACATAACCTAGTGGCAATGTGTAGACTTCCTGGGGCTGTCTCAGGGCCACCTCATACACAGCTCCATGCTGTATACCCTACCCTGGAAGAAGGGAGAGGTAACCACAATTCAAAGTGTCTAAGCAAGTGGACTAAGAATGTTACAAGAAGAAATAAGGTAGACGCCATATTTATTCAACCTCTGATCTTTATTCATTATTTTCTGTTCCTTAGACATTTACCTATTGACTTTTTATTAGAATTATTTTTCATTGATTGTATGCTTACTGTAAAGACCTAGAAGTGATGGGCACTGTGGTAGATTCTGGAAACATCTTATGAAGAGCTTTAAAAGTCAGAAAATCCCAAAGTCATTGTCCTCCTCAGAGAGTGAAAGGAGAGAGGAGAGGCCCCTGCAGAGACATGAATGAAAGCCTTAGGATGCTTCAGAAATGTCAAGTGATTTTTCACATTAATTTTGAGACTAAATTACATCAAGTAGTTTGCTTGGAATTGACTGTCTTGGAGAATTGAAGGGCAGAGAAAATGCAGTGAGCGAATCTATCACTCCCATAGCTGAACCGGAATTAGAAACAGAAGATAAGGGTTTTATTTAATTTAGAATTTGGAAACAATTCAATATTCTTTATGGTCATTTTATTTAGAAGAACATTGTATCCAGGATATATTAATTTTAAATTTTAATGAGCTGAAGTCATATTGGTTATGGGAAGATACTTATGTCAAAAATACATTAAGGGAAGGCTATCTTTAAAAGAATTTCTTTCTACTTGCATCCCTTCTGGTACAAAAACCACTTGCGACCAGAACAGTGTTCCTTGTCCACTTCCGAAAATTGATGGTGGTGCAGGCCTATAATTCCAATACTTGGGAGGCTGGGACAGGAGGATCATCAGTTTGTAACTAGCTTGGGCTACATAGTGACTTCAGGGCCACAATCTTAAACATCCATCTGGTGATTGATACAAAAGACTTTAAAAATGTACACTTCACTTCTTCCAATTAAATTTTAAGGAAGACAAAAATCACATATGTAATTCTTAAAGTTTTAAATGAAAGCCTTCTCAATAATTTTTAGTGTGTTTAACTGAGACTCCATGATTCCTTAGGGGGGGCTGTGTCCTGCAATATGCATTTTTACCCTGAGCGAGACTCCTTACGGTCATGTGATTGTGGTTACTTTTTGCAATAAGAGCACCAATGCTATGGTAAAGTCTTCCTCCAAAACAACAAAATCAGAAAATAAAGGAAAGGATCCAGAAATGTTAAATGATGCAGTGAGGTCTACAAGGAATGCAAAGTGGGAGAGAAATGTGAGGAGCAGGAGGAAATATCATTGCATCATTGCTAATACTCATGAGTTTTAAGTGTTCTGAGTTTGTGATTTTACCTTTCTTCTAACTCAAAAGGATTAGAGAAAATGTATGCAAACACAGTTTTCTGGACAACTGGTCCACTTTTTGGTAGCAATAATACTAATGGGAATGGAATTAAAATACATACACACTTATATATATGCAGAAATACAGAACTGAAAAATACAGATGAGTTTCAAAAGGAAATTAGCTTCTTCATTCCCTGTACTAAAATAAATATTTAACTGCAGTTATGGGAAATCCTTTCAGTAATACTATTTCCTACTGAAGAATATTATCACGCTCTTCACACAGGATAATCCTCCTGTCTGAGTCTCCTTCCCAGTCCCAGGAAGGCTTGTGTCATTTGTGACTAGCCTCCAGTACTTCTCTTATACATGTGAATAGGAAGTGATGAGTTTAATGAATTTTAGTCCACCTTCGAGGAGAAAGGGCATTTGTAGGTTCTATGGGAAATAGCTCCCCTTGACATCAGCATGGGCTCAGACTCTAAAGCTGTCTTAAGAAGCTTTGTGGTTGTGAGGTCAGTTAAAAGGTAAACCCCTCCACTGGTTGGTGAGAACAGAAACGGGATACAAACAGATGAATGTCACAGGGTAATTCAGCAGACAGGATGTTTGTTTAAAAATCCACTGGAAAAATTGGACATCCATATGGTAAATATAAGGAAACTTTAGTCTAAATGAATGAGCACTGTGGTATAACAGGGATTTTGTAATTCAGAGGTCCCAGGAAGAGTAAAGATCATGACAAAAGGTTCAGAGTCCATATGATATATACCTATTCATCAATTCAATAATTGCGGATAAAGATTTCAGTCTTCTCCTTCAGGTCATGACAAATGTAACAACGAGGCATAATTCCTCAACGGTTGCGTAATGTTTCCGGAGTTAAGAGCACAGAAGGATACGCATGTTAGGAGAGACATGCAGGGAAAACGCTTGGATGGGAAGCTGCACACCCCCTTAAGTTCATAGACACTTCCTTTCGGCCAGTGAAATCCTCAGACATAGATATCAGTCCCTGAGGCTACCACAATGGCTCCTCACAGAGAAGGAGCACAGAGGACTCGGAAGAGTAAAGACCTAAAACCTCAGAAGCAGGAAGCAGCTACTTCCCGTTACCACAGTAACTTCAGCCTACAGAATTCTAAATCGTTCTTATTTAAAGATTGTGAAAAAGTGTTTTCATTAAAATATAGTCTGAATTCCAGACACTTCACTGACTAAAAGGTAAATAAATAAATAAGCAAACAAATAGAGCTAATAGATCCAGAACTCATTTTGCCATATTTATATCTAATTTTGAAATAAATAAAGTTTTTATCACTCTAATTTATAATTACTAATTGCCAATGTGGTGTAACCCAATTAGCTTTTGTTTTGCAGGCATTCAGCAGAGGTGGTAACCTCATTTATTAGCTCTGATAGTATTTCCGCAGGTTCCTTGAAGGTTTCTGTGAAGAAAGGCACTCTGTCTTGAAGAAGGACTTTTCTTTCTTTACATTCAACCTGTTCACTTCCTGCTGCTTACACCGTGTGGTTGCATTCTTTATAAATTAAAGGGAGGCAGGGCAGGGCTTGCTCTTGACCTTCAGAAAACATTCAGTTGCTCCATACTGTTTTTTTTTTTTTTCTTGTAAAAAATAATTTGTCTTTCACTGTCTGAGATACAACCATCTCATTTCCCTTTCCCCTTTCTCCCTTCAGGCATTCCAATTTATCTTTTCTCGTCCTCTTTAGGGTACAACTTGCCCCATCCCTATAATGTTAACTTACATGCATGTTTTCAGGGCTGACTGGCATTCTACAACCAATTGGTGTGCCCTTTCCTGAAAAGTGCATTTCTCCTGCTCTAGGCATTCCTTAGCTGCCTGTAGCTCTTGTGTAGTGTTGCATCTTTGGGGTTTCTCCCATCCACATTAGCAAGCCCTGTATCACCCACCTTCAGCTAATGATTAGGTGCTCATGTTTATGGGTGTAGCTTCTAACATGCATAAATAATACCGTTCACAACTAACTCCTGATTCTCTGCTTACTCTATTTCTGCTTCTTCCCTCTTCCTCAGGGATCTCTAAAGTGTCCATGCCAATGTGAGAGGCAAAGGTAAGTTTGTAGGGAGGTGGGGGAAGAGGAGGAAAGAGCAAGGACAGAAATTCTTCTTTCATGGTTATTAAAGCCCTATGTTCATGTCATCATGGATTTCACAGTTCCCAGGAGACACGGAACATTGGATTTTTGTTGTTGTTGTTGTTGTTGTTGGTTTGTTTTTGTTTTTCTTGTGTTAGTACTGGAGATTGAACCTCTCATATACTGACAAGCAGTCTACCATTGAGCTATATCTCTCTTGTTTATATTTTAAACATTTAAAATACAGGACACACTAAGTAGTTCAGACTGGTCTTAAACTTTCTTGATTAGCCAAATTTCGAACTTGTTATCCTATATCTCAAACTCCACAGTTCCTGGGATTACAGGCCTCTGCCACTAAGCTCAGCTTGTTCCTTACTTCTGAAGAATAATCTTGTTTAAATGGGCATCATTTTGACCTACAACCAGTTTAAGGCCACTGATGCTATTAGGATTGTACTCACTGTAGACTTACTTCCTGATATTGTTGTTTTGAAAATGTCTTAATGGTCCTGACTAGAGCTCATAAGCCTCTTAACACAACCTCTTTCTCAGTCCTTCACTAATACAGATGAGGAAAGCCTCATGGTTCTTAAGGTACTTTGTTACCGTGATTTTTTTTATTATGTATACCATGATATTTTGAACCATATTCTTTATATAATGGTTAAATTTATGCAACAAATCATCAGATTCATTACAATGTTATAAACTTGACACAAACTGGAATCATCTGGGAAGACAGAATCCCAAATCAGAAAATTCCTCCATGAGATTGGTCTGTGAGGCATTAGTTAAATAGTGATGGCTGTTGAAGGACTCAGGTCATCATGGGGAGTCCGTGGGTGAGTGGACCTGGGGTGGGATATAAGAAAGTAAACTGAGAACAAGCAGGTAAGTAATGTTCTATAGTTTGTTTAGTTCCTGCTACTTTTGAACATCTTATGTTTTAAAACCAACAAAAAGTTATTAATTATCTGAGGACAAGCAAGTCAATACTGGACTTTGCTTTCAATGCACCATACTATTTAAAATAGCTCATAATTTCTGCTGTTCTTAGGCTTTAGGGACTACTCCTTTCAAGAGGGTCATTGGATCTCTAATATAGATGCTAACTGGAAAGCTAGAAGGCATCTAAAATAACTCTGTGGAAGAAATGTTTGATTTCAACTATCTTCTGGTTATGTATGAAAATGAGCCAGTAAAGACAGTACATGGTGCATACAAGATATGAAAAACATGATAGTTCAATATACACAGACAATGTGTTGTACTTTTGTGTTTTGAATGTGAAGAGCACCCTATGGTCTCAGATACTTGAAATGATATCTTGATGGTAGAAGTTTATGTTTGTGAAGGTTGTGGACGCTCTAGGAAGGGGACATTGACAAGGGAAGTGGGGCACTGGGGCAGGTCTTGGGGTTCCATTACTTGGCCTCATTTCTTCTTCACTCCATTGTCTGTGACTGAGATGTAATGTGACCAACTAGGCTTCTGCTGTTATGTCTCACCTACGCCAAAGTGTTGGAATGTATCTTTTAAAACTTGTAAGGTAGAATCAACCGATCCTTTCTTGAAATTCCCCTTCCAATGTTTTTCTTAGCAATGTGAAAAATAACTAATAAACCATGAGCTAAAATCTCCAGAAAGAAGCAGCTCTTGCGTTGGACATTCTCCAGAGGCTGGCTGAATAAAACTTGAGTGATTTGGTGAAGTGGAAGGTTTCAAATCTAGATCTAGATTACCTTTGCTTATTGTAGTCCTTTGATGGCCATTTCTGTGACTAACATTTTGTGAGTATTAGATAAAGCCTTTGGACTGTCTGAACCCTTGATTGCATCAACACAAAAGCTAACAATGTCTCCAGATAATATCTAAGACTTTTACCAGAGGTTCTCCACCTTGTGGTAAGCTACCTTGTGATGTACCCATCCAGAAATCTCTTTAAATTTAAATAATTTTTAAGTATGTGGAATACTAAAGATTCAGTATGTAAGAGTACTTTCTGAACATGCATGAACACCTGGGTTCAGATTCCAACATCCATATATAAAGTCAGGCATAGTAACAAACCTGGATATGAAATAGGGATAGAGGATGGGGATAGAGAGATTTCTGGGGTGTTCTGAGAGATTTTATCTCATGTATTAGGAGAAAAATGACAGAAGAAGGCACGCCATGTCATCCTCTGGCCTTCACGGGTACACGCAAAAGAACATGTTCTGAGTGTAGACCACACATTCATCAAAAACTCTCCTCTCTCTCTCTCTCTCTCTCTCTCTCTCTCTCTCTCTCTCTCTCTCTCCCCTCCCCTCTCTCTTACACACACACACACACACACACACACACACACACACACACACACACAAATAAAATAGTAAAGCTTTTACAAAATTATTTATCCTAGTATTCAAGAGAATTGGGCAGGAGAATTTGCAAGTTTGAGATTTGTTTGCAAGACTACAATGAAAAAGAACTACTCCGTTGTGTACACACACACACATACACACACACACACACACACACACACACACACAAAACACTACAATTCTAAATGTTCCTCATATTTTATTATGAATTCTTTCTATTAATAGCTAGAATAGTATTCTCAGGATTCACCAAAGTATACTTTCTTGAAAAGAAGAATATTTCCTTCCTGTCTAATGTCACTCTGCCATGGTCAAAGGATGTGGTTGTGCGATTGAGATCTTTGATATTTGTTGAAGCACCTTGAGTATTTTATGGTTGAACCACAGATGGTCAATAAATCACCTCAAATTTCAGTGAGATGTGGTAATGAATGTGATGCCATGTATCGCAATCGTATATAAAGACATTTGTTCACTAGCAAGAGTAAGGCAGCCTCCTAGGCAGGTCCAAAGAGTTAAAGATTATTGTAGCTTCTTCTTTTAGTAACTTTATGTAATGTGAATTCATGATAATTTGGTTTTTCTTTTTTAGGTTGCCCAAGATAACATTTTTCCAGCTTTTCTTTGCCTCCTATGGCAACACACAGTTTATAATATTACTAGTTGTATATTTAGTTCAATTGTAAACATAGAAAACAGCATATCCCAGGGTTTTTTACCAAAAGAGGGTAGAAGCCTAAATATTCAATTTCTGAGTCTTACTCATTTTAATATTGATGTCACCAAGTAGAAAAAGAACAATTTTGCCTTTCTTTCAACCATGAAACAATTAGGATTCCCAAAGTCATGGAGCCTTGCTCTTATGTAGGAGGCTCAATACCAGACTTTTCAGAGTGTCAAGGCCATGCTTCTTCTCTTGACTTTGATTACTATGGTGCACCCATTCTCTACTGGATCTTATATGTGGGTCACCAGAAACTAACACAGATTGTTCTGCTTTTATTATTCCTGAGTCTACAGCTTTCATTTTCTTCACACATTGTTCCACTTCATAAAATGTGTGTGTGTGTGTGTGTGTGTGTGTGTGTGTGTGTGTGTGTGTGTATTTATGTGGGAGAAATCATGGAGGAGAGAGATACAGAGACAGAGAGACAGAGAGAAAGCAGGAAGAAGGTAGTGGTGTTAAGTATAATTCAGTTTAATAGGTTGCCAAACATTAAGTTTTAACTATATAGTTAGAAGTAACATATGGTTCTTAAGAGTTTACCTTATTAGATTTCTGAGAAGCTACCTAGGACTTTGATTTTTCTTTCTTTTTTTTTTTTTTTTTTTTCTTTTTTCTTTTTGGATATTCTTTTTAATTTACATTTCAAAAGTTATTCCCTTTCCGGTTTTCCGGACATAAGCCCCTTATCCCATCCCCCTCCCCTTCTTCTGTAAGGGTGTTCCCCTCCCCATCAAACACCCATTCTTGCCCCCCCCCATTTCCTACACTGGGGGAGCAACCTGGGCAGGACCAAGGTTCTCCTTCCATTGGAGAAGGCCTTCCTCCGCTACATATGCCATTGAAGCTATGGGTCAGTCCATGTATAGTCTTTGGGTAGTGGTTTAGTCCCTGGGAACTCTGGTTGGTTGCCATTGTTGTTCTTATGGTGTTGCAAACTGCTTCAGCTCTTTCAATCTTTTCTCTAATTCCTCCAACAGCAGTTCCATTCTCAAGTAGTGGTTTGCTGCTAGCATTTGCCTCTATATTTGACATGCTCTGGATGTGTCTCTCAGGATATATATATATATATATATATATATATATCCAGTTCCTGTCAGCATGTACTTCATTAATCTTATCTAGTCTTGGTGACTGTATATATATATATGGGGCACATGTGGGCCAGGCTCTGAATGGCCATTCCTTCAGTCTCTACTCCAAACTTTGCTTCTATACCTCTCCTATTTATATTCCCCTTTTAAGAAGGAATGAAGCATCCATACTTTGGTCATCTTGAGCTTCAATGTGTTCTGTAGATTATATCTTGGGTTATTCGAGCTTTTGGGCTAATATCCTCTTATCAGTGAGTGCATGCCATGTGTGTTTTTCTGTGATTGGGTTACCTCACTCAGGATGATATTTTCTAGTTCAATCCATTTGCCTATAAATTTCATGAAGTCATTGTCTTTGACAGCTGAGTAGTATTCCATTGTGTAGATGTACCACATTTTCTGTATCCATTCCTCTGGTGAAGGGCATCTGGATTTTTTTCCAGCTTCTGTCTATTATAAATAAGGCTGCTATGAAAATAGTAGTGCATGTTTCTTTGTTGTATGTTGGAACATCATTTGTTTATACACCCAGGAGAGGTATAGCTGGGTCCTCAGGTAGTTCAATGTCCAATTTTCTGAGGAACCTCCAGACTGATTTCCAGAGTGGTTGTACCAGTCTGCAATCCCACCAACAATGGTGGAGTGTTCTTTCTCCACATCCTTGCCAACATCTGTTGTCATCTGAGTTTTTTTATCTTAGCCATTCTGACAGGTATAAGGTGGAATCTCAGGGTTGTTTTAATTTGCATTTCCCTGATGACTAAGGATGTTGAACATTTCTTTAGGTGCTTCTCAGCTTTAGGTGCTTCTCAGCCATTCAACATTTTTTCCCATCTTTATTAAATTAGGTATTTCTTATTTACATTTCAAATGGTATTCCCTTTCCTGATTTCCATGCCAACAATCCCCCAAAACTCTCCTGTGGTTTGCCCTGGAGATATCTGTATTTTGATGCTAATTCCACTGCCCCAAGGACAGCTTCCTAGTCACCTACTCAGGAATCAGGTGACTTCTCCAGAACCTTGCCATTGAATTTGTAAAGTACAGGTGAGGGGCAGGTACAGGATAGAAGGAGGCCTGTCATTGGAGAAGGAAGGAAGGATAGGTGGGAGAGAAGTTTGAAGGAAGAGGAGGAGACTAGAAGAGAGAGGAGGAGACAGGAGAGGAGAGGGTGAGAAGCCCTGGCAGGTGATGTTAAGATTCTGCTCTGTATATTTACAGGTTGTTATTAATATTCTCAAGAGATGAATGGTACCGGGCTTTGTATGTTTAAGTGGGCAATTATATCTTACCAGTTGGGTCGAAGATTATTGTGTTGTGTGTTCTTTAATGTGTAGATTTAAGTAATGTAATGGAGTGTGGAGCCACTGGTCTGGGCTACCGAGAAGTTGGGATGAGTTTCCACCAAGATATCTAGCAGGTATCTTGGGACACCGCAGTGTGGACCCAGTGAGGTAAAAGACATCAATACTCTTTTATTTTTATATTATTACAACACCACCTCCCCATCCCATTCTATATGGGTATTCCCCTCCCAATCCTCCCCCCATTACCACCCTCCCCCCAAGAATCCCATTGACTGGGGGTTCAGCCTTGGCAGGACCAAGGGCTTCCCCTTCCACTGGTGCCCTTACTAGGCTATTTATTGCTACCTATGCAGTCCATGTATAGTCTCTAGGTAGTGGCTTAGTACCTGGAACATTCGATATTTCTCAGCTGAGAATTCTTTGTTTAGCTCTGGACCCTATTTTAAATAGGGTTATTTGGCTCTCTGGAGTCTAACATCTCGAGTTACTATGCTTAGGTATGGGCCTTGAGTTCCTCGTCTTTCCAGGACTTTTATTATGAAGGGGTGTTGAATTATGTCAAATGCTTTCTCAGCATCTGATGAAATGATTATGTGGTTTTTTTCTTTGAGTTTGTTTATATAGCGGATTATGTTGATAGATATCCGTATATTAAACTGCATCCCTGCATCCTGGGATGAAGCCAACTTGATCATGATGGATGACATTTTGATATGTTCTTGTATTCGGGTTGTCAGAAATTTTTGCATTGATATTCATAAAACAAATTGGTCTGAAGTTCTCTTTCTTTTTTGGGTCTTTGTGTGACATAGGTATAAGCAAAATTGTAGCTTCATAGAAGGAATTTAGTAGTGCTCCATTTGTTTCTATTTTGTGGAATAGTTTGGACAGTATTGGTATGAGGTCTTCCATAAAGGTCTGATAGAATTCTGGTCCTGGACTCTTTTTGGTTGGGAGACTTTTAATGTCTGCTTCTATTTTTAAGAAGTTATGGGGTTGTTTGGATGGTTTATCTGTTCCTGATTTGACTTTGATACCTGGTATTTGTCTAGAAAATTGTCCATTTCCTCCAGTTTTTCCAGTTCTCTTGAATATAGGTTTTTGTAGTCGGATCTGATGATTTTTTTGAATTTCCTCAGATTCTGTTTTTATGTTTCCCTTCTTATTTCTGATTTTGTTAATTTGGACATACTCTCCATGCCCTCTGTCTAATCTGGCTAATGGTTTATCTATCTCTTTGATTTTCTCAAAGAACCAGCTCCTTGTTTTGTTGATTCTTTGTATAGTCCTTTTTGTTTCTACTTGTTGATTTCAGCCATGAGTTTGATTATTTCCTGCCTTCTACTTCTCTTGGATGTATTTGCTTCTTTTTGTTCTAGAAATTTTAGGTGTGCTGTCAAGCTGCTGATGTATTCTCACTCACTCCAGTTTCTTTGGAGGCACTCTGAGCTATAAGTTTTCATCTTAGCACTGCTTTCATTGTGTACCATATTTTTGTATATGTTGTGCCTTCATTTGCATTAAATTCTAAGAAGTCTTTAATTTTTTTCTTTATTTCTTCCTTGATCAAGTTATCATTCAGTAGAGGGTTTTTCAACTTCCATGTATATGTGTTCCTTCTGTTGTTTTTCTTGTTATTGAAGACCAGCCTTAGTCCATGGTGATCTGATTGGATGCATTAGATGATTTCTATCTTCCTGTATCTGTTGAGGCCTGTTTTGTGACCAATTATATGGTCAATTTTGGAGAAGATACCATGAGGTACTGAGAAAAATGCATATACTTTTGTTTTAGGATGAAATGTTCTATAAATATCTGTTAAGTCCATTTTTTTCGTAACTTCTGATAGTTTCTCTATGTCTCTGCTTAATTTATGTTTCCATGATCTGCCCTTTGATGAAAGTGGGGTGTTGAAGTCTCATAGTATTATGTGAGGTGCAATGTGTGCTTTGAGCTTTAGTAAGGTTCCTTTTATGAATGTAGGTGTCCTTGCATTTGGAGCATAGATATTTAGGATTGGGAATTCATCTTGGTGGATTTTTCCTTTGATGAATATATAGTATCCTTCCTTACCTTTTTGGATGACTTTTGGTTGAAAGTCGATTTTATTCAATATTAGAATGGCTACTCCAGCTTTTTTCTTCAGGTCATTTGCTTGAAAAATTGTTATCCAGCCTTTTAGTCTGAGGTAGTGTCCGTCTTTATTCCTGGGGTGTGTTTCCTGTATGCAGCAACATTCTGGGTCCTCTTTATGTATTCAGTCTGTTAGTCTATGTCTTTCTATTGGGGAATTGAGTCCATTGATGTTAAGAGATATTAAGTAATAGTGATTGTTGCTTCCTTTTATTTTCATTGTTAGAGTTTGAATTATCTTTATGTGTCTCTCTTCTTTTGGCTTTGTTGCAAGGAGATTACATTCTTGCTTTTTCTAGGGTGTAGTTTCCCTCCTTGTGTTGGAGTTTTCAATCAATTATCCTTTGAAGGGCTAGATTTCTAGAAAGACATTGTATAAATTTGGTTTTGTCATGGAATATCTTGGTTTCTCCATCTATGTTAATTGAGAGTTTTGCTGGATATAGTAGCCTGGGCTGGCATTTGTGTTCTCTTAGCCTCTGTATGACATCTGTCTAGGATCTTCTAACTTTCATAGTCTTTGTAAGAAGTCTGGTGTAATACTTATAGGTCTGCCTTTTTATGTTATTTGACCTTTTCCCCTTAGTTCTTTTAAAATTCTTTCTTCGTTTTATGCATTTTGTGTTTTGACTATTATGTGGAGGGGAGGAATTTGTTTTCTGGTCCAATCTATATAGAGTTGTGTATGCTTCTTTTATGTTTCTGGGCATCTCTTTCTTTAGGTTAGGAAAGTTTTCTTCTATAATTTTGTTGCAGATATTTATTGGCCCTCTAATTTGGGAATGTTCACTCTCTTCTATACCTATTATCCTTAGGTTTGATCTTCCCATTGTGCCCTGGATTTCTTGGATGTTTTGGGCTTGGAACTTTTTGCATTTTACATTATCTTTCATGGTTGTTTTGATGTTTTCTATGCTATTTTCTGCCCCTGAGATTCTTCTGTCTCTTGTATTCTGTTGGTGATGCTTGTATCTATGGCTCCTTGTCTCTTCCCTGGTTTTCTGTCTCCAGGGTTGTCTCCCTTTGTGCTTTCTTTGTTTCTATTTCCCTTTTTAATTTCTGGACCGCTTTGTTCAATTCCTTCACCTGTTTGGTTGTGTTTACCTGTAATTCTTCAGGGATTTTTGTCTTTCCTCTTTAAGGGCTTCTACTTGTTTATTTGTGTTGTTCTGTATTTCCTTAAGGGGATTATTTATGTCCTTCTTAAAGTCCCCAATCATCATCATAAAATTTGATTTTATATCTAAATCTTGCTTTTCTGGTGTCTTTAGATATCCAGTATTTGCTTTGGTGGATGAGCTGGGCTCTGATGATGCCAAGTATACTTAGTTTTTGTTCTTTCAGTTCCTGTGCTTGCCTCTCACTATCAGGTTGTCTTTGGTGTTAGCTTGTCTTGCTCTGACAGTGTCTTGACCCTCCTGTAGGCCTGTTTGTCAGCACTCCTGTAGACCTGTTTTCTTTCAGCCAGATCTGGGAACAGAGAGCTCTGCTGGAAGGTGTGTAGGCACTCCTGTATACTGGCTTTCAGCTCTCAAAGCAGTCAGAAACCCCAAGGATCCTGTCCCTGACTGCTCCTAGTCCCTGTGCCTGTGCCCAGGGGGCACAGATAGCACTAGGTCATTTCTTCTTAAGTCAGGAATGTGGGCAGAGAGCAGTCTCCTCTGAGTTCTCAGGAGTGTCCACTCTTCTGAGGGCCCAGCTCTCTCCTCCAGACTTTGGTTTTTCTAACTTGGAGATTTTTATCCTACTTAACTCTGTCCCTTTTGGCAAGAAAAAACAAACTATTTAGTTTTAGGGATTATTTCACTCCCTCATTTTTCTTTTGGGGGGGGGGATAAGAACAGCCTTGACTTATTGAACTTTGAGAACATCATACAGTTGAGATTTTCTTATTGTGTATTGATGCCATATATATATATATATATATATATATATCACAAAATAAAGAAAAATAAAGAAAAATGTCCATATATTTGAGAACAAAAGGTTTATGAGGGAAGGGGAAATTGCATATTTATATTTTATTTCAAAATATGGAGGATTACTTAAAGGAAAAAGACACTGAACAGGAGTTCATACTGTTAGAATGCAGGATACTGTCTACATAAACAATTTAAAAAATAAAAGTAGACATAAAGTCTGAGATAATGATGACATTTTGGTATGGTAAACATGCGAACTAGGAACATAAGGTTTTTTTTTGTTATCCTCAATTGCTTTGTGCCATATAGAAATGCATTACTGTACCTGTCTGTGACTGTACTAATGGGTTACTAATGTTATTTATACCAGCAACATTAACAAAGCAGGTGACTCAGGAACTGTCTTACTATCTTAGTACAATTATGGCATTAATACACAATAAGAAAAATCTCAACTCTATGATGTTCTCAAAGTTGCTTTATTTTAAATTTCCGTATATAAAGCATTATACTTTGTCCTGTATTAGATCATTTTCCTACATGCTCCCATTCCTCCCTGTCCCTTCCCCTCTCAGCCCCAATATTTTCCCTGTAAGACATTGTACTTTGGGGGTTGGGGATTTAGCTCAGTGGTAGAGCGCTTGCCTGGGAAGGCATAAGGCCCTGGGTTCGGTCCCCAGCTCGGGGAAAAAAAAAAAGAACCAAAAAAAAAAAAAAAAAAGACATTGTACTTTGTCCTGTGTTAGATCAGTTGCATACACATTTCTGTTCCTCCCTTTCCTTTCCCCTCTCCGCTGCACTTATTAGTTTATTTTTTCTTTATACAATTTCACTTCCACTTTTATATCATATACATGATTTTATATGTGCATTTAAAATCTATTAGCAGCATATCAGAGAAAACGTGCAGTATTTTAGTATTTGCCTTCTGATACTTGCAGAATTCCTTTATCATGGTTATCTCTAGTTGAAACCATTTACATACAAAAACACTTCCTCAGTTTTCTGTGTCAGAAAAACCTGATTGTCCAGGTGTGGCTTGATTTCTTTCCCTGTTCCTCTGTGCAGCCAGGTTGGTTTCTTACTTGCCATTGTGAACAGTGAGGTCCACCTTAATCCTTCTGGGACCATAGTTGTGTGTAGAAGTGCATCGTTGATCACAACTGCACTATGCGGTAGAGCCTTATCATTTTACTAAAAGATGTAGACTGCACATTTATTTCTAGTGAAATTATGATAAAAATGCAATTTTTCACTTTACTATTTAGATTACCCATTGCTATAGTTAAGACACCTTATTAATTTATATTTTCAATTTCTAACTGAATTCTTAATTCTTCAACGTTGTCTATATGCAGCAGACTACTGTCCTTTATTAGTGGAAGTTAACGAAGATATCTTCTGCATCATGAGCACATCATTGCAAGCCCACTTCTTTTCACCACACATTAAACCAAACAGAATGAGTAAACCAGGAGCCAAAGATGTAGGGGTTTTCCTGTTATAGGTACTTTTTCTTCTTATATTATAAATTTCTTTAGTTAGCAATTATTTTTTAATTGATTGGTTGATTGATTCTCGTGACTGAGTGTCTTGTTGTTACAAATATAGTACTTTGTATAACTTGAATGCTTAGAGCCTACAAAAGTGAGAAGTGGGCATTGGAGTTACATGGGTTGTGATTCTCCAGGCAGTACTGGGCATTGGAGTGGAGTCCTCTGGAAAAGCAACCTGTGCTCTTAACCACTGAGCCATCTCTCTGCCTTAATAAGCCATTTTTTATTTGGACAAATCACCTCTTTTTAAGTATTAGACTTGTACAGAGAAAACCAGACAGAATTTGTTAATCTGCCCAAAGGGCATTCAAATTCTGAACATTTTTACCTAGGAGAACCTAACTTCAAGAGGTTTTTTCCTGTATGTGGCCCTGTATGTGCCTGCATCTCAAGGAGGGTAGAACGTGGCAGAATATTGGAATGGCAATTATAGGACATTGTCTAGAAGTCAACAATGCTTCTACACTGCAATAAAATAATTCATTAGTTTACCCCTCCTCCTCTTTATTAGCAGAATAAAAGTCTACTCTGCCTAAATTTGCACAAATGCATAGTTTAGTGAGGGAAACAATTACTTTTTGATATCAATTCTTCCATAATTTCCCATGGAAAACATATATGGAAATGGAAATCTTTGAAAAACTATATAATATTTCAGTGGGTATATGAGTTAATCATCTGTGGCTCTGTTGGACATGCATAAAAGGAAACCAATGAGCAGTCTATAAGATGGTTGAGAAGAACATGGTGAAGGGACTCACACTAAATTTGGATATTTAAGAATCATGTCAGTTGAATTAAAGAAACTTCAATTGCTTTGTACCATTGTTTATATATATATATAAATATATATATTTTTATATGTATATATTTATATATATATATTTATATTTATATATATTTATATAAATATATATATATATATATTCTTTTTCTAAACAATAAGTTTTAATGTCTGGAAACAGATGAAAAACAAAACAAAAGAACTGTGCTGATCAAATGAGACATATCTTTGGGATATCATTTAACCTAAATGATAGTTTGCTGTTTTGAACTTGAAGGCCTATTTAAGTTAGTACAGTTAGTTCAAACCTCTATAGACCAAATGTATTCAGAGTAGAGGCTAATGAAAAATTATGGAAATAATAACAAAGAATCTTTAGGGAAATATGGAACCTGAGTGTTGAAGATGCATAAGATCCAATAGACACAAAACTGGATATTGTGTAAGAAAATTTGGGACAGAATATTTGAGCAATCAAAAAGGTGGGCATTCAAATTTTGTCAGCATATATTTATGATGGATTCTCTCTTCTGGTAGTTATAGGATCCTGGTTAACCTCTATTATCTGTAGTTTCTCCCTTATGTCCCCAGCTTTGTATGTGAAAATTAAATTAGCCAGCATGTGAAGAACATTTAATTGATATAAGTATTAAACATAAGTTAGTAATGTAGGCTAGAAACACACTGTCAAGGATTTTGATTAAATGCCTTCTGAAAATATATTAAGGCAGAGGGATCTCCCCACAGACAACCAGTGTAAGCAACTCGGAATTAAAATGGACAGTGGAAAGCCAGCCAGCTTACGTTCAAGCATTGTCTGACCCAGTGGCTTTTGTGAAGGGTGCATGTTCATGGTGTACATCAGGCATGAGCGTACATGCCTGAAGTCAATCCAAATACAGTTCTGATTGATTTTAGACGAAGCAGTTTATTTCAGTCATAGCTCTCTCCATGAAATACTTGCTAGAGGCAAAACATTTTGGGATATTGGATTTGGTACAAAGCCATGTGGCTTTAATTTGTTAACATTTTGAAGTAGCAACTACAGTGTGAGCTGAGAAGTAAAATGCTGCCACGAGACACAGTTGAATAAATTGTTTATGGTCACCCAGGGCACTTCTGGGCCATTTTCTTCTTTCTTTGATTGGTAAGTACTGAGAAAATATCAGTTGCATTGTCTGTTTTCCTGCACACAATTCTATCATGGTACCTAAGCCTACAGTATATTCAAAAGAGTGTTAGAACTTTAGAAGGAACTACTGTTCCTGTCGAAGAAACTTATTCTTTGTCACTATTGATTTGGCAAATTATATTCTATTCCTTAATTTGCACATATGTGACATGAGCTCAAAGTGTGGTTTTACATGCCTGCTTTTCTTATACAAAAATTCTTAAGAAAATCTCCTATCTACTTGTATTGAATAACAAGTGGTATTTATCCAGTGTGCTATACTAGTGAATATTAACACCAAATTTTTCTATAAACCTCAAAATTTCAAGGTCCTAAATGAGATGTGCTTTAGTTGGTGTGTGTGTGTGTGTGTGTGTGTGTGTGTGTGTGTACATGCAGGTGGGCATGTATTGGTCCAAAGCTAGCTCAATGGTTCTTACCCTTTATTTTGAGATAGTCTGGCATTGGCCTGAACTTCCCAACTGAGTGAGACTAGCCAGTCATAAAGCTAAGAGGTATGCGTGACTCAGTCCCTCTGTCTGGGATTACAAGCCTCTGTCCCCATTCACACACACACACACACACACACACACACACACACACACACACTTAGAGACGTTCCCATGAAAATTCAGGCCCCCATTTCTGCACAGAGAATGTGTATTTTCTAATTTACATCTTTTATACTTTTATATAGTCTTTCTTCTCTACAAACTGGCCATGATTCACCTTAAGATAAAAAGTTGACAAAAAAAATGAACACAGTTGGGCATCCTGTATCCTGCCCCCATGATATTTTAATATAAGTATAATTATTGCTCAAGTTGTTCATTTGCTTATAGTAAATAAGAAGCTTAAGTTGGTTCTAGGTTTTGACTCTGCTGTCTAATATGCAGATCATAAAGTCATTCCTAGGAGCCATGGCAATGTTAGTAAAATATCTTTGAGGGAAAGGAAGCTTAAGCACATTTGGATTTCTTTAGGATAAATGTTCTCTTTGTGGTCATTTTGTAGCTGCCAATGCTTGGCATAAAACATTCCTAAATATTGACTACTTGGCTCTTGTAGCATAGTGAGTTCCAGCTTCAGAACTTTACTAATAGTCATCTCCTTTCTAGCCAGCTCTTGTAAGGACATTCAAAGGAACTTTTGTGGGCCTGACTGGAAGGGAACAGACAGAATGTTTTGTTGTTGTTTTTATTGGTTATTTTGTTTATTTACATTTCAAATGTTATCTCCCCCCCTTCCTGGTTTCTCCTCCAGAAACCCCCTCTCCAACTCCACTCCCATTTCTATGAGGGTACTCCCCCACATACACACCCACTCACTCCCGCCTCACCACCATGCCAGGGGTTCTAGGCCTTCACAAGACCAAGGGCCTCCTCTCCTATTGAGGCAAGTTATACAGCTGGAGCCGTGGGTCCCTCAATGTGTATTCCTTGGTTAGTGGTTTAGTCCCTGGGATCTTGTGGGGGGGGGGAGTCTAGTTGGTTGATACTGTTGTTCTTCCTATGGGATTACAATCCCCTTCACTCCTTCAGTCCTTCCCCTAACTCCTGCATTGTGGGGTTCCTGTGCTCAGTCCAATGGTTGGCTGCAAGCACCTCATCTGTCAGACTCTGGCCAAGCCTCTCAGGAGACAGCTATATCAAGCTCCTGTCAGCAGGAACTTCTTAGCATCAGCAATAGTCTATGGGTTTGATGTCTGCATATGGGATGGATCCCCAAGCGGGCAGTCTCTGGATGGCCTTTCCGTCAGTCTCTGCTCCACTCATTGTCCCTGTATTTCCTTTAGATAGGAGCAATTCTGGCCTAAATTTTTTGAGATGGGTGAGTGGTCCCTCAAACGGGGGCTGTGTTTGAGCTCTGGATGTGGTCTCCAGCGGTTCTCTCTCCCCTTTGTTGGGTGTTTCAGCTAATGTCATCCCCATTGGAACCTGGGAGGCTCTTGCTTTCCTGGCACTTGGGACTTTCTGGTGGTTACCCCGAGTTCCCCAACCCAGACAGAATGTTTATTCACAATCCTTTTGATTAGAACTTAACCTCTTGGAAAAACAAGGGAAGCTGTGTCATGTACCCTGATGTACTCAAGTTGGATTTAGACAGCAAATCTGCCCCTGTCACACTAGGTATTAATAATTTACAATTTCTGTTCTGAGTTAAATCTTAAAAATTCCCTGAAGGCCCATGTGTTAAAAGGGTTTGGTTACCACCCTTTGACTGCAGCACTGGAAGGTGGAAGGACCCTTAGAGGTGAGCCCTAATGGAGGGATTTACGTTCTTAGAAGGGGACATTTGGGACCCAAGTCCTTTCCTCTCTCACTTTGCTCTCCAGCAGCCATGAGGTGAACTGCTTGGCTCCATGACATACAGTGTCACCCAATGGCCAAACAGGCCACCTATTGAAACCATGAGGTTAATAAACCTTTCCTCCTCGGGAGCTGTATTTTCCAAACATATTTTGTCTCAGTGATGGGAAGTTAACACAATCTCTTCTAAAATCGTAGGTAACATCTCTGTGATTCCCAATCGTTTGTCCCCTCTGATAACACAATCTGAGATGTACCTGTATGGAGATATTACTGGATTATACATTACTTTAAATCCAGAATATAAGTTATTGCTGATTAATAATTTTAGAAATATCTTAATTTATTGATTTATGAAATAATTATACTTATAAATGCCTCACAAACAGCTACGGACAGTTTGTTATACAGTGATATGCTTGCTCCCTTCCAAAGTAGAAATCGAGAGCTATTTGAATTGCACTTTTAATATTGGTGTATATTTACTCGTAGTTTCTTTTACTTTAATCATTGGGTCTTAAGAGCTGTACTGACATAATTTACTATGAAAAAGGTAAGTACGTTGGTAGCTCTATAGCATTGAGGGGTAAAACCAAAATAAAGCTACCTCTCAATTGGGGGCAGTGTTCATGTATCTGCTTCAAAAATAATCCTGCCAGTTTTATAGATAAATAATTATTTTTTATTATGATACATGAAAGTGCACATAGCATGTTATACAATGCCTTATTTTGTTCAACTGAAATTTCAGTGAATATTGATCAGGAAATTATAAAGTACTTTGAGGGGAAAAGTATTGAAGTAAGGGAATTTAATACGAAATCCAACTGTAGTAGGGCTATTATGTTTCCTACTGGTTCATTTTCAGGAAGTACTGAACCAACATTTTTTTTTCTTTCATACAGAAATTTACGTTTTGTTATTTTTTTCTTCTGGCTGGGTTAGTTGGTAGACAATCTTCATATTGAATTGAAATCTAGTTGTTTCTAGTTGTTTCTCTGAAATGCATCACATGAATACTTTATATTTAACATAAGAGTTCATGTACGTATTTTCTTGATGCTTTTTATATATTAGTTGGGAAAAATAATGTTTATCAACTATGACCTCATGGTAAGGATCACCGGCTTAAAAACAAAATATTTGAGTTTAAGACCAGTCTGTCCCTTAGGACTTGGACTGTCTGTCCCACCTAGATTCATAGCTATGTGTTTTGGAACAAATCATATTAACATTTTATGGCTTAGTTTATAGTTTATTTCCTGTGAAATGCAGGTTGATAAATTGAGGACCATGCCTAAAAGCTTTTGTTTTGTACACTTAATTAGTCTTTTTAAATAATTTGTTTTGGTAGTACTAAGAGTCTTGAACATATGAGGCAAGTGCTCTAAGATTGGGTCATTGAAACAATTGTTTATCAGAGTAGTAGAGCATCTGAGTGCCTATGAACATGATTATAATAAAACTTACTAATGCTTGGTGATGATATTTTATAGTTTATACTTTTTAAATATCTATATTTTATTTACTTTTACATGATTTTAGTGTGTGTGCGTGTGTGTGTGTGCATGCATGTGTGTGCGTGCATGTGTGCACATGTGCATGTGTGCGTGTGTGTGCATGCATGTGTGTGTTTGTGTGTGCATGCATGTGTGTGCATGTATTCACGCGTGTGTGCGTGTGCATGCGTGTGTGCATACGTGTGTGCACTTGTGCGTGCATGTGTACACACGTGTGCACATGTGTGCGTGTGTGCATTTGTGTGTGCATGCATGTGTGCGTGCGTGTGTGCATGTGTGTGCGTGTGTGTGTGCATGTGTGTGCGTGTGTGTGTGCGTGTGTGTGCGTGTGTGTATGCATGTGTGTGTGCGTGTGTGTGCGCGTCCACTCCTGGAGGACAGAAGGGTATTTGATGCTTTGGAGCTAGATTTAGAGGTGTTTGTGAACAATCTGTTGTGGGTGTTAGGTTTTAAATTGTGGTAGCCACAATAAAGCAGCAAGAATTTTTAATGTGTGTGACATCTGTAACTCCTAATTATAATTTTTAAAATTTTCAGTTGAAGATAAAGACAAAAGGAAAAAAAACTGGTTTCTAATTCCACTGTGTTGTGTTTTGGATGTGCAGTCAGATTTGGGGGAAGGCAGTGCCTCTCTATGCCCATGCTGAGGTATCACTTCCCCCTGAGGGACCAGCCACACTTTGCTGTAGGAGGGGAGTTGAGGGAATAGAGATAAAGGCAGAGAAAGAGGAGGGCAGGAGAATGGGGAGGGGGGTGGAGCAGGAGCAAGAGGACAGTGTTGGTATTCTGTCTAAGCTCCACCCCCAGCTACCTGGGAACAGCCAGGTATGCTCCGCCCCACAGCTGCCTAGCAACAGCCAGCTGTGCCTGACTATAAAAGGGGCTGCCTGCCCCCTCCTCCTTCTTTTGTCCCCTCTTACTTGTCTCTTACTTATTGTTCTTCTCTGTTCTTGCCTCCTTCCCACGTGCCCATGGCCGGCCTTTCCTCTCTTCTTCTACTCTTCTTTCATTAAACCTCTCCACAAGGAACCATGTTTCCTGGGTGTGTTCTGTCCGGGCACAGGCTGAGATTTAAAACCTAACAGACAGAGCAAGAGACCAAGAGAAGACCAGCAAGCAGCCCCTTTTACAGTGAGTCAGACATACCCGGTTGTTTCCAGGTAACTGTGGGGCAGAGTCAAGACTAAATGCCATGTAAGGGGTCCAGATTATTTTACTAAATTTAATCTCAATAGAGATGGAAGCTGCATTTAATATAAATATCTGATACAAAACTATCAATATCTGTAAAATTAATGATTAATTCAAGTTTTAAGAAAGTATGATATACTTTAGTTAAGTGGACTCTTTTTTTCCTCCTACATTTTCTTTATATATCTACTCATCAAAATTTCCATTCTCCTGTGTTTTTTTTAGTCAGTTTTTTTAAAAAAAGTACTTTATTTACTATTAAATCAAATACTCAACTTGATGTTAGTTGATAATGGATCTTGTAAATGAATTTTAATAAACTCTATTGGTTCTTAATTTGACTCAGCCAGACCCACCAAAACCAACGCAGAGTCCTAGGGATTTTAAAAATCAGCTCTAGCACAATTGCCAGGTGAATTAGCCTACTCTGGTTTTCTGTAGACTATTAACTCCCTGCTGTGCTTCCAAATACTTGCTGTTTAAGCCTTGCCTGTGCTGCTTCTGCTCCAGCATCCTGTCCTCAGGACTATCAACTCTAAAAACGACTATCAATGTTATACACACACACACACACACACACACACACACACACACACACAAATGCAAATATATTTGTTTTTTTTATTTATAAGAAACTCTTACATGAAATGAAAATTGGTTTTATAAGAAACTAATATATTACCTGGACATGTTTTGCTAGATATAAAATCATAAAAATCTGTGTCTCCATATACTCAGTCATGACCTGCAACAGCAGATCATGGTCCTGGTCTACTCAATCTCAATACTGATTTTTGTCTTGCTTTCCTAGGTCAACATCTTAATTAAATCCATAACCCTATTCAATTCTTTAGGTGTATTGCTTTTTTAAAAGAAGGATTTAAATACTTCCACTGTTCCACTTAGATGTGATTTCCATTGTCCAGGAGCGTATTGTAGCTTTCCACAGACGCTTGGATCTCTGCCTTCATGCTGGTAGTTATGTGTGTGACACTTCTCAGTAATAAAGTGAAAGTTAAAACTACAATGTAAGCTAAAACAACAGAAAACGCAATCTTTGAACTTCGTAGCATAGGATAATGTCTGTTGCTGTTGTTTCAATCTGGTGGAACTCAAAACCAGTGAAAATAGGAAATGTAGAATCAGAATCTTTTTGTTATATATTAATAATTAACTATAAAAATAAGTATACCAAGCATTTCATAATTAGATTGTAAAATTTTATATCATGGGATGTCTTTCACAATTTAAAATGTTTGTAGTAAAACTTACATATCTTTTGTGAATCATGTTCAAAGACACAAAGGAAAGATTTGCAAACAGAGCCATAATTTCATATTTATGTATGTACTATAATTTGCTTGCACGTCCATATTCAGACATAGTTCTAAGTACCTTTAATATACTTTATATTTTACTTGATATCTCATAAAAACCCATATTTCTTTCTACATACTTAAGCATCACCTGCAGGGGGAGGAACATACTGCATCCTCCATTATAGTATCTGAATTCTCATTTTCTGTCTTTGATACCTTGGTCAACACTGTAGTTGAATCCATGACCCTACCTTAATGATTTAGGTACATTGATTCCTTTAGAACTAAGTTTGTATCCATAAAGTGGTTCTATCCACTGAGAATGCTACACTTTTATAATTTTGTGTCCCACCTTTTTCATTTCTATAATTAATGTCATGCTAGACTTATTCTTGCTTTTGTGGTGGCTCCTCTATTAAAATAATAAGATATCTAGATGTAGCCTGGACCAGTGATGAATGCTTGATGGACTACAGGGGCAGAGTTGCAGAACAGTTACAGATTTCCTCCTGTGGTGTGAAAACTTGCATCCTTTGTTTGGCATCTGTTTATATGCTAAGGTTTCTTCTCAATAGTTCTCCCCTCCTGCCTCCCAGAACTGAGGACCAGAGTGCTCACATTTGCTAGACAAGTGCTCTACCACTGAACTAAATCCCCAACCCCTCAATAGTTCTTAACCCCACTAATTCACACATTTATTTATTCACTTATGTACTCTAACTTTGCTTGTGGTTCAAACAGGATCATCAGAGTGTTTGGTTTTTTTTTTTTTTTTGGTTTGTTTTTGTTTTTGTCTTGTTTTTTTAATCACAAATCATTGCCTCAGTAGAATCGATTCCCTAAACTACTCCATTTATTGGGAATCTGGATTTGAACTGAACTATGAATGGTAAACACACTGTAGCAGAACATTTCCTATTCAGATTAGAGTAGCACATATGAGGCTCTGTGGGAGAGACTTCCTCATTCTCTCATGTGAGGTGGGCATCCCTGTGGCCACTAGTGTCATATTTTGGACTCTGTGTGTACCCTGTTAAAATGGGCTTTGTGTCTCAACTGCAGTAATTGCACAGAGCACGTCTGTGTGTTATAAATTTATCAGTTTCTCTGCCTGCTTTATTTTTACTTCATTTCGATTCCTTTACTTATTTCCTTCCTCCCTTGTGGCCCCTGAAAGTTGCTTTGAGATAATTTATCTTTCTGAGTTTCCTGTAGCGAATTATTTTTGGTTCCTCCAGTAGTCTTAGATTTCATGAAAGAATATCCATCTAGTGTTTAGTTGTTCATGGTCTAAATACCTAAGACTGGAATCTGGCATATCAAAACTGAGCAAACACTATTTCCTAAGATTGTTATGAGAACTGGAAAGAAGGATATAATTGTTAACTGTGATCTTTCTACTCTGCAAAAGCGTTGCAGAGTCTCTCATCTTTCAATATCTACTCCAGATAGTCTTTTCTGCTATGATAACAACCATTTTGCTCAGGTAAACATTTTTGTTACACCTATGAGAGGAACTACGTAGGTCTTAGCTCTCTTTCACTGCTGTATTTCTCATAGCACAATGATACACATTTTCATCCACATTGTTGTTATTGCTCTCTTTTTATGATTAAATAATATTCTCCTGTGTATTTCACAACAATTTTCAATTTAATTTTCAGATGAATAAAATGATTTATCGAATTCTTTCCTTTTGTAATGTTTCAATGTATCTGATTTCTTATCTGACAAATAAGTATCAATTTTTCTTGTATTATTTATGTTTTCCTTTTCTCTGTATGTTGCTTCCATGCTCTGTAAAACTTTTTAGTTTGATGGAATTTCATCTGAGTAGTTTTTGGTTTTAGCGTCTTGTGCTATTGGAGTCTTGTCCAAAAGAAAATAGTATGTCCTGAAAATTTCCCCTCATGTTTTCTTCTAAAAGTTTCAAAGGTTTAGGTCTTAGGGTTCAGTTTTTAATCCATTTTAAACTTCCTTTTGAAACAGGTGAAGGACAGATTACAGTTTCTTTATCTGTATGTAGATACCCAGCTTCCCAACACCATTTCTTAAAAAGGCAGTCCTTTATCCATTGTGTGTTCAGAACACCTTTCTTAAAAATCATCTTTTGTTACTATGCAGATTAATTTCCGGGCTTGCTGTATTGCTCTATTGGCCTGAGTCTGATTTAAAGCTGGTATTGGGACCTTGTTATAATAAATAATTTTCTTCTTCAGTATATCATATGTTACCCCACTCATAAACGAAATGAAGAAATAAGAATTGAGCATGAAAAAGAAAAGTGAACACACACACACACACACACACGTATATTATATACACCAGCAGGAGATTTTTGTTTTGTTTTGTCTTAGTTTTAGCTGTACTGTGATTAGTTAGCACAGTACCACTGAATGGCATTGTTCAAACAATGACAATTCTATTTAATGAATGATGAGATTATTTTTTGGGTGACTATTAGTCATTAGTAGACAGTACTGGTATCTTCTGTTTATATTTAATGAAAGAGGTTGAAGCTAATATTTGCCCCAACTGTTCCAGCAACAAATAACTCATTATTTTTGTTTCACAATTGGGTCCCTGATGTTTCAGGTGTCTGTACTGGGCAAATAGTGGTCTCCTATGGTACTCTTTTTAGAAAACTATATTTTCTACTAAGAATCTGCATTAACCAAAGCTGCAAATGTTATGAAATGGCCAAAAGACACAGACACAGACACAGACACAGACACACACACACACACACACACACACACACACACACACACACACATATATATCAACAGACAAATGTATTAATGTTCTAGAACTAAAACAGGCTCTCAAATATATGAGCTCCATAGGACTTTGTTTACTGCACATAATAAATTAAATTAGCATGTTGTTTACTTTCAACAAATAATTAGTTTTTAATTGTAGCAGGAAGTTATTACTGCCAGGGGTTTTATTTATGGAGCTGACTACATCATTCAGCTTGGGGATAAGTGTGTTTACTGTGGAGTGCATGTTATTTACTGTGAGGATTACTTTCACACACAGAACTAAGTGGCAAATTAACTCAGGTAGAGCTCTTTGATAATGCATGCTGCCAGACTGCCTGCCCACAAACTTGAAAATGTGCTGGCATTTGTCTCAGAAACCAGCAAAACAATGAAGATGCATTTGGGATCTGTACTACGATGTATGTAAAATCTATTCTATGCCCAGTTTCTTTGTAGGAAAAGGAAAAGGAATAAAAACTTACTTAATATTTATCGCAGCTTTAAAAAAACACAAAATGTCTGTGATTCACAATACTTTAGCTCCTAATTGTTTGTCGTTAAGCCTATTTCTGTAATGCAGTGACTACTGTGCAGGTTTTGTGGACGCTATTCTTATTCCAGGACACAGCACTTAGTCTTCGGGTTAGGTAGCATTTTGTCATAGCACCAGTAGTTTCACAATTCAAGTGGACTTTGGAGACGCGTACAGCCTACGGAAAATGTACCGACACATCAGAAGCACAATCCAAAAATAACAGAAGACAAATGAGCTGGAACGCGCACTTTGCTGTTCTCTCTGAACGACGACAGAAGCTTCAAGAAGGATAACAAAAGTGCCTGGGCTAATACATTGATTTATTTTTGTCTTTGACACTTTAAAAGAATTAGTTTAATATCGTGGCATCTTGAAAAGAATCCCGATGTAGCAACCTAAGGCAACGTGTCAATAAGAAAGACATACTGTTGTTTTTACTAACCTTACACGTCCGGACTTTTGATTTGTCTTCCTGAAAATCACATGGCTGCATGGAGGATCATCGTGGTATGGACCGTGAGGTGTAAGTGGGCTTTGCTCTAAGCCAACACTTCAGCACTTCCACTAGCACAACACTTTGTTTCCTAGGTTTTGTATTTAGAGATAAATTACAGCCGTGCACGCCTGCGCCCACATGCTCCAGCCTCTCCCTTGCTCTGCAAATCTTAAAAACGCTTATGTTGTTGACTCCTGTTGTTATCTCTTTTGGAAACTTAGAAGCTATAGGAAACCCACTCAGACCCACCTCTCATGGACCAAATAGACCCCACCAGATAAGTACATCTGCCTAAAGTTTCCACTTACTACCTATTCCAAAGGGGGGGGTTCCTCTGGGTTTCAAATGTACGTCTAAGAAATCATATTCTTTTCTCCCAAATATACCTTATCTTATTCTCTGCCTACAATGAATATATATGTGTGTGTTTCATCATCTTGTCAAGTCCAGGCGCTTACTACACCCAGGACAGCTTCAGAGAAGCGACCTACAGATGTTCCAGCCTCCTCTCACAGACACAGACGCTTCTATTGGACCTGTTCCTTCTGACCTGTCCTCAGATGGCTCCACAGACCCTGGACAACAGGGAGACAGCCAACTCTGTGACTGGACAAACATCCCATACCCACTTTTCTAGGTTCCCTAGAGACAAATCGCCCTAAAGCAAGCAGGAAGTAGTCAGAGATCACGATGACCCTATTCCTGCTCCACCTTTGCCTTCCTAATCTTTCTTTTTAATTAAACCAAAATGGGGAATGTTGGCATTCTGTCTAAGCTCCACTTACCAGGGAACAGCCAGGTATGCTCCGCCCCACAGTTGCCTGGCAACAGACAGCTATGCCTCACAATGTATAAGGGCCTGCTTGCCTCCTCTTAATTCTCTCTTGCTCTTTATTCTTCTCTATTCTTGCCCCCTCTCTTGTTCCTTCTCTCCCCGCACCCATTCCCTCCACATGCTATTGGCTGTCCTTTCCTCTGCTCTCCTCCTCTTCTCTCATTAAACCTCTCCAAGTAGAACCATGTAGACATGGTGTGTTCTGTCCGGGCACAGGCCGAGGTTTAAACCCTAACAACAATCCCCACTGTGTCTGATGATGCTATTTTTTCAGAAGAAAATAAAGTCTCAATAGGACAAAATACTTGCCTATTTTCCTGGGTAATGATCATTATTGTAACCTAAATACATAATGCAGGTCCAGGCTGTGATTGGTTAAAGGTCGCTTTCTGTTGAAAATTGGAGGGAATTTCTTCTGTGAATCTTTTTTGTATTCGGTAGGTTTTATAAATACAAACTACATCTTGTTTTTAAGAAATCAAGATATAATGCACAAACAATAAAATTCACATATGTTAAGTGTATAGTTTGGAGAGTTTCTACTACTATATGGGCTACTCTATATCTACATCATTATGTAGATTTTTTACATTTTATTGGTCCCTCCTGTCTTCCCACATTTCCTGAAGTAATCAACAGAACTGCTGGGTTCCAGAAAGCTTCTGCATTTAAGTTAGTAAAATATCTCTTAAAAACTTCATAAACTAAGTACTCATTCAGTAAGCTCACAAGCAAAGTATTAAAGTATCAAATATTTTCATTATTTTGTAGCATTACTAGTCTTTAAATAAGAAATTCTGATAAGTGCCAATCCACTTTTCCTGTGACTGGTGATGAGTATTTTACATAGGCTTATTAGTCGATTTCCTTTTATTATTTGAAAGTATCATTAGAGCTATTTACTTGTGTTTGAGTTTGCGTAGGACAGAAAAGAGAGAGGGGGGAGAGAGGGAGGGAGGAGAAGGAGGAGGGAGGAGAGGGGGAGGGAGGGGAGGGGAGGGAGGGAGAGGGAGGGACTACTTCCCCCTCCCTCACTCCCTTCCTCACTCCCTTATTTCTTCTTCCTTTCTCCCCTTGTTTCTTTTATAGCCATGTGGATCCTCTCGTTTCTGTAATGCTACACAGTGTATGGCTTGAGTTGGTGTTCACTTGCATCCTCCATATTCTTAGCTGGTGCTATTTGGAGAAATAAATTACTTTTCTCATAATTGTACCTTGGTGTGAATCACATCTCTCTGTTGGAACATATTTCTGGACTTTCTGGTTTGTTCCACTCATGTGTATGTCTATTGTGGCACTGACCCACACTGACTTGGTTAATGTAGCTTTGTTGTAGGTTCTGAAACCAAGAGTTTGAAGACTTTAAAGTTCATTCATCATGTTCAAGATATTCATAGAATCCCAGGGTTCATTTTCACAAATATTTCAGCATATCAATTTTTACAAAGAGGATAGCTGGGATATTGATTGGATTGCACTAAATCAAAAGAAATTAATATTACAAATTTCAAATTAATGAACATTGCATTTTTCTCCAGTTATCCAGGTACTAAAAAAATTATCAGCGTTATTTTCAATGAAAGATGCTTGAACCTTTGATGTGAACTTCATGCCTAAGGATTTTAGGTTTGAGAACTGATAGAAACCATAAACCTTGGTTTCTAACTGATAACTACCGGGAACAGTGATGTGATTCACTATGTACATACTGACCTTTATCCTGAGATATTTCTAAGTTTTGTTGTGAGTCTATGAGTTTCAAACTGATTCCTTGGGATATTCTACTTCAATGAATGTGGCTGCAAAAAGCCACAATATATCTTTTACAATTACATATACTATAATTTTCAAACTGATTTTATCTGCCAATCATTTTGATTAGAGGTCATAGAACAAGCATTGCTCAGACACCAGAAACTCAGTTAGAAAGTTTTATACACAAACACGTTTTGATTGTTTCTAAATCAAAGCAACTTAGAGAAGAAAGGGTTTATTTCAGCTTATACTTCTAGGTCACAGTCTATCACTGAGTGGAGTCAGGGTAGGAACTCAAGCAGAGCAGGAATCTGGAAGCAGAAATAGATGCAGAAGTGATGGAGGAGTGCTGCTTACTGACTTACTCATTCATGAATTGCTCATCCTGCTTTTCTCTAGAACACAAGCCCACCAGGCCAGGACAGGTATGGCCCACCCTGACATAAAACTAGATAGCACAATTGTCTTAGCATTTTAGACATTTTGTACATTTTTTACAGGTTTGACTTTCTTTAATCAAAACACTAAGAGAAAGTATCAATTATTTGTCTTTAATTAGTTCTGTCAAGAATCAGGTAAATAATCTTAGTACAGTTACTTTAAATTTTTAATGTATTTATTCGTTACAAAATAAAATTTAAGACATCAACAATTTTTGGAAGCTCACGCTTTAACTTCTGTGTGCATATGATCCTTGATCTTAGTTTGGTTGATGCTGTTTTTATCTGTTTCCTACTTAAACAAAATACTACCTTGTCCCTGGCCTTTTTGTTAGCTATTAGGTAATTTTTAGAATATCATAGTTTAGATTATCATCCTAAAATAGTGATATATGATGCAAATATTAAAAATGAACCTGAAAAAAGAATTACAGGATGAAAGCACACAATCTTAAAAGTTATTATCTTGAATGTACTGCAAAGAGAAACATTCCACTCTGCTTGGAATAATTCGAAGATGACCATGTGGTGAGACTCTAGGACATATTGCCATCACTTTCAATCACAGTCACTTTATAGTTAAGGGATGCCCTTAAAAAAGTATGTATATCCTTTTGAATATGAAGAAAATGTTCAAATATTTCTCCTCATCATAGCTATTTTACAACTGCTTTGGGAGAATTGCATTGAAAATGCTGTGCAGTTAGCAGAGGGTCTAATGACATAGGCCTAGATATCTGTTGCTCAAGTTTCTCCATCAAGAAATCTAAAAAAAAGCTCTGCCTACATTTTATGATATGAACCAACTAATTACATCATTATCCAAGCCAGATATTATTTTAGGTGAAAATATATTCAATTTAGTGATGTCATGATTCAGAAATTATGATGAAACAATTCCCCATTATGTAATGCATACAAGGAGACATGCTGCTAAATTTATCAAGGGCTTAACTTATAGATGGGCCAGCACCCATTGAAAACATTGAAAATACACTTGGACTAAGGATAGATTTTAGACACATTATGGAAGGTCATTAGAGACCTTAATAATTTTGGGTTATAAGTAGCATACTCATGGAGGAAACAAGACTGAAAAAGACCAAACAGGAAGCATGCTCAAAGGAAGGTATCAGGATTAGTTCCCTAAGCCTGGATTTAAGCTGCAGATTAATTACTGTAAGTGCAGACTTGAGAGTTCTGTTTCCATGGTTTATAAAATTTCCTATGTGGCCAAAACCAAAAGAAAAATTATTAATTAATAGGTGGATGTGGTATTGTGTCAGTAATTGCTATCTACATAAATAGAACATTCAGAGCTGGACACAACTTAAAGTCATCAATAATTGCTTTTTGTACTTATTTTTATCTCTATATATTTTCCTGAGTGCTAGGTAGCTCTTAATTTTGTTAAGATTTTATGATCTGTATAAAATTTGATGAGGAAACCTTTATACTAACCTTTCTGCACAAAATATTGGGTAGGCAAGCAGAACATGTGTGTTGTATGTGTGTGTGTCTGTGTGTGTGTGTCTGTGTGTGTGCGTGCATGCGTGTACTTTTAAATACACTTCTGAAAAATTAAAACATTTATTAGCAAGACTTGCTATAGTTTTGAAAAGGGGAGTGGGTCTAACATACATTCTGCCCCCATCATACCTATGATATTACATCTGTATCCCTAATATATTTTCAGGTTGATAATGGGATTTTACACGTATGGAATTCTATAATGGCACTTTCTTTGTCCCATTTTATCTCTGTGGATGTGTCAATGGTAAGATTTAAAAGAATTTAAATAGTAATCCTTATAGCTGATTTTACAAGATATCTTTAATTAGATGAGACCTCTTAGCGAAAAGAGAAAAGGTTAAAGAAAGTAGTGTCAAAGAGGGGAGGGAGGAAGGATGTAAATATTTGGAAACAGGTTTTGTTTTGTTAATTGTTTGGAAGCTTGAGGTCTATTTTTTTCAGAGTTTGGGAGAAAAACTACAAAGCAAGCAAACATCTGGAAGGTGGCAGGATGCAGACTATGAAGAGGTAGAAGAAAGACAAGCCTTTGGAGAGAACTTCAGCAACAGAGTTCTCTCTGTTCTGTAGAAAGAAGTGGGAATGTGGAAGGAGCCTTCAGAGAACACAGTGAGAGAGAACAGAATGAGATAGGAAAGAACCGTTGGATTTCTGTCTACAAAGTAGAGACATAAAAGGTGGGTGGGGGGAATTACACTGCTAGAGTTAGAACTTACAAAGTGGGCAGGCTTAGCAGTGAAGATCTGAAGGCCACTGCTACAGGGGAGTGGCTTCTGTCAAGTATAGATATATAATCACATTAAAGGATAATTTCTCCCATCGCCTTATAATTTTTTTATGTATGTTATCCAACTTGAAAGGCAGTTTCCTGTCAAGCACAGCTGGATTATTAGGGCAATGTTCTAATCTATGAAACAGATTAGAGTGTCTCCATGTAGGGCCAGAATCCAACCTGAGATTTTGAAACAGTTACCAAAGTTACATCATTTTAGCACCTAGTTGGCACATAAGTAACTTAGTCCATCTAAGACCTGGAGCATAGGCAGACTATTGTTTTTTTTTAATAATTATATTATTTTTTGGAGATTAAAATATAATTACCTATTTTCCTCTTTTCATTTTTCTCCATCCAACTCCTCACATGTACTCCTCCTTACTGTCATTCAAAATTTCAGGATCTCTGTCTTTGTCTCTCTATCTCTGTCTCTCTGTGTCCGTGTCTGTCTCTGTCTGTTTGTCTGTCTGTCTCTGTCTTCCTCTCTCCCTCTCTCTCTCTCTGTCTCTGTCTCTGTCTCTGTCTTTGTCTCTCTCTGTCTCTCTCTCTGTCTCTCTCTCTGTCTCTCTGTCTCTCTCTCTGTCTCTCTCTCTCTCTCTCTCTCTCTCTCTCTCTCTCTCTCTCTCTCTCTCTCCATCCCCCCTGGTTTTGGTTTTTTGAAATAGTTTTCTCCATGTACCCCTGGCTGTCCTATACCTCACTCTGTAGATCAGGTTGATCTTGAACTCACAGAGATCTTCCGCCTGGGAATAAAGGCATGGGCCACCACTTCCCTGCAAACACAGATTTCTTTTCCTTATGTATATATTTATACACATACACACATATATTTATAAATATAATCATACAACTTCCTCTGTACATGTTAGTTTTACATATAAATTTTAGGGATGACCATTTGCTATTGGACCAGCTATTGGTGTGCTCTTCTCATAGGAAAACTATTTATCCTCCTCAGCATTTCATCGTGGCTGGTAGTTCTTTTTCTCTTCTTTCCTTTCCTTTTCTTTTCTTTCTTTTCTTTTCTTTTCTTTTCTTTTCTTTTCTTTTCTTTTCTTTTCTTTTCTTTTCTTTTCTTTTCTTTTTTTTCCTCGGAGCTGAGGACCGAACCCAGCGTCAACCATTGAGCTAAATCCCCAACCTCGGTAGTTCTCTTTCTAAGCTTGAGGCCTGGGGAGCTGTCCCTCTTCCACGTTAGTACGTCTGTTAGTGTCATCCCTGGTCATATCCTGTTTAGGCAGCCAGTTGGCGAGGCTTTATGGCGCATCTTCTCACACATTGCGAGGAGAATCTATCTCACAGCAGCAAACGTCCTGGTTTTTGACTCTCATATAATTGCCCCACCCACTCATTTGCATTGATCCCTGAGCCCCCTGTGCTAAGTGTGTAGGAAACATCCCAGTCAGAATTCCAGACATTGCCATTTCTGCGTGTTCCCACTCTCTTCCTTTCATGATGTAGCCTTTAGAGGCATGACTAACGGCACGTCCTATTTCATCTAACGCCTGCGGCTTCTTTCTTCTTAGTCCCTAAATAGAATTAAGGGAAAAGGAAGAAAATGGTGCAGTTGGGCACCTTATCCCAGGTGTCGCCATATTTATCTGAATAGATAGATATGAATAGATAAATAGATAGAAGTATTTATGCTTTTCTATAGTTGATGTTAAAGTAGGTGGCACTTAATAAGCTTTCACAAAGAGCTAGTTTTGTTTTTATTAAAAAATTCATTTCACAGATAAGACATAATGAGTGGAGAAATAATGGCAACACAACAACACACAGGCAGCTCTAAAACACTGTCAGAGCTGACGGCTTAACAGGGAAGACAGAGACTTTGCATTTAGTAGGTCAGGAAAAGAGGGACGTAGAGTGCAGAGAAAATTCATAGACAACTTAAAAATACTCCCCAGCACATGTTCCTTCAAATCCCTGCCAATTGTTCTTGAATCATAAGAGTTTCTCTGCAGGATTTCTGGTAAGAGAAAAAAATTTCCTGCCCATCAAAAAATTAAATCCTATGAATTGAGAGACATATGTAACAGACAAAATTGTTAAATATTAATGTTTGTACTGAGGATTTTGCTATCATTATTTTATGCTGGCATTCATTAGCCTGATTCAAGTGTGGCAGCTGTCAAACAAAGCTTACCTGCCTCAGAGAGAATCTGTGAAACATTAACCAGCAAAAGGTCTCTGGACAGGGATTAGGAAATGTGCTTCAGGTTACAGGATGGTCACAAACTGCTGTGACCTCTACTATTCCAAGATCCAAGTGAGATGTCCAAGTGAGATGAATTATCTCAAGATGAAAAGAGAGAGGAGATGGAGAACCAAGAGAGGAGAAATAAAACAAATCCACACTGTGGTTCTTTAATATGATTTGTAAAACATTTGTAAAATATTACTAAGGTATAAATAAGTCACAAATTCTAAAAGTAATCCAATATCATGTATAGTTTATGACATAATTACAAAATTTATTTCACTATTAATAATATTAATATTATTATAGGGTCATTGTTCTTTTTTTAAGTGTGTAAACCTACAGGAATCTGCTCCAAGAGTTGCTAAAAGGATTTCATTGTCCAGTCAATAGTTTATTTACAAATACATGTCTCCAAAAAATTCTATGGTTGTACTAAAATATCATAAAACTGTTAAGAATGTGACTTTTTCCTAGAAGTACACAATTGTATTAAGGACAGAAAGACTGGCTGGATCAAGAATGTGTAATCTAGTTCCACATTCTCTACTGTTAAAATACAACAAGATTGCATAAAATAAATGAATGGTATCTGTATTCATGTGGTAATAAAGATACAGAAGACAAAGATTGACCCATAGAAGTAGTAGAATAGTTAATACTACTAATAGTAGAATAGAATAGTTAATACTGACATTTGTTGGGGTAAAGTTGATCTTAGCCTCAAATGATCAAGGGGGCAGAGGATATGGGAGAGGGAAGAAAGGGGATAACATTTGAAATGTAAATACATAAAATATCCAACATTATTTTAAAAAGGAAACGTTAAAAATCATTGAACTCTTACACTGAAAGATGTGGGTATTCTAGTGTCTCAGGGATGCTACCAGGATAGTCAGTGATCAAGTTTCAAGATGTGGTTATAACCTTAAATAATCACCAATTTCCAGCCTTGTATTCATATATCAAGTATCAGAAAAATGAGCAGAAGACAAAATGCAAACTACATCCATGCAGATTGTCAGGGATACCTTCAGACTACTCCTGCCTGCAAAGAAGGCTGTAAAAATAAGCATTCTTCCAAGGAGCCATGCTCCAAAATTTTAAGCAGGATTCTATCAGCACACAGTACATGAGAAGGAACACTAAAAGCACCTGGCAATCTGAATGAGAAGAAGTAGGTTTGGGGATTTAGCTCAGTGGTAGAGCCTAGTAAGGCAAGGCCCTGGGTTCGGTTCTCAGCTCCGGAAAAAAAAAAGTAAAATACTGGAAAAAGTAATTCAGAATATTAAGAACAAAGTATGACATATGTGTTAAAGGTTAAAAAAATTTAAATGTAAAAAAGGAAGCACAATGTCAAATATTTTTCAGACATTCAAACTAACACTCTGTGGGTATTTCATGGAGTTAGATAAGATTTTTTACAACTGTTAATTTTTAAAGTAAGAAATTAACCTCTGAATAATACTGTAAAAGAAACTGAAGAGCAAAGAAAGAAAATGAGGACAGTAGGATCTTCCTGGATCACAGCCAGCAGAGGAGAGTTGCCTGCAGTCCACTGACCTCCACTGTCTGGCTCTGGGCTCACCCTGGCATGCCAAAGAGCCTTTCAGAAACTCAAGAGCATCCTTTTCCCTGTGGAGGTCTCCAGGGGCTTAAGGAACAACCAACTTAGAACTGGACCCCACTTGCCAGCTGGGTCTACCTGGGGCACAGCCAGTATAGGTGAGGTGTGCACTGCATGCTGGCCTACATTGTATCACACACCCACAACTCTTCCTCCCTTTCTGAGGAGGCCTGTGGCATCAAGATCAACCAGCCAGCACCAGGGCAATCATATGGCTAAAGGCCAGCATAAAAAACACAATCAACAGGAGCCAAGACAAGAAGACAGCACCAGAGCCCAGTTAACACACGACAGCAAGCCCTGGATATCCTAACACAGTTGAAGTACAAGAAGAGGATCTTAAGTTTAATCTTATAAACATAAAAGAGGTCTTTAAAAAGGAAATGAATAAACCCCTTAGTCAAATACAGGAAAATACAATCAAACAGGTGACCAAAATGAAAAACCTGTTCAAGAACTGAAAAAGTAGAAATAGCAGAAAAAAAGAGACCACAAACTGAGGCAATCCTGGAGATGGAAAACCTAGGAAAGAGAACAGAAACTACAGATGGAAGCATCACCAACAAAATATAAGAGATGGAAGATAGAATCTCAGGCATAGAATATATGATAGAAGAAATTAATACCTCAGTCATAGAAAATTCTAAATCTAAATATTTCCTGACATAAAACATTGAGGAGATTTTGGACACTGTGAAAAGACCAAACCAAAGAGCATTATGATTAGAAGGAGAAGATTCTCAACTCAAAAGCCTAAAAATTATCTTCAATAAAATCATAGAAGAAATTTTCTCTAACCTGTAAACATACAAGAAGCTTAAACAAAACGAAATACATTGGAACAGAAAAAAATTGTCTTGCCACACAATAATAAAAACATTAAATGTACAAAACAAAGAAAGAATATTAAAAGCTGTAATGTAAAAAGGCCAAGTAACATATAAAGACAGATCTATCTGAATTTCACCTGACTTCTCAATTAAGTCTGTAAGAGCAAACAGGATAGATGTTTTTCTGGACCCTAGGAGACCACAGATGCCAATCCATATACTGCTATCCAGGAAATCTTTCAATAACCATATATGGAGAGAACATGATATTCCATGACGAAACCAAATTTAAAGAATATATTTTTACTAATTCAGCCAATTGGAGGATATTAGAAGTAAAACTTCCACACAAGAAAGGTAACTAAGCCCAACAAAATACAAGAAATAAATAATTTAACACCAAAAAAAAAAAATCAAAGGAAGAAAACACACACACACACACACACACACAAACATTACCAACAACAAAATAATAGGAATGAACAATCACTGGTCACTGATATCCCTCAACATCAGTGGACTGAATTACTCAATAACAACACATAGGCTAGCAGAATGGACATGTAAACAGTATCCACCATTCTGATATACACAAGAAGGACACCTCAGCAACAAAATTAGGCATTACATCAGAGTAAGTCTAGAAAAAGGTTTTACAAATGGACCCAAGAAATTAGAATTGCCATTCTAATATCTAATAAAATAAACTGCCAGAAAATAATAATAAAAATTATTCAAATTCATCAAAGAAAAAAAACTACCAAGATGTCTTCTCAATTCTGAACAGCTATACTATAAATGCAAGGGCACCCACATTTTTCTTTGTTTGTTTGTTTTTTTTTAATCTTTATTAACTTGAGTATTTCTTATTTACATTTCGATTTTCATTCCCCTTCCCGGTTTCCATGCCAACATCTCCCTCCCCCTCCCCCTCTATATGGGTGTTCCCCTCCCCATCCTCCCCGCATTACCGCCCACCCCCCAACAATCACGTTCACTGGGGGTTCAGTCTTGGCAGGACCAAGGGCTTCCCCTTCCACTGGTGCTCTTACTAGGCTTACATTGCTACCTATGAGGTCAGCGTCCAGGGTCAGTCCATGTATAGTCTTTGGGTAGTGGCTTGGTCCCTGGAAGCTCTGGTTGCTTGGAATTGTTGTTAATATGGGGTCTTGAGCCCCTTCAAACTCTTCCAGTCCTTTCTCTGATTCCTTCAATGGGGGTCCTATTCTCAGTTCAGTGGTTTGCTGCTGGCATTTGCTGTATTTGTTGTATTCTGGCCGTATCTCTCAGGAGAGATCTACATCCGGTTCCTGTCGGTCTGCACTTCTTTGCTTCATCCATCTTATCTAGTTTGTTGGCTGTATATGTATGGGCCACATGTGGGGCAGGCTCTAATGGGTGTTCCTTCTGCCTCTGTTTTAAACTTTGCCTCCCTATTCCCTGCCAAGGGTATTCTTGCTCCCCTTTTAAAGAAGGAGTGAAGCATTCACATTTTGGCCATCCCTCTTGAGTTTCAAGTGTTCTGTGCATCTAGGGTAATTCAAACATTTGGGCTAATAGCCACTTATCAATGAGTGCATACCATGTGTGTTTTTCTGTGATTGGGTTACCTCACTCCAGGATGATATTTTCTAGTTCCATCCATTTGCCCTAAGAATTTCATAAAGTCATTGTTTTTGATAGCTGAGTAATATTCCATTGTGTAGATGTACCACCTTTTCTGTATCCATTCCTCTGTTGAAGGGCATCTGGGTTCTTTCCAGCTTCTGGCTATTATAAATAAGGCTGCTATGAACATAGTGGAGCACGTGTCTTTGTTATATGTTGGGGCATCTTTTGGGTATATGCCCAAGAGAGGTATCACTGGGTCCTCAGGTAGTGCAATGTCCTCAATTTTCTGAGGAACCTCCAGACTGATTTCCAGAATGGTTGTACCAGTCTGCAATCCCACCAACAATGGAGGAGTGTTCCTCTTTTTCCACATCCTTTCCAGCATTTGCTGTCGTCTGAGTTTTTGATCTTAGCCATTCTCACTGGTGTGAGGTGAAATCTCAGGGTTGTTTTGATTTGCATTTCCCTTATGACCAAAGATGTTGAACATTTCTTTTTTTTTTCAGTTTGTTTTTTTTTTTTTTTTTCTTTCTTTTTTTTATTAACTTGAGTATTTCTTATATACATTTCGAGTGTTATTCCCTTTCCCGGTTTCCGGGCAAACATCCCCTTCCCCCTCCCCTTCTTTATGGGTGTTCCCCTCCCCATCCTCCCCCCATTGCCGCCCTCCCCCCAACAATCTAGTTCACTGGGGGTTCAGTCTTAGCAGGACCCAGGGCTTCCCCTTCCACTGGTGCTCTTACTAGGATATTCATTGCTACCTATGAGGTCAGAGTCCAGGGTCCTTCCATGTATAGTCTTTAGTTAGTGGCTTAGTCCCTGGAAGCTCTGGTTGCTTGGCATTGTTGTACATATGGGGTCTCGAGCCCCTTCAAGCTCTTCCAGTTCTTTCTCTGATTCCTTCAACGGGGGTCCTATTCTCAATTCAGTGGTTTGCTGCTGGCATACGCCTCTGTGTTTGCTGTATTCTGGCTGTGTCTCTCGGGAGAGATCTACATCCGGCACCTGTTGGCCTGCACTTCTTTGCTTCATCCATCTTGTCTAATTGGATGGCTGTATATGCATGGGCCACATGTGGGCAGGCTCTGAATGGGTGTTCCTTCTGTGTCTGTTTTAATCTTTGGCTCTCTATTCCCTGCCAAGCATATTCTTGTTCCCCTTTTAAAGAAGGAGTGAAGCATTCACATTTTGATCATCCGTCTTGAGTTTCATTTGTTCTAGGCATCTAGGGTAATTCAAGCATTTGGGCTAATAGCCACTTATCAAAGAGGAATGGATACAGAAAATGTGGTACATCTACACAATGGAATATTACTCAGCTATCAAAAACAATGACTTGATGAAATTCATAGGCAAATGGTCGGAACTGGAAAATATCATCCTGAGTGAGGTAACCCAATCACAGAAAAAACACACATGGTATGCACTCATTGATAAGTGGCTATTAGCCCAAATGCTTGAACATTTCTTTAGGTGTTTCTCAGCCATTCGGCATTCCTCAGCTGTGAATTCTTTGTTGAACTCTGAACTCCATTTTTAAATAGGGTTATTTGTCTCCCTGTGGTCTAACTTCTTGAGTTCTTTGTGTATTTTGGATATAAGCCCTCTATAAGTTGTAGGGTTGGTCAAGATCTTTTCCCAACCTGTTGGTTGCTGTTTTGTCCTAACCATAGTGTCCTTTGCCTTACAGAAGCTATGCAGTTTTATGAGATCCCATTTGTCAATTCTTGATCTTAGAGCATAAGCCATTGGTGTTTTGTTCAGGAAATTTTCTCCAGTGCCCATGTGTTCGAGATGCTTCCCCACTTTTTCTTCTATTACTTTGAGTATATCTGGTTTGATGTGGAGGTCCTTGATCCACTTGGTCGTAAGCTTTGTACAGGGTGATAAGCATGGATCGATCTGCATTATTCTACATGCTGACCTCCAGTTGAACCAGCACCATTTGCTGAAAATGAAAATCTTTTTTCCATTGGATGGTTTTGGCTCCTTTGTCAAAAATCAAGTGTGTGGTTTCATTTCTGGGTCTTCAATTTTATTCCACTGGTCTATTTGTCTGTCTCTGTACCAGTACCATACAGTTTTTAATCACTATTGCTCTGTAATACTGCTTGACTTCAGGGACAGTGATTCCTCCAGAAGTTCTTTCATTGTTGAGGATAGTTTTATCTATCCTGGGTTTTTTGTTATTCCAGATGAATTTGCAAATTGTTCTGTCTAACTCTTTGAAGAATTGGATTGGTATTTTGATGGGGATTGCATTTAATCTGTAGATAGCTTTTGGTAAAATGGCCATTTTTCTATATTAATCCTGCCAATCCATGAGCATGGAAGATCTTTCAATTTTCTGAGGTCTTCTTCAATTTCTTTCTTCAGAGACTTGAAGTTCCTATTGTACAGATCTTTTACTTGCTTGGTTAAAGTCACACTGAGGTATTTTATATTATTTGGGGCACCCACATTTTTAACAGAAACATTACTAAGTTTAAATCATTCATTGAAATCCATACATTAATATTGGGAGACTTGAACAACCCACTCACACCAATGGACAGGTGATTGAAACAGAAGCTAAACAGACATAACGAAACTAATAGATGTCATGAATCATCTAGACATAAGAGATATGTACAGAACATTTCACCCAAACACAAAGGAATATACTTTCTTCTCATCACCTCACAAAACCTGCTCCAAATTTGAGTGTCTATTTAATCAGGAAGCAAGCCTTAACAGATACTAGAAAATTGAAAATATTCGTCCCTTGCATCTTATTAGATTGCCATGAATCAAAGAAGGACTTTAACAACAGAAACAACAAAAAGCATACAAAATCATAAAAAGTGAACAAATCTCTAATTAATGATCATTGAGTCAATGAAGAAATAGAGAAATTTAAGACTTTATAGAATTCAATGAAAATAAAGGTACAACATACCCAAACTTATGGGAAATGAAATGCAGTCTTAAGAGGAAAGTTCATAGCACTAATTGCCTTCAAAAGTTACTTGAAGAGATCTCTTATTAGCAACTTAAGAACACAGCTGAAGACTCTGGAACAAAAAGAAGAAGATTACATACAAGAGGACTGGATGGCCGGAAATCTAACTCAGTACTGAAATCACAAAATTAGAAAGGAAGACAATGATACAAAGAATTCTTTGATTAAACCAACAAAATAGACAAATCCTCATCAAATCTAATGAAAATGAAAAGAACAAATATCTAAATTCACAAAATCAGAAATGAGAAGGGGAAGATAACAAAAAACACGGAAGAAATGAAAATAATTATGTTTCACTTCGAAACCATTTATTGCACAAAACTGAATAATCTAAATGAAGTGGAAGATTTTCTGGATACATTCCACTTACCAATGTTAAATCAAGATAGGTAAACATTTAAATAGTACTATAATGTCTAAGGAAATAAAAGCAGTCATTAAAAGATTCCCAACAACAGCAACAACAATCCCAGGGCTAAATGGATGTCAAATTTTCTGAGAAACCTCCTCCAAACTGATTTTCAGAGTGGTTGTACCAGCTTGAAATCCCACCAACAATGGAGGAACATTCCTCTTTCTCCACATCCTTGCTAACAACTGACAGTTGTCACTTGAGTTTTTGATCTTAGCTATTCTGACTGGTGTGAGGTGGAATCTCAGGGTTCTTTTGATTTGCATTTCCTTGATGACTAAGGATGCTGAACATTTCTTTAGGTGCTTCTCAGTCACTCGATATTCCTCAGCTGAGAATTCTTTGTCTAGCTCTGTACCCCATTTTTAATAGTGTTATTTGGCACTTTGGAGTCTAACTTCTTGAGTTCTTTGTATATATTGGATATTATCCCTCTATAGGATATAGGATTGGTAAAGATCTTTTCCAAATCCACAGGTTGTCATTTTGTCCTGTTGATAGTGTTCTTTGCCTAACAGAAGCTTTCAATTTTGTGAGATCTAATTTGTCTATATTTATTTTAGATCCTGAGCCATGGGTGTTCTATTCAGGAAATTTTCCCCTGTGCTGATGTGTTCAAGGTTCTTTCCCACTTTCTTTTCTATTAGATTCAGTGTATCTGGGTTTATGTAGAGGTTCTTGATTCACTTGCACTTGAGCTTTATACACATAGATGAAAATGGGTCAATCTGCATTCTTCTACACACTGAACACCAGTTGAACCAGCACCATTTGTTGAATATGCTGTATTTTGTCTACTGTACACTTTTGGCTCCTTTGTCAAAGATCAGAAGTGTGGTTTAATTCTGAGTATTCATTCCTATTTTATTGATCTACTTGTCTGTCTCTATAACAATACCTTGTGGTTTTTATCCCTATTGCTCTGTAGTACAGCTTGAGATCAGGGATGGCGATTCCCCAAGAAGTTCTCTTATTATTGAGAATAGTTTTTGCTATCCTGGATTTTTTTGTTATTACACATGAATATGAGAATTGCTCTATCTCTGTGAAAAATTGAGTTGGAATTTTGATGAGTATTGCACTGAATCTGTAGATTGCTTTTGGTAAGATGGCCACATTTTACCTTGTTTATCCTGCTGATCACTGAGCATGGGAGATCTTTCCCATCTTATGAGGTCTTCTTTGATTTCTTTCTTCAGAGACTTGAAGTCCTTGTCATACAGATTTTTCCCTTGTTTGGTTAGAGTTACACCAAGATATTTTATATTAATTTTGACCTGTGAACAGTGTTATTTCCCTAATTTCTTAATTAGCCCATTTATCCTTTGACTAGAGGATGGCTACTGATTTGAGTTCATATAAACAAAGCCAAAAGAAAAAAATACATGATCATTTTATTAGATGCTGAAAAATCGTTTGAGAAAATACAATACCGCTTTATGTTAGAAAATCAGGAGTTTGAAGCCCATATGTAAACATAATAAAGCATAATACAGAAAGTCAATAGCCAACATCAAACTAAATGGAGAGAAACTTAAAGCAATTCCACTAAAATAAGGAACTAGATAAGGCTGCCTACTCTCTCCCCATCTATTTAATAGAGCACTTGAAGTCTTAACCAGTGCAATTAGACAGCAAAAGGAGATCAAAGGGGTACAATTTGGAAAGAAAGAAGACAAGATATCATTATTTGCAGATGATATGATAATATAGTTAAGTGACCCCAAAAATTCCACCAGAGAACTACAGATGATGAACAATTTCAGCAAAGCGGCTGGATATAAAATTGACTCAAACAATTCTACCAGCCTTTCAAAAAAGAGCCGATACCAGTATTCCTCACACTAGTACACAAAATAGTAACAGAAGGAAAATTGCCTAACTTATTCTATGAGGCAACAGTTAATCTGATACATAACCACACAACAACTCAACCAAAGAAGAGAATTTCAGATGAAGTTTCCTCATGAACATTGATGTAAAAAAATACTCAATAAAATATTTACAAACTAAATGTAAGAACACATCAAAAACATCATCCAACATGATCAAGTGGGCTTCATCCCATTGATGCAAGACTGCTGCAATATATAAAAATCTATCAAAGTAATTCATCACATAAATAAAGTGAAAGAAAAAAGTCACATGATCATATAATTAATGCTGGAAAACTTTGACAAATTGAGCACCTTTACATGTTAAAAATGTAAGAGAGATAAGGGAAACAATGCATATACCTAAACATAATAAAGGGAATATATTGCAAGCTAAGAGCCAATATCAAATTAAATGGGGTGAAACTTAAAGCAATTTCACTAAAATCAGGGACAAGTCTGTCCATTCTCTCTCTATCTCTTAAATATAGTGCTTGAAGTTACAGCCAGAGCAATAAAACAACTAAAAGGGAACAAGTTGATACAAATTGAAAAATAAGAAGCCAAAGCATCACAAATGATATCTCAGAATACATAAGTCAGACCAAAATTTCTACCAGAGAACTCCTACAGAATATAAATACCTTCAGCAAAGTGGCTAGATACAAAATTAACTCCAGAACATCAGTGGTCCCCATGATCAATAGTCTGAGAGTGAAATCAGGGAAATCACTGCCTTCACAATAACCAGAAATGAAATATAATATCTTGGTGTAATTCTAACATAGCAAGTAAAAGACCTTTTTAGCAAAACTTCAAGGCTTTGAAGATAGAAATTAAAGATATCATCACAAGATGGAAAGATCTCCCATGTCCATGGATTGGTAGGATTAGCATAGTAAAAATGGCCATTTTACCCAAAACAACTTGGGTTTAATGCAATTCCCAATCATCATTCCAAGACAATATTTTTTACAGATCTTAAAACAATTCTCACATTTATATGGGAAAGTAAAAAACCCAGGATAGTGAAATTTTTCCTTTACAATAAAAAATTTCAGGAGGTATCCACATCCTTGATTTCAAACTGTACTGCATTGGAGTAGTAATAACAAGTGCATGGTATTGGTATACAAAACAGACAACTTGGTTAATGGAAATGGACCAAAGATCCTGGAATAAAACTGCATACCTATGGACACTTGATTTTTTTTATAAAGAAGCCAAAACCATACAATGGAAAAAAGAAAGCATCTTCAACAAATGGTTCTGTTTTACCTGTAGAGGAATATAAATAGATCTACGTTTATCACCCTGCACAAAACTCAATTCCAAGTGGATCAAGGACATCAACATAAAAACAGATACACTAAGTGTAATAAAAGAAAAAAGTGGGAAATAATCTTGAGTGTGTTTGCACACAAGACAACTTCCTGAAGAGAATACCCATAGTTCAAGCACTAATATCAACAATTAATAAACGGGGCCTCATGAAACTGAAATGCTTTTGCAATGTGAAGGATACAGTCAATAGGACAAAACAGCAACCCTCAGATTAGAAAAAGATCTTAACCACCTTCCCTCCTACAAAGGGCTATTATCCAAAATATATAGATTAAGGTATTATACACCAACAAACCAAACTATTCAATTAAAAAGTGGACTACAGAACTAAATAGAGAATTCTCAAGAGAGGAATCTCAAATGGCTGAGAAGCACTTAAAGAAATGTTCAAAGTCCTTCTTCATCAGGGAAGTAAAAATCAAAACCACCCTGAGAGTCCATCTTACCTCCATCAGAAATGCGAAGATCAAAAACTCAAGGGACAGTTCATGCTGGTGAGGTCATAAAGTAAGGGGAACTCTTCTCCATTTCTTGTGGAAGAGAAAATTTGTACAATCTCTCTGAAAATCAATTTGGTGCTTTCTCAGAAAATAGGAAATAGTTCTACTTCAATCCCTAACTATACTCCTCCTGCGCATGTGCCCAAAATATGCTATACCAAAGCACAAGGACACTTGCTAGATTGTGTTCATAGCATCAAAAGCCCAGATGACTTTCAACAAAAAAAAATAGATAAAGAAATATGATTCATTTATACAATGGAAGAATAATCAGCTATAAAAAGAAAGGACATCATATATTTTGCAGGCAAATGGATAGAAGAAAATATCATCCTGAATGACATATCCCAGAGCAAAAGAATATTCATAGAATGTATTCATTCATATGTGGATATTAGCTATAAAGTATAAGATATGTATGATACAAAACACAGGCCCAAAAGAGCTAAATAACAAAGAGGACCTAAGGGAAGATGCTTGAATCTTACTCAGAAAGGGAAATAAAATTGTCATTGAGGAAGTTGAGGAAGAAGGGAACTTGGTGACAGAGGGGATGGGGAGGAGAATATTGGAAGAGATCATGTATAGGGAGATTTTTAATAAAAAAATAAAGTGTCCATAGGTATGTAGTTTTATTCCAGGATCTTTGATTCATTTCCATTAACCAAGTTGTCTGAGAGAGTGCTGGGACAATGAATTGAAATCTGAAGGAGAGTGGGCATCTCTAGGAAGTTTCTAAGATCTGGGATGGAGCAGTCTCCAGGGAGTCTGTGAGGCTGACTTTAACAGACTCTTATCAGTGGGGGATATGCAAGCTAAAGTTGTCCTTAGCCAGACAGGAGAGAAAAGGGCACCAAACCCATGTGTCCCCGCCAGCGGGGACCCAGTTATTCAGGGTCCCGAAGAGGCTTTCTACCTGTGGGCCAAAATGGGGGTGAAGAGAAGAAGGAGACCAAGCAAAAGTTCTGTTGTCAAGGTCTCGTTTATTGGGGTGAACGTTACAGCTTTTAAGGCTTTCAGGTAGGGGGAGTGTCCTTTGTGAAACACAGAGGAGGGGGAGGTGCGGATATAGGTAGTGATAGCTGGAGGCAAAGAGGTCAGGCGGTAGACGATGAGGTCAGCCAGTGGAGACACCGGGTGTTGATTCAGGAGGTAACAGGTATCTGCTAAGGGAGCTGAGGCATCCCTTGAATGTTATCTTCCTGTGCTGTAAATTCATGGGAGAGGCTTTCATTCAACAATCTTAAGACTTAAGGCAGTCATCAAAAAGCGGCTAGGCCCAAATCCAATATGGCTCCGTGCACCCTGCACAAATTTTCATCCCAAAATGTGTCATGCCTCTAAGAAGTATAGGGAGAAAGACAGAGCAGAGACAGAGGAAATAGCCTACCAATAACTGTCCAAACTTGAGATCCTCCCAAGGGCATGAATTGGTCTCTGACATTAATGATATTGTTATGCTTGCAGACAGAAGCCTTGCACAAGGCTTCTGAGAGGCTCCATCTAGCAGCTGACCAAAATAAAGGTAGAGACCCACAGCTCAGGAAGTCTTGTGGAAGATTTGGGGGAAGGATTGAAGGACCCAGATGGGATAGAGAGTCCATAAGAAGATCAACAGGGTCAACTACCCTTGACCTTTGGGGTCTCCCAGAGACTGAAGCACCAACCAAAGAGCATGGATGAGCTGGACCTAGGTTTCCCTGTACATATGGAGCAGATGGGCAGCTCAGTCTTCATGCAGGTCCTCCAACAAGTGGTCGGAGGTGGGGGAAGGATTGGGGGGAAATGTTCCTCACGCTATTACCTGCCTATGGATCCTGCTCTGCTAACTGAGCTGTCTTGGCTGACCTAAGTGGGAAAGGATGTACCTAGTTTTGCAATAATTTGAGGTGCCATGGTGGGTTGGTACCGGGGGCCACCCCCATCTCAGAGGGGAGATGGAGGAAAATGAAGAAGGGGAATGTGAGAGGGTGAATGAGAGAAGGAATCTATTCCATTGGGATATAAAGTAAATAAATAAATTAGTGAAAAACCGAGGAGGAAAAAAGAAAGAAAGCACATGAAAAGCCAAACTAATATATAAACAAGAACAAATGGACTAGAGAGGTCTGAAATGGTGTTTAATGGGTTAATGGTATATATGAGATTTCATGTAAGATTTCACAAAGGCTGACGAATATGTATGTAACCAAGAAACTAATTGATGTGAATATAAACATCCTAGGAAAACAATACTTTAAAATTTTTACTAAACTCCTAAATAACTGTTAAATTTTTGTGGTGGAGCTGAAAGAAGAGTTTTAGTTTTATTACTACAGCAGGATATATATTGATATCTCTGAATTTGAAATATTTTAAAGGAGATTTCAAAGATTTTTGCAGTACTCTTCCATAGTACTTTGAAAACTAGCAGTTACCATGGTAAGGGCATATATCATGTAGTAAGCCATTTGTTCAGTTAAATTTATATTTTAGCTTTACAAACAAAAATTTGACCACTTAGGAGTCTGCCAGACTTCAATGGAAGAATTCCAAACCCTTGGTCACAAGATGTTCCTAGTAAAAAAAAATCAGTAACTCACAATCAATCAAGTATTTTATTGAGATAATTTCATAAATATCGGCTATATTTCTCACATTGTTTTTTTCAGAATCTTACCTTACCTACTCCTGTCACACTTGGCTCCCTCTATCTTGTTAGCAAATCAGAGGAAACTTAAGATTGTAATCCAAACCATGCAACTCACATCCAAACACTCAGGCTGGTTTGATTTACTCAAAATAAAAGTCGTTAGACTTATGTGCATCCCTAAAAAGTTGATGATGCTTACTATTTACTGACAACAATCAAAACACTGATAATTCCATTAGAAATAATACTCTAGTTGCTCTGAGTACATCTGTCATCATTTACCAGGATGGAAAGCCAGTATCTCAGTTTTCTCGTCGATTGTGGGTTTTGGCTTAATATTTTCCTTTCTTCCCTGGGACTTGAGCTTTGCCTGTTTTTTATTAGTTCCATGAATCACTTGAAAGAATAAACATTACCTCTGAAAGGAAATATGCTGCTTGGTCAAGACTTTGAAGGAGAAACATGGAGAGAATTTCTCATGAACTTCTGGGTGACTATAGGAGATTTGACAGTAAGCCTGGTGAAACAAGTCTCTCAGAACCTGGGATGCAAAGACAGGAAGATCTGGAGTTGTGGCCATGCTCAGGGTGTACTGTAGGGTCTTGTCTACCCCTCCCCTCTGTCCCATGCACACATTTATTGTTTGCCTACCTCATATTTATTGCATGAAGGTTAGATAGACTTTTTCATTTCCATGTATAGTTTATAGTTTTCAATAAGTATCATCCAGTTTTTTTTTTTTTTTTTTAAGATGCATGTAAGGCTATTGAATTTATCTTGATAAAAGGAGCTAACACAGACTGATCAAATTAAATCTACATTCTCATCTAGGTGACATCTTCCTTCATCACTATCCTCAAGATCTCATGACTTTGATATCAGGATAGTTTCTTCCTCCCCCTCAAACACAGTTTTCCTGTCTTTTCAAAGCCCGCTTACCTGAGCATTGAACTCTGGTTGTCCAGGACCACATGAGAGAGAAATCTGGTGATAGCCTTCTGAGACTTACAAGGTATCTCAGCAAAAGAACATTGCCCAGTAGCTTTTGCAGCTACTTAGCAGATGATCCAAAGGAAAAAAAATAACTTGATTCTTCACAAAAAGTATTTATACAGAAAATATAAAGCTCTAAATGAAGTCAGTGGACTGAAAAAAGGGAAACAAAAATTGACAGATAATTCATTTCAGAAGCTATATTTATTTTGATCAGGGAAGATGCAATGGATTTTTGTAACAGGCTTCAGCTATCTTAAGCATGTTATTGAAAATGATTTTGTTAGAACGAGAAATTTGAAAAAAATGATTGTTACCTGAATGAAGCTCTTATAGCTTCACCCAATTAACACTCTCAAATGATCTCAGTAGAGGCAGTGGTGTGGTGTTCCTTGCTATCTGCCCCAGTGTTCTAGGTTTTCGAGTGAAATACACACAGACACATGTACACACACACACATACACACACACACACACACACACACAATTTTTGTATGCCTTAACCAGCTTAATGACCATACCACTTCCCACTTCCTAACATCCATGTGGCTAATCTACCTTCTGATATTCCCCATTTACTACTTACTAAGACCTATATTTCATTTTGGCTGCCCTGGTCCCAGAAATGCATTTGGGCCGCACTCCCCCAGCTTTCTGTGCTCGCTGTTCTCTCTGTATCACACCACTCAGAGGGGTCATCTTGGTTCCACTCTTCCCAGCATAGCAGATCCTTCCTTCTTCTTCCCTGGTCCCTTTCTTGGAAATCCTAAAAGTCCTACCACTGTCTACCTGTCCAGCCATTGGCCACTGACAACTTTATTTACCAATCAAAACCAATTGGAGGGAGGATTCCCTCAGTATCATGTGGATGTGTAGATTCTAGTGTGGTTTGGGGGACTCAGGTTAGCATAATACAGGCAAAATTAGACCAAACCCACATTTCCCCCTTTTGTCCACTTAGAAAGACTCTTTTTTTCACAGATACAAGTTGAACAAAATTATAATAATTGTGTAAATTGTAAGATTTGATATGTATTTATAATAAATACTCCATCACATTTGGCAGTCTACATAAATTATTCTATCATGTATCCTAACTCAAGGAGTTTACAATTTTGTGCCTGAATTTCATTGATTTTAACTTGTACTGCAGTGTGAAAACCATCCTTTCAAATCTAGATTATCTTCCTTAATATTAAACAACTTAAGTTTGATTATGAGACTATAATTAATCTTCAACCCTGTCAGGAATCTGAGAATGAATTAAATACCTGAGTATGTGGGAAGCACAGAAATGTGGCTTCCAAATGTAAACAATGTGTAGTGACAGCTGGTTGCCCGGGCAGTCCCTTATACAGTGTTGGAGCATCTGTCTTCAGCCTTCCAGATCCATGGGACAGATCTTAAGTGAACCAGAAATTATGAAGGACTAGTTTACTTTGTCTTGTCAGAGCTAAACTGTTTACTATCCCACACTGTATGTACTTTCTTAGACAATACTTTTTGGCTGTATATGACTTAGAGCAATTCTTGCCCAGTGACTACTCTGTCACAATTGGACAATGGAGGTAATGATGTTCAATATCTTCTTTGAAATGGGAAGGGGACACCGGTAGGAGCAGACATGCATCCTAGTCAAAAAGATCTATTAATAATGAAATAATTTTAAATGTCATATTCTGTGGATCACTGATGTCTCTGAAGATTACCTATCTATACAAGTGTATCTGCATTTTTATACCTTAACAACTCTTAGCTATTTCTATTTGAATAATGTTGAATACTTTATTATAATTATATGAGATTCTAATATTACCATGAGTTTACTATCTGGCCCTTAACTTGCATTACTTAATCACTCTAAATAGTTTATAATAGTAATTATTACAAGGACTGGGACTAAGCCTTAGATTTTTAAACGGGTTTTATAAACACAATGCCTATCTAAGAGTAATAAAATAAACTTTAAATTTTATATTACTATAAAAAATTTACACCAATGAAAACTTAAACCTGTATCACTATAAATTCTCTACCAATGTAAGAAAATATAACTTTAATTCTGCATCAAAATGTAAAAATTTGTGCCAATGTAAGCTTATGGATATAAAATGTTTTCTTTAAAAGTAAACTCCATGATCCTTACCCATATCTAATTTCTTATAATATTATTCTATTGTCCCTTTTTCTTTCAACCTGCTTCCCTTTACTTAACAGGATAGAGAAGAAAGCAAAGACAGAAACCCTCAAGTCTATGCTCAGTTTTGAGTTTCATACCTGTCTAAAATTATTACCATTTCCAAATTATTCCTTAAAATGACAACCTATCTATCATTTATAAAATAACTATAACCAGTAATCCAAAATCAAGAAATGGGGATGATGGCTCTCTATGTTTTTTCATGCTGAATAAGGACATTGAGTTTTGTTTTTTTTAAGGGTGAGGAAGGGTAAGAAAATTGGAAAAAAGTGATTAGACTTAGGAATACTAGCTTTAGCATTGGTTATCCAGTCTCTGTATGTTTAGAAAGTTTAAGGCATGACTGAAGTTTTGAATGGATTTGTCGGAAAAACTGGATGAACCAAGTTCATTGGGAATCAGTAGTTATTCTGGGAGCAAGTCTTTGGAAACAGCATCAGGTGACTGCAGAATCAGGCAGGGAGCTGGAACTAGCAGGTTTTTTCAGCATCCCTGAGGATGAATCTTGTCAGAGCTGTACCTTGGCGTTTCATTCTATAATAAAAGAACCTTAGTATCAAATTTTTAGTTTTATAAAGAAATTTGTATGGACTATGGAAGGTGTATACATCATATCACCTGTCTCTTTATATGAGTTGAATTAGTATTCTCTTCTGTTTAATTTTAATTAAATTCTATTTATTTATCGTGCAACCCTATTCTTAGGCTACCAATGTGTCATATGTCAGACTAAGAAATCCCAGAATTCCCATGTAGCCCATGTTTAAATAATCCAGTTGCTTATGATAGCATTGACATCTTAAAATTCCATTATTTCTATTTTTTTTGTTTCATTGTAGGAATCATGTATCCCCCCTCTCTGTCTTCTGAGTATCTCATCTCCTTGTATAGCAGAGGCTTCCAGAACCTGTGACCCCAACTGTCGGAGGCAGTTTAGAAGCCTTTGAAAAGGGCTCACGCTGAGTCCTGAGCTGCCATTTAGCCTTGTCTGTGTTGACTTGGGAGACATAACTGTGTCCCAGCTTACACCATGAACCCCAGAGGTATGTTTGGCAATAAGCATACCCTTTTCCTAGTCCCAAACCCACATGACTTGGGTAAATCTATGAAGCTCTGATAAGAAACCAATTCTCTCCACCTCCAATTTTAAGGCATGATGTGTATTTTACATTTGGGAATTTTCATTTAAGTTTAAAGAGTGAGTTCTTGCCCGACATTGGGTGCCATCTGTAGCTGAACCCTATTAAAGCTACTCAACTGATCCTTGCCACCCACCCCAATGCTCTGGGTTCTTGAATGATAGACATGTATACAGAGCCTTTAAATGTTTATATGCCTTAAACAGCACAATTGCTCGGTTAATTTCTACCCTCCACATTGCTAATCTATCCTCCAATATTCCCATGCCCAAGTTGTTACTGACTAAAACCTATATTCCATCTTGACTTCCCTGGACCCAGACATGCAGCCGTCTCAAGCAACATTCCTCCAGCTCTAAATGACAGCTACTCTATCTGACCCATACCTATCAGATGTTGCATCTTGGTTCTCCTTCTCCTAACATGACAGATCCTTCCCTCTTCTTCCTAGTCCCTTGCTCAGGAATTCTAAACATCCCACCTCTGTCTCTTTTCCAAGCTATTGGCAGATGGCAGCTTTATTTACCAATCAAAGGCAGGGTTTCCTCAGTGTCATACAGACATATCAATTCTCATATAATTTTTGGGACCCAGATTAACATAATACAAACAATATTAGACTAAACCCACATGATCCAGTGAAAAAGAAGGTCCCTATTGGCAGTGTGGATATTCATCTAGCATTAAGCTCTCTGTAAGCCTTCTGTATATTAAGTTATATATTGCTATTCATTTTAGTCATTCTTGTTTAGAATCAGTATTCATTTTCTACTTTCAATTTATAACACCATAGTGCTTCTACTTTTTTTTTTTAAAAAATTTCACGTATTTCACTTGTCATTTTATTCACTTCTGTAGAAACAATATATACAAATGAAAATTTTATCATCACTACATGGATAAAAAATGATATTTTAAAGAACTACAAGTGTCAAAAGGCATGCATCTGCAAAGGAACAAACACAAGGCTCACACCTTGATTCACTGCAACCCAAAGTCTAAATTCTTCTGGTTAAACTATTATTTTGTTTCATGGCATGAATCTACAAAGGATTACCTATTAGTTAAGTGAGGACACGCTTGAACTGCCAAAGTTGAATACTTTTGTTCATTTGCTTTTAATTTTATTCTTTTATTTTATGAATAATAATTTTTTTCTTAAAAGCAATAGCAAAGAAAAAAAGTACCACTGCCCACAGAAAATGACACCACCACCATCACCATCACCATGACCAATAACAAAAAATTAGTTATATTATAAAAGAAGACTCAATAGTCATGAATATGTAAGTAAAATAGCATGGGCACTTACTAACAGTCTAAATATATATGTATCAAAAACAGTATGTACTGGAGAATTTAAAAAAAGATCTATGCTATGAATGTCCACTGACACACTAACCTATTACTATTCCAAATTAAAGTCATACAATGAAGCATGCATTTTTGAAAGTTATCCTTATCTCAAGAAATATTTAGAAATGTTTTTATAATTTCTTGTATCACTCCAACATTCAATCTTCAAAGATTTATTTTTTAATATACCTAAAAGTATCCACCTTTTACCACTTACAAAATTAATACAAAAGTCAAAGTTGCAATCGGATGACACAGTCTCTATTAACATGCTTCCTAATCCATGTCAGTTTTATTTATTTATTTATTTTGATTTTTTATTTACATTTCAAATGTTATTCCATTTCCTTGTTTCCTGTTCATAAGCCCCCTATCCTATTCCCCTTCCATGTCAGTTTTTTTCTTTCCATCTTCACTACAGTAGGTATTTCTTATTTACATTTCAAATGTTACTCCCTTTCCTGGTTTCCAGACCAACATCCCCAAACACCTCCCCCTCACCTTCTTTATGGGTGTTACCCTCCCCATCCTCCACCCATTACTACCCTCCTCCCAAGAAACCCATTAACTTGGGGTCCGGCCTTGGCAGAACCAAAGGCTTCCCCTTCCACTGGTGCTTTTACTAGGCTATTCATTGCTACCTATGCAGTTGGAGCCCAGGGTCAGTCCATGTATAGCCTTTGGTTAGTGGCTTAGTCCCTGGAAGCTCTGGTTGCTTGGCATTGTTGTTCATATGGGGTCTCAAGCCCCTACAGTTCTTTCAGTCCTTTCTCCGATTCCTTCAACGGGGGTCCCATTCTCAGTTCAGTGGTTTGCTGCTGACATTCGCCTATGTATTTGCTGTATTCTGGCTTTGTCTCTCAGGAGAGATCTACATCTGGTTCCTGTCAGCATGTACTTCTTAACTTGATCCATCTTATCTAGTTTGGTGGGCCAAATGTGGGGCAGACTCTGAATGGGCGTTACTTCATTCTCTGTCCAAAACTTTGCCTGCCTATCCCCTACTAAGGGTATTCTTGTTTCCCTTTTAAAGAAGGAGTGAAGCATCTGCATTTTTGTCATCCTTCTTGAGGTTCATGTGATCTGTGCATCTAGGATAATTCGAGCATTTGGGCTAATATCCACTTATCAATGAGTGCATACCATGTGTGTATTTCTGTGATTGGGTTACCTCACTCAGGATGATATTTTCCAGTTCCATCCATTTGCCTATGAATTTCATAAAGTCATTGTTTTTGATAGCTGAGTAGTATTCCATTGTGTAGATGTACCACATTTTCTGTATCCATTCCTCTGTTGAAGGGCATCTGTGTTCTTTCCAGTTTCTGGCTATGATAAGTCAGACTGCTATGAACATAGTGGAGCATGTGTCTTTGTTATATGTTGGGGCATCTTTTGGGTATATGCCCAAGAGAGGTAAAGCTGGGTCCTCAGGAAGTTCAATGTCCAATTTTCTGAGGAAACTCCAGACTGATTGCCAGAATGGTTGTACCAGTCTGCAATCCCACCAACAATGGAGGAGTGTTCCTCTTTCTCCACATCCTTGCCAGCATTTGCTGTCACCTGAGTTTTTGATCTTAGCCATTCTCACTGGTGTGAGGTGAAATCTCAAGGTTGTTTTGATTTGCATTTCCTTTATGACTAAAGATGTTGAATATTTCTTTAGTGCTTCTCAGCCATTCAGCATTCCTCAGTTGTGAATTCTTTGTTTAGCTCTGAACCCCATTTTTTAATAGGGATATTTGCCTCCCTGCAGTCTAACTTCTTGCTTTCTTTGTATATTTTGGATATAAGCCCCCTATAAGTTGTAGGATTGGTCAGTATCTTTTCCCAATCTGTTGGTTGCCATTTTGTCCTAACAACAGTGCCCTTTGCCTTACGGAAGCTTTGTAGTTTTATGAGATCCCATTTGTCGATACTTGATCTCAGAGCATAAGACATTTGTCCAGGAAATTTTCTTCAGTGCCCATGTGTTCAAAGATTCTTCCCCACTTTTTCTTCTATTAGTTTGAGTGTATCTGGTTTGATGTGGAGGTCCTTGATGCACTTGGACTTAAGCTTTGTACAGGGTGATAAGCGTGGATCAATCTGCATTCTTTTATATGTTGACCTCTATGTGAACCAGCACCATTTGCTAAAAATGCTATCTTTTTTCCGTTGGATGGTTTTGGCTCCTTTGTCAAAAATCAAGTGCCCATAGGTGTGTGGGTTCATTTCTGGGTCTTCAATCCTATTCCACTGGTCTATCTGTCTGTCTCTGTACCAATACCATGCAGTTTTTATCACTATTGCTCTGTAATACTGCTTGAGTTCAGGGATAGTGATTCCCCCTGTAGTCCTTTTATTGTTGAGGATAATTTTAGCTATCCTGGGTTTTTTTTATTCCAAATGAATTTTCAAATTGTTCTGTCTAACTCTATGACGAATTGGATTGAAATTTTGATGGGGATTGCATTGAATCTGTAGATCGCTTTTGGTAAAATGGCCATTTTGCTATATTAAGCCCGCCAATCCATGAGCATGGGAGATCTTTCCATCTTCTGAGATCTTCTTCAATTTCTTTCTTCAGAGGCTTGAAGTTCTTTCACTTGGTTAGTTAAAGTCACACTGAGGTATTTTATATTATTCAGGATTATTATGAAGAGTGTTGTTTCCCTAATTTCCTTCTCAGCCTGTTTATACTTTGAGTAGAGGAAGACTACTGATTTGTTTGAGTTAATTTTATATCCAGACACTTTGCTGAAGTTGTTTATCAGGTTTAGAAGTTCCCTGGTGGAATTTTTGGGGTCACTTAGTTCTAATATCATATCATCTGAGAATAGTGATATTTTGACTTCTTCCTTTCCAATTTGTATCCCTTTGACCACTTTTTGTTGTCCAATTTCTCTGGCTAGGTCTTTAAGTACTATATTGAATAGGTAGGCCAGCTTTGTTTAGTCCCTGATTTTAGTGGGATTGCTTCAAGATTCTCTCCATTTAGTTTGATGTTGGCTACTTGTTTTGCATATATTCCTTTACTATGTTTAGGTTTGGGCCTTGATTTCCTGATCTTTCCAAGACTTTTAACATGAAGGGGTAATGAATTTGGTCAAATGCTTTCTCAGTATCTAATGAGGTGATCATGTGTTTTTTTTTTCTGTAAGTTTGTTTATATAGTGGATTATATACCAAATCTTATGGGACAAAATGAAACAAGTGCTAAACATAGCTCTGAGTGCCTGCAGAAAGAAACAGGAGACAGCATATATCAACAGCTTGGCAGGACACCTGAAAGCTCTAGAACAAAAAGAAGCAAATACACCCAAGAGGAGGAGAAGCCAGGAAATAATCATACTCAGGGCAGAAATCAACCAAGTAGAAACAAAAAGAACTATACAAAGAATCAACAAAACCAGGAGCTGGTTCTTTGAAAAAAATCAGTAAGATAGATAAACACTTAGACTAGCCACAGGGTACAGGAACTGTGTCCAAATTAATAAAATAGGAAATGAAAAGGGAGACATAACCACAGAATCTGAGGAAATTAAAAAACAAAAAACATCAGCTCCTACTACAAGAGCTGATACTCAACAAAACTGGAAAATCTGGAGGAAATGGACAATTACCTAGACAAATATCAGGTACAGAAGTTAAATCAGGATCAGATAAAACATCTAAGCAGTCCCATAACCCCTAAAGAAATAGAAGCAGTCATTAAAAGTCTGTCAACCAAAGGGTTGGGGATTTAGCTCAGTGGTAGAGCGCTTGCCTAGCAAGGTCAAGGCCCTGGGTTCGGTCCCTAGCTCCGAAAAAAAAAGTCTGTCAACCAAAAATAGCCCAGGACCAGATGGATTTTGTGTAGATTTCTATCAGACTTCCAAAGAAGACCTAATACCAATACTCTTCAAATTATTCCACATAATATAATCCAAAGAAACATTACCTAACTCATTCTATGAAGCCACAATTACACTTATACCTAAACCACACAAAGAATCAACAAAGAAAGAGAATTTAAAACCAATCTCCCTTATGAACATCGATGCAAAAATTCTCAATAAAATTCTTGCAAATCGAATCCAAGAACACATCAAAAGGATCATCTAGCATGATCAAGTAGGCTTCTACCTATTTTCAAGAGATCTATTCCAGACTTTCTGAGGATGCCAGTGGTAGCTTTGCACCTTCCCAGGTGATCTGTGCTGTTTTAGGTTGCTATTCATATGTGTGCTTCTCTTTGACATGGTAAAAGCCTTTGTTTTAAGTACTGGTGTTCACTGTTGCTAGTGTTTTCTAAAGAGGAATGCATGCTTATTATTTGATAGTTGCTAATAATAGGATCAGCTGAGGACTCTGTGATGGTCTGGGACATGCTACATTTTGAATTAATTTTTAGGGTTAGATTTTCAGATTTATGGACCCAATTGAAAAAAGAGAACCTTGGAACACAGTATTTATTATGCAAATTTACTTTAACCCAGTTTTGGTTTTTCCTTTTCGTTTTTCTTTTTTCTTTCTCCCACAAGGTACAGCATGCTGTAATAATTCCTGGTGCCTTCTTCTCCAGGGATCCTGTGCCTTATTTTTCATTCACTTTTTCTAAAACTGATCATTTTTAAAAGGTAGGTCTATGCCATTTAGCAAATTCGCAATGCTGTTTAATTAGCATTTGTTTTTAATTTCAAACTCTTGCTATTATGCCAACAGTAAACCCTCTCTCCAACAAATGATCCCCACTTTCCTTTCCGTCTAGCATGTGGTAGCCAAAAATCAGATTTACACCTGTATGAATTTACGTATTCTGAATATTTTATGCAAATCATTATGTGACCTTTCATGGCTAGCTTTTTTTTTTTTTTTATTTTGTAGAGTCATTCATGTTGCACATTATGACAGAAGTTTGTTCCTTTTTTTTTCCCTCGGGATAATTCTCCAATATATCTGGTTGTGATTACATTCATCCCTTTATACATCAGTAGACATGATCTGATGCTGTGAAAAGTGTAAGCACTTTCACTTTGACAATGCTGAATGGTGACACCCTGAAATGATGTTGCATGTACCTGGTTTTGGTTAAATGTGTACAGGGTCAGGAGCGTCTAGCTGTGTGAAGGTAGTTTTATGTTGGATTCTTTTGAACAACCATCTTCACAGCAGATGAACCCTTTTAAATTCACACTGGAAATGGTTGAGTTTTCTAATATCTCAGCCGCCTTACCAAAATGTGTGCTTTGCTTGATTGTCTGTCCCTTTCTCTGGTCATGAGCGATCAGTCTGATTATTCAGCACTGGTATATTTTCTTATGGGAAATATTTTTCACATGCGTTTACTTGTAAATTAAATCATCTTTTCATTTATGAGACAATAAACACATCCTTCATTTTCTAGCTATTAAACCAATCAGATAAGTGGCTCTAAAATAAATTTTTATATTGGCTAGGCTATATTCTCACTTTTAAAATGATATTTTGATGTACAAGCATTTTAAATTTTAATGAATTCCAATTATGTATTTTATCTTATTGTTCATGTTTGTGGTGTTACTCTAAAATACATTGTCATATCAAGGTCATCAGCTTCTGCCCCTGTGTCCTCTAGGAGTTGTGTGGCCTTAGCCTTTCTATTTGGTTACTACGTGTTTGGAGTTCATCTTTATAGATGGTGTGAGGGAAGAGGTCCTTCCTTTGTTGCCTATTCCCCAGTCTTATGTAGATTTTGGAAAAGATGTTTCTTGCTGTGTAAAATTCTATCTTCTTACACTTTAATCAACCCATTTGTGTTCTACATTGTATTTTTCCCCTAAGGGAACTTGAAATAAACATTCTCTGAACATTTGGCCACTTCCTGTACAGTTTGTGCTGCCTCTTCATTTTTGCCAGTCAGCCTGAGACTTGGCTATTTGTCTCTGCTAACAGCTCATCATTCACTCTTCTCCTCCACTCTTTCCAGAAAGCTTCAGTCGCACATCATTTTCTACTATTTTTTCTTTTAATTTTGTGCCTTGATCCTTTTATTATCCTAACAGTAGATTTTTGGTAGAGGGGAAAGGACTATTTGAAATACTGCATCTTTCCTCTTTTACCTTGAAACTCTGTAGTCACTAAGACAATGCATGTTTCCCCCATTTAGTATGTAGTTAAACTCTTTGTGGAAGTATAATCCTATTTAGATGTTCAAAGAAAATCAGAAGAAAGCGTGACTTTCAATGCTAGGTCACTGTTTCATAGATGATCCACATTTTCTGCCCATTAGAGTTAGCCATCAGTTTACATCCTAGATCCTTGAGGTGTAGTTTTCTGCTGTACATAGACTCTGCTTCTCTTCTGAAAGCACCATTAGGATGTGTTTAGTTGATCTGAATAGTTTTTATGAAAAATTCCCTTCAATTGCTGGTCATAGGAAGCTTTTGCAGTCAACACTTGAAGAAATGGCACACTGATTAAAACCTTATCTTTAACCTTTACCCTATTGAGTCTGCTTTAGTACTTCATGTCTACAATTCTTAAAAGAGGATGGAAACATTTTGAAAGCTTCATTAAAATCTGCAGGCAAGTTTTCCAATGTAAGTTTGACACAGAGAAACTTTACAGTTAAATCACAGTGGTGGTAGATTTTGGCATTAAATAAAAATTGGCAAAAATTGTTTTTTATATTTATAAACAAACATAATTTATCTGTACATATACACATCTGTGTGCATAAAATATTTAAATATGTGAATATAATATATACATAGAAGGAATTCACAAAGCACTTGACATAGGAATTAATTTGAATGATCTTTTATATTCCTGTTTTTCTATATTTGTCTGTTTTACAATTAATATGTGTGAGTCTATTAGTATATGTATGTGTGTACATATTTGAACCTTCAAATGTATTTCCTATGGATTGCCACATAAAGAAAATACATTAAAGACTCTTAACATTTTCATAATAATTTTAACCCTGATGAAACAGAGAAATTGCCAATAATTCATCCAAAATTTATTGGGTATATATTATATATAAGTCACAGTTCTGTGAACTGTGGCAGATACACTTGGAAATAAGACATAATTCTTGCCCTGGAGAATCTAGTCCACCAGTGAATTTAATACACACAATAATAGAGGTAATAAAAGAGCTACCATGAGCTATGGTGCTGCTATTTTGCAAATTGCATCATCCATGAGAATCACCTGGGGAAATTATTAAAGATTTGGGTTTCAGATCCTTTTCCAGTAGCATGTGACTAGAAAATCTCATTTTTCCTAAGCACCTCCAGGTAGATTTGATGTATCTTATCCTTTGAAGAATACTGAAATAAATGATAATGAAGTGAGCACAGGTTTACATATATAGCATGTTTCCTTGTTTCTGATTTTTATTGAAATGTATTTACACTGTTCAACCTCTCATCTTCAAATTGTTGTTTCTTCATATAAATGGAGAGACAGTTATATTTGCTCCCATTATAGGATATTATAAGTAATTTCTAAAATACATATGCAGAATATATCTTTGGCGCTCACATGTATATAGCATAAACAAATTTAATCAATTCCAAGCAAGTGTTCCAGTTGGAGTGAGCAAAGAGGCTGACTCACTTTGAGAGAGAGGGGACATGGTAAGATTATTTTCTAGGCAGAAAGAGAATGAATGATTAATGGTCAGTTAACTATTTGATAGTATCATCAAAAAGACAAGCTAGATAAGTAACTCTGTGAGGAGTTATCTAACAGGTTAGTGGGTACTGAACCATTTCCTGGAAGTGGCATTCAATGCTTCATAGAAAGGAGAAAGTGAGCTGGACGCTATCATTGGTTTCCCTCTGCTTGCTGCCTAGTGTGAATGGAATCTCCCTAGCTAGCTTAAGCTCCTGTAGCCATCCTTACCTGCCCTGATCTTAAAGAAACCTTGCTTTATAACTTACTTTTTCATAGCAGCAAGAAAAGTAACCAATATAGGAAACTTAGTCTCGCTTTTGAATGTTGGACAGTTTTTTGATGAGCTTCCACAGGGGAGAAATAGATAGTCTCCAAGAAGAGGATGCTGGTGAGATTAGAACAGCTTCTAACCTCTGGCATTGGGGAGTGACTGGAGCAAACACTTCTGAGGTAACTCAGCACCCCTTGGTACATAGTTCCTCATCACTGTCTCTGTTATCAGTCGACACATATTTATATATTATCTTCATCAAACCTGCTCCTACCCAGTTGAAACTCATCCCTTCTCAGGATTTAATTTGAGAAACTGATGTATACATACACTCCATTGCTGGGTAAAAATAAAAGCAGCAGAACAGATTCCCGCGAGTACCCTTGCAGTCTGGTTCCCCGATAGTTCTGGCTCCAGTGGGCCATTGGAACTAGTGCTAATTTATCTCAGCAGCTCCATGCTGCCCCCATCTACTTTCTGACACACTGGTCAAGAGCGGTTATAACTCAGCACCCTGTCAGGCTGCCCTCTCTCACAGCTCTCTTGGCTGGTTTCCACCATCCCAGGCATACACATCCCAATTCCATGGTGGTCCTGGTGTGTCCTGCTACCATATACTCTCTTGAACTCAATTAAGTCAATACGTGAAAGAACACATTACACAATATCCTCTAACACAAAATCCTGCAAGCCATCCCTTAAAAATACTCAGAACAACCTGTAATATGCACAGAGAAGAATCTTAACATCTGCCGCCATGTTATCTCACCTACCTTTCTCCTGCTCTGGCCCCCTGTCTCTAAAACTTTTTTCCTGCCCATCCTTTCTTCTTGTCCACTGACAGACCTCATTCTATCCTGTACCTGCCTTCACCTGCATAATGACATCAACCTACACTCCATGATTCCTACGTGTTTGTTACCTCATCTGTTCTTTTCCCTTCCTTTATAATTCCTAGGTCTTAAAACAAATTTTCTTGTTTCTCCTACTCAGAAGGAAAACATTTTTATTATTTTGTGTACAATTGTATTTATCCCTTTCTTTAAGATTGTGGTCTCTATATGCCTTTAGTATCTAATTTTTTTTGTCACTGTTTGCCCTTCAAGCAAATACAGCATAATTCTTAAAAGGTATCTTCTCCCCCCTGTAGCCCCCTGTGTGTGTGTTAGCACTTGCAGCAACTCTTTCTGGGCTTTCTAATGGTCATTCTCCATGTCCCCCTGTAGCTCTCCCCTCTACCTTTATTCACATGAACTCTGTCTGTCCTAGACTCCATGTACAGACATATGCTTGTTGCCTTTCTTGATTTTGCTTGAATTTGCAGGCATAAACATATCAGTTTTAGTTGTTGATTATGATGCAATTCCAACTTTTGATGCCATGACAATATTCAATAAATATTTATAACCAGTGATGGGTTCCTATAGCTCTTTTTGCTTCAGAACGTGCATAGGCTGGTGTAGATAAGCATCCTTGACTCTTCCTCCTACTGCTGTGCAAGTTGAATGGTACTATCCAGAATGTATGCATTTAAGGTAAACTTTAGTAACACAATATACAATTTGGTACACAGTAATGACAACAACAAAATTGAACTAGTTGGCTTTGTTGCATATTTATTTAATGTTGGTTTTCTTTCTTTTTAAACAAATCTTTTGAGCCTAATATCTTTATACTGAAGCCAAAACTTAATCCCACTCAAATTCTAGTACTACACTGTATTAGTAAGAATATAGGTATCTTATGCTTGTTTTGTTAGTTTTCTTCAAAATATTAGGCTATTGCCAAATAATTTCCTGATGCAGTCACTCTTGGAAAAATTGGCAATCTCTGTCAGGAAACTTGTACAAAATTATTCATAATTAATAACAAAAAACCTAAAAACTAGCCAAAGTTTACATTTAGAAGAATCAAAACTTGTATTTTCATTTAGTAGACTACTATATCTACATATATAGCTTCCACATTAATGAACATATCTGCACATTTCTAATTTTAATAGTAAGTTTCAAAAGAAAATGTGAATATGATGTGGTTTTATATGGCTCCAATGCAAGTAAGGTAACAGATAGGTTTTCTTTTTTTCTGAATGATATAACTAAAAAACAAAAGGGATTTCCTAAAATATGTGTGTGTGTGTGTGTGAGTGTATGTGTGTGTCTGTGATAAATTGTCATAGTCCTTATGTGTGATTTCTCATTCTTTCCAACATCAAAGATACAGAGGGTATTATTTCATCCAGAGATAGAATGAAAATTTACTATGCATTCAGAAGGAAAGCATTGAACAACCATGTGCCCAATTATGATCTAGAAACATCTCAAGAGGAGTTTTCTCAATTCCATAAGATCATTGAACAAGAACACAGGAGAAAAAAATGATAATTTAAACTGTCAAAATAAGTCTTAAAACTCCTAAAATGGAAAATAAAAGTACTAAATGCAAAGAAAAGCAAATGAAAAGAAAGGACATGTTTGTTAAATCATCAAAGAATAAATAAAATATTAAGCACTTTCTATATCACCAGTAGTTTAAATTGATTTTAAAAATACTTTAGTAAAACATCTAATAGTATAAACCAGTTTTTGTTAATTTACATTCTATTACTAGAAATGCTTAAGTGTCAGTCTAAAGTGAATATAATTACAAGGCCCTTGTGATGATTTTGCTGCAAATGACTAGTAGGCCATTTGTCTGATAAAAGTAAGATCATAAAAATAATGAAGGCATATATAAGTAATATAGATGCTTCAAAATATATTGAAAATATTCAAAGACATGAAAAAATATCTCCATTATAATTAGAAACTAACCTAGCAAGAAATTGAGTTATACACTTGATATGATGTCATCCAGTGTGTATAGAAATTTTCTACTTTAGGCAATGTCCTTATGTCTGAGCTGTGTGCATCTTTTTCGTTTTCAAGATTTTTAAACATCAATAAGTGATATGAATGCCTTCAGAAATAAGAATGAGTAAAGACTTTGAAATGATATACCCAAAACTTTAGAAAAATTTGCTTCATCCCTTTGAACTGGCTCTGAGATCAGCAGAGAGTATGCAGGATAACCATCAGGAGGGCAAAGTTCCTACCAACCAACAACCAGCTTTGTTAGAAAATCTCTTTGAGCTGAATTCTTTGTCTTTACAGTGTCCAACCTATCTCAGAGGATTTTTATGAGGATCAAATAGCATAATGCATTTGTAATCTCTTTAAAAGTACAAAGTTCTATAACTAATGCCATGGAGACAGTGCATCACTTTCTACAAAAGCAGCTGGAAACTCACAGGAAGCTTTCTCTCTATTTTCAGAATATCATGGACTGTACAATGTTAAAATGAACAAGTGCTATCTATGAATCTTATATTGTGTAGAATTAATCTGTTGTCTAAACAAGAAACATGGAAAAAGAGTGTGAAAGCCTTCTTGAAATTGCCTGAAGTCCCTTACATTCAAGAAGATGACTAAAGAATGTTGTTTGACTTAATATTCTTCAATGGAAGCAAGGAGTAGTCCAAAATGGAGGTCTGTCACCCAAGTGGAAAACATGATTCTGAAAAGAAAGACCACAAAGAAAAGTGAAAAAACCTACAGATCTCAAATCCTGACCATACTGGTGATGATATTTACACTTCTGCATTCCTGGCTTTTATAAAGCATGTTATGGCTACTTTAGTTGTAGCATAGAGAGCAGGATGACCAAAGAAAGCTGCTATAGGGAACAAAGAAGGCTGAAAAGATAAAGGCAGGGTTGAGTGTGAATATGCCTTCTGTCAATGGGCTGTATAGCGAGAACTCCATCTGTATCTCAAGTGTCTTTCTTCTCAGTGCTGCCATGGCACGATACTACGCGTACCTGCTTGCATAAATCCAAGTGTTTCTAGGTTTGTTTTTGTTTTTTGTGTGTTTGTTTATTTTGGAATTGTGCTGGTGTGGTAAATTAGTGGTAGTTATTCTTCTCTAATAACTATGCCTTTGCTAACACTGAGTAGTTAGAACCAGCTACAGTAGTACCCCTTTTATTGAGTTGGTATCAAGTTCATTTAGAAAGCTGTTGGATACTGCCAAGCTATGTGTACCACTACTCCACCCTTGAAGTTACTGTACCAAGTTGTTTGTTAAGATGGATTTAAAAATAAAAGAATCCTGAGTAATCCTATGAGTGTTCAAGTACCATGTACATGTATATTAAATAACCTTTGTCAAAAACAGGACACTCTTATTTTGAGGCAAAATTTTCAAATTTATTTATTTGTATCGATTTGCAATTATAGTAAAAGAACTTTACTAGTCTTTAAAAAATATGATAGCTTTTTAAAAAGTAGTTATTAGTTTTATAAAACAATTTTCTACAAGATAACTTTATATACCACAGTGGTTAATGCATTTGAAATTGCCTTATCTTTATGGGAGAGGTCTTGCACGTAGCTGGTAATCCATTAGCAGGCAATGACAGCTAGCACTGGAAGAGTCGTTTGTCTTCACTACAGTAGCCCTGGTTAATTGGTCATGATTCAGGGAATGGCCCTACATTCATGAACATAAAAAAAATGCTAATAGGATATCATGGATTATAAGTTGTTGCTTCTTTGCTTGTTTGTTTGCTTACTTAAAAGAAGGAGATATAAGGTTGGAAGGGGACTATGGAAGGAGTTCTGGGAGAAATTGGAATTAATAATCATGGTGGGTATGATTACCCTTTATATTTGCAAAAAATTATGAAAATATATTATATCTAAAGACAACTCACAGTAATCTTTAATATACAAGAAGCTGTTTATTTATTTATTATTAATTATTTATTTACTTTATATCCCAATTGAAGCTTCGTCTCTCTCCTTTTCTCCAAGTCCCTCCCTTTTACATTCCCTCTAACCACTCCCTCATCCCATGAATATTAACTGCCTGCCCCACTAGCATATCAAGTTGCAGTAAGATTAGGCACACTTTTCTCCTGTTGAGGCTAGACAAGATAGCCATTTAGGAGGAAATAATCCAAAGGCTGGCAACAGTCAGAGGCAGTGCCAGTTGTAAGTGGTCCCACATGAAGACCAAGCTGTTGGTTATGTGTAAGAGCACTAGGTCTGTCCTCACCTGCTCTTTGGTTGGTGTTACAGTCTCTGTGAGGCCCTATGAACCCAGGTTAGTTGGTTCTGTGGATTATCTTGTGGTGTTCTTGAGGCATCTGGCTCCTTCAATCCTTCTTTCCCCTCTTCCACAAGACAAACTGAGCTCCATCTAATGTTTGGTTATTGGTCTCTGCATCGTCTTTTATCAGCTGCTGGGTGAAGCCTCTCAGAGGACAGTGATTCTATGTTCCTGTCTGCAAGAATAGCAGAATATCATTGATAGAGTCAGGTGCAGTCCCTCTATCAGGTCATGGATCTCAAGATGGGCCCATCACTGGTTGGCCACTCCCTGGTTTCTGCCGCATCTCTACCTATGTACATTTTAGAACCAAGACATATTCTGGGAAGAAGGTTCGTGGGTAGGTTGGTGTCCTTATGCCTCCACTGTAACTAATGCCTGGTTATAGGCGGTGGCCATTTCACGTTCCATATTTCCTGTTGCTAGGAGTCTTAACTTGAGTCACCCTCACAGATTTCAGGGAGATTTTCCTTGTCCTAAGTTTCTAGATCATCTAAAGATGCCCTCCCACTCCAGGGCTAGTATAAGATCTCACTAACTTTTTTTTTGAAGTTACTCAGTGCTGTGAAATTTCTTCTTAGCACTGCTTTCATTGTGTCCATAAGTCTGGGTATGTTGTGTCTCTATTTTCATTGAATTCTAGACAGTCTATAGTTTATTCCTGTATTTCTTCCCTGACCCAGGGGTCAGTCAGTGGAGAGTTGTTCACATGTCATGAGTATGTTCACATGTCATGAGTATGTAGACTTTCTGTTCTTTCTGTTGTCGTTGAAGTTTAGCTTTAATCCATGTTTGATAAAATACAAGGGGTTCTTTCAATTTTCTTGTATCTGTAAGTGCTTGCAATTTCAGAGGTTCCATAAGGTGCTGATAAGAAAGTATATACCTTTGTGTTTGAATGAAATATTCTGCAGATATCTGTTAAGTCTGAGGGGAACAAAACAGGCTTACTCTTTGACAGACTGCAAAATACCAGTGCAGGGGACTAGGCCTAAGTTTCTCTTTTCCAGAGCTGAGCAGACCAATTTGTGGAAAAAAAAAAAAACCACAGCCTGCTGGTAGCCAATCAGAAACTGTTCAACCATCTGGCTGCTGGTGTATAATCTCTCCTGGGTTGTTTGGCTTTCCTGTGTATGTGGGCTTTCTGGTTTTGTGTTTGTTTGTTTGTTATTAGTCCTTGGTGATCTGATAGGATGTATGGGATTATTTTAATCTTCCTGTAGAATCAGACACTTTAGATAACATTCATAGACAAAGATAAATGAAAAGGTAGCCTCTAAAAGGTCTTCCTTGATAACCCTGATGAGGACATTCAATTTCAATTTTTTTTCTAAAAAAATCATACATAAATAACTAGGCAATTTGACCACTCATTTCTTGCCTTAAGTTCTGTCAGATCCACTTCACACCTCCCTCTCTCAAACTCAAGTCATTTTCTAATTATGATTTTACACACTTACATATCAACTTTCTATAAATCCACATAGGTGTGAGGCCTTGTGGCCCCTCCTTGCCTTTGGCGATTTTGATTGAAGTGACATTTTGCACTGCTTGTACAGGTGGCCAAAGCTTTACAGAGTTCACTGATCCACATCCCTACTGTGTCAAGAAAATGGTATTTTACAAAAGGTCACCACATCCTATGGCTATTATAATCTTTCCGTCCCCTCCTTCAATGAATTTAATTGAACCTGGGGTATAAAAGTGTATTAGTGATTATTGATGTATGATTTGAGGAGGAAGACCCAATGGTCACTTATATAATCATATTTTTTGTTTCAAAGTCAGAATTATGAACTATATTCAGGATTTATCATTTTGGTAAGTAATTACCTGCTAATCTCTTTTTGTTAACATGCAAGGACAGGCTCATAAAAAATACTAAACTAATAAAAAGGTATGGTGCATTGGTGCATATTATAGTTATTTCCTTAAGCATGTTTGCTAATATTTGCTTAGGAAAGCTCACATAAGGCATGTCATAGTCATATTTATCACATGGTCCATTAGGATCAAGAAATAGGTCTTTAATAACCATTATTATTGTTTTTAATTTTAGAATATATTAAAGGCAGGTTTATTGGGAAACTGCTATCAATGGGTGAGTTCACTGGCCCCAAGGACCAAGGTCATGGAAATCACCATGGAGAAAGGGGAAGAAGGATAGGAAAGGTAGAGAGAAAGAGAAAAAGGAGCAAATCTGCAGAGAGAATAGAGAAGAGAACTATTACTGAATTTTCATGCCTGGGAAGATAGGATTTCAGTTGAGGAATTACCCACATCATAATGGGGTGTGATCAATTTTCTTCACTGTTGATTGATGTGGAGATCCTGACCATGGTAAACGGTACCATCCTTGGGCAGATGGGAGGCGTTGTGTGATCCAGGAAAAGGAAGGCTTTAAGTAGTATCCCTCCATGGTCACTGTTTCAGTTTTTGCATTTATGTTCCTCCTGTCTTAATTTCCTGCCTTGACTTCCCTCAGTGATGGGTTGTAACACAGCCAAATAAAGTCCTTCCTCCTCTAAGATGCTTTTGGTCTTGATGTTACTACAGAAACAGAGACGAAAACTAGAACAAATGTTCTCAGAGGTTAAGATTTTAGTTTGAACTCAAGTAGTCACTCAGCTCTCAGTCAATCTCCATGTAAACTTCATTTTGTCCTAGGTACTTATTTTTACGCCACTCTGACTAAAAAATATAGAAGTAGAAAGGTTTACATTTACCTTTTCCAAAGAATAAGTGAATTAAGGACATGGTTTAAAACTTTCCCATGATATTCTTTGTCCTGGTGCTTGCAACTGCTTACCTTCCTAAAGACCATTCTGTGAATGGCTCACTGCTCCCAACCTGCCATGTCTTCTTGGTAACTCATTAAGTGCCAACTGGAAGGTAAGGAAGTGTGTGTGTGTGTGTGTGTGTGTGTGTGTGTGTGTGTGTGTGTGTGTATGTGTGTGTGTGTGTTTATCTTCATATGCATCATCTATGAAGTACTCTGATGTGTAGTAGAAATCACATACAATCTGCTGATTTTTACTTTGCTGAAAGATGTGTGTACACAGAATGTGCATGAGAAAAATCAATTGCCACATTGCATCAGGAATCAAATTGCACTGTTTTGCAGCTGAAATATTACACACACGTAAGGGGATGTGCTGATACTAAGGTTCTTGATTTGTCAATAAAGAAGGCTGGGAGACAATTGATGGGTGAGTGGTTACAGGTGAAACTTAGAGATTTCAATAGAAAGAAGAGATGCAGGGAAAGCTAGGGGGGCATTTTTAGGTGTACAGGACAATCATGTAAGACGTCAGGGTAACCGGATCCTGTGGCTCCACTGCGAACAGATTACCAGAAATGTTTGAAATGGGCTGAACAGGCAATTGAGATTGGGGCAGAAGGAGAGACAGAGATGGTTTGGTAAGGACCCACAGTTCCAGGAGGGAGGTATCTGCACCCAGCAATTGTGCCATGAAAGGCAAGCTGTAAAATGATAAAATGAGTGTGTATCTTTTATATGTGGATCAAAGGATCTCAGGTGGGGCTGGTAACACCACTCATCCTGGAGCAAGGGTTTCCAGAATGGGCTGGTAGTGCAGTTGACTCTGTGAGCAAAGGCAGATAGGAAAGAGAAATCACATTGAGTGCTGGTGGTGCTGATCCAGCTAAGCCAAGTGGAACAAAAGGGAGTTAGGAGTAGCCTGGCAGTACAGACACAGCTCCCATCTAAGGCAATAGCATGTTTTTAAAGCTACAGGAAACACACACAACATTATTATTCACTTTCATGTGGTTTAAAAGATACAGCAAGTGTCAACAAACTACTTATGTCAAGAGGTTTCGCATGGTTTTGTTGAGGTTAAATAACATCTGATGTAAAGAGGTATACATTTTCTGCAAAATCTGTCAGGTGAACATGTGGAGAATTCTTTTGCCCTCTAGATTTTAGGTTCCTTTGACTTATATTAATATTTATATTAGAGGTACAATCCACAGTCTGGAATTACTATGTAGGTGATTTTGTGTCTTTAAGGCAATTTTTCATTGAGGGAAAAGAAAAGTCCAAGCAAAAGGTATTCTCTCTCTCTCTCTCTCTCTCTCTCTCTCTCTCTCTCTCTCTCTCTCTGTGTGTGTGTGTGTGTGTGTGTGTGTGTGTGTGTGTGTGTGTGTGTGTGTGTGTGTGTATGGTTAGCTGTAAAAATTTTGAAAATGGATACAGACTTTCTTGTTTAATTGTTTGCAATTTTGCATTCATAAGACTATTTTTCATGACCTGCACAAAGAAATATAAACATCTATGATTTTTTTCCATCCTCAAATAAGCAAAATTTGAGACAGCCCCCCTTGTAGGCCACCTGTCAAGGGGTTCCACAGGTACCTCGCTACACAAGACTCTTCCTGGTTTGAATGAACTAGTCAATTGGAGTTTGTTTCCTTTTCCTCTACTCCATTGATTTCAGCCTGAACATATCGATCCCAAACTTTCTAGAAGGTTCACACACAGCTCAGGTTAAATTAACTTGAGGACAATGTTTGAAAATGCAAAATTACTCTTTTTCAAGGCTGTTATTAAGCATTGTTTCTAAAAGATCAATCTTTTAATTATGTTGAGCCTCCCCTTCCTGGCTTTTGATAATGAGAAATGTACTAAGTTCTGATAAGAAAAATAGAATGGTAAGATAAATCCTTCCAATGCTCCTTTGGAATGTGAAGTTTTTGGGCCGTGAACAGAACTTGGCATTTTCAGGACATATCAAGTTGGCAATGGAATCTTCATGAGACACTCACCTTCCTGAGTTCACATTTCATAGCGAGGCTAGAATATTGTGTTTGTTATGTGATGAGAATTGTTTTCAGTGTGTTAAGCATAATGTACACTGAGCCTGCATAGGCGTAAATTTTTTGCAGCCTACTTTTAATAAGCTAGATATAACCTCTGTGCTAGCCCAGCACTCAGCAAAGGTGGTGAAAGGAACAAGTTAGTATGATATGGCTGAAGGGGAAATGCTCAGCAATAGTTCTTTGCGGGCAAGCTCGATTGTTTTAGCAGCAGTTCAGTCCCATAGCAAACACCAGAAATGACTCAGCAGCTGCAGAGCGGTCCTATAGGCAGGCAGACAACAGGTATGAACCTGCAGCTGTAGTTCAATCCTGAAGAAACCTAAAGACTCATCAACTGGCCTGAGACCGTGGAAGCAGCAAGCTGCCACACGAACCTCACGAGCAATTATTTGGCAAGTTTCTCTCTGGCATAACCACTAGTGGAGATCAAAAATGCTGTGTAAGGTGAACCAGTACATGTGTTTTAGTGAAGAGTAGCTAGGCAGTGCAAAGCAATCCAATTCATCACAAGTCATTTCAAGTGCGTTTGCTTCAGGAAAACCTTCTTTCCCATGTTGCCCCAGCAAAATATCATTTTACCTGTGCGTCCCAGCAAAACATTTGAAATAACTGACTTTTCAAAGAAGATAGAAGTTTCCACTTTAAGTCTGCCTTGGCTATGCTGCTTCTCTGGCTTAAAAGTGTGGAAACCAATGTCTGTAGATATGGGGTTCTCTGTCACAGGCCTCATGAGAACTACTACACTAGTTCTTTCTTTCTTTCTTTCTTTCTTTCTTTCTTTCTTTCTTTCTTTCCTTCTTTCTTTCTTTCTTTCTTTATTTCTTTCTTTATTTCCTCCTTTCCTCCTCCTCCCCCCTTGTCCTCATCTTAGGGATTACTTAGCCTATTTACACATTTGGTGGTCACAGTAAGAAGGACGTGTGTATCCTAAATGTCAGGGGCCATGTATCTTTCCTTAAAGAAAAGTATGGACAGAAGTCTCACAAATTTGTGAGATTTCCAAAAGGAACTACAAAGTTTATCTCTCATCCATTCAATTTTCAACCTTTAAAATGCCTAGGACCCATATTTTTCTCAGATGAGAGAAAAAGCTAAATAGTAGCTCTGTGTTACACAAAGATGAAGGAAAGGGATAGGATTTTTTCTCTATTATATATTTATGCTTATTCTATCCCCACTCAACTATAAGGTGAGATAGAGAAGCAAGTTGTAAAGCATAAAGGTCAATGAAAGCAGAAAAATGGGCCATGAGGAGGTTTAAAGGATATTCATTTAGAGACTCTTACATATGTGTGGTTAAATTCTAGCTTATTTTTCTTCTTTTTGCAGAGTTTGAATAGCAACATTGGCCTGATGGTTGTGTGATTATTGTCTTTCAAAATGTCACTACCATTTATTAAAGCTCTGTCTAAATATAACTGAGGAAGGGCTGATACTTATATGCCTTTCCAGCACTGCAGAGTCTATGTTAGGTCACCAAAGAGTGCTTATCAATGGCACAAATGTGCCTCAGAACATTCCAGTTAAAATATTTTATTTCTGTTATACATACATATATGTATATGTGTGTGTGTGTGTGTGTGTGTGTGTGTGTGTGTGTGTGCTTTGCCTGTATGTATGCAAATATGAATCTGTACCACATGTGGGCAGTGTCTCCAGACGACAGTAGAGGTAATGGAACTGTTATAGGCAGTTGGGAGCTGCAATGTGGTTGTAATCAATTAGGCACTGGTCCTCCATAAAAGAAGACAGTGCTCTTATACCCTGGGCAATCTGTCCAGCTCCAATAAGAACGGTTTTCACAGTTATATTGGAGATCTTATGTTGATTCATCTTTGTGTTCTTAAGGATTCACTGATGTAGAAAGTATGTATGGAGCATGAAATATGCTGTCTAGTAATGTGAAGGTAGAAAAGATGTTTTCTAGATAACGTTAGCTTCTTATCAAGATTATTTCAATAAAACTTTAAATATTATTGTTTCACCGCACAATGCCACACACCAATTACACATTTCCTTTCTATTAGCCCAAAAGTGATGAATGAAATTCAAGAATATGAGAAGTAGACAAACCAAATAATTCTTTAAATACCATCTCTGTGTTTATCTTAGTAGGTGTTCATGAACATAGACCATTACAAAATTCAAGTCTCTCATAATGTGCAATTAAGACATTTTCTCAACACATATAAACATCTAAGAGCTCAGAAATAGATAATGAAACCACAATTATTGTTACTGGCTGTCAATGTGTATTTTGAAATTTATCTGTCACCCATCTATTATCAACCTAAATATTGGTTATCTCTGTTTTTATGTCTCTATCTATGTATGTGTATACTATCTATCTATATGTCTACTATCTGTCTGTCTATCTATCTATCTATCTATCTATCTATCTATCTATCTATCTATCTATCTATCCATCCATCCATCTACCTACCTACCTACCTACCTACCTACCTATCTAACTCTTTCTGAATAACTGGTGAAAAATACATCAACATGACCATTTAGTAAATGGTTTAGAAATGACTAGATTATCTCAAGCTCATGAATTAATAAAATTGTCTTACTACCTTCAGGGCTGTTTTATTATTCTTATCCTCAGAACAATGAATAGATTCTTTATCATATTTTACAAGGTACCATAAGATTTGTGACATACATGCATCTCTAGCTTCAATTTCTTGCAAGGTGACATTTTCTCTTTATGTTTCTCTTTTACTTTTCTTTTCGTTCTCTTAATGGCCGTACATTATCCTGAGATATCCAACTTCAATTTTTATTGTCCACATAATATTATGTTGATAATTTGTAACTTTTTCTCCCAACATTAAACCCTATCATTTAGATGAGAATTCTAGAGGAAAATATAGGCTATATTATAGAAATACAAGCCATAATTATAACCAATTATGAGTGACATCAAAATGGCTACATGGTGCACACAGTCTTCAGAGTAGACCATTCAAAAACAGATATATAAAGATCTTAACTCTTCCTCCAAAGGTATCATACCTAAAAACAGAACCTAGTTGATAAAATATTTTACAGACATGCAAATTTAATGAACAGTTAAATATAAATATTCGTGTATCCCTGTATGTCATCTGTCATTAACTAGTCAGGCAGAAATGCAGTAATACATATCAATGGCTGGGCAACTTATGTATATACTTTATGATATAACAACATTCACTAGTATGGGAGAAGAATTTGTCTTATGACAATGAGACAAATAAATTCAGGTTGAACAATTAGACATCTACAAACACTTCTGGTACCTAACTTATGTATGTGATAAAATTACTCTTTGGAATTGTGAAAATGTAATTTAGTGAGGTATAGATTGCTTCATACCTGTAATCCTGGCCTGTAGAAGACTAAGATCAGAGAGTTGCTTTATTGTGAGACCAACCTGGGTAATGCAATGGCCTCAGTATCATCCTGAGACACAGAGTGAGAGTCTGCCTCAAAAAATTAAGCAGCCTCAACAAATAACAACAAAAACACATAAAACCAAGTTAGGGAAAGACAATAAGGCCCTATCAATGGCATATAACAGCAGTGTAGAGATAGTTAGGGCATATATTATTAAGGTATTATTTTATTCACCTTGTTTTTCAGCCATGGAAAATAGGGTCACAATTTTGGTGATAATTCCCAACTCTTGTTCAGCCAGTATAAATTTACATCATCGATTCAAGGCTTAGCTACCCCTAATTTTCTTGATAAGTAGATATCTGAAATTCTTTTGTGTTAAACCATAATTTCTGTTAAATTCAAGATTGAAAATTTTGCCTTTGGATTTCATTGAATATTTCAAATTCTTTCTTAGGATGAGAAAAAAAGATCAAAAAGTGTGTATGTCTGTGTGTTTCTGTTTCTCTTCATCTCTGTCTGCTATGGGTCTGTCAGTTTCTGTCTCTTTCTCTGTCTCTTTTTCTCTGTATTTGTCTCTGTGTCTGTCTCCCTCTGTCCCCTATCTATATGTGGTGTGTGTGCATGTGCATGTACATGTGTGTGTGTGTGTGTGTGTGTGTATTTGTGTATGTTTGTGATGAGATTTCCCCAAGTAGAGGTATACTAAGGAGATATATATGGCATTGTTTAAAGGGAAGAGCCAGCAGCTAAACAATGTAGCCATGATGCTAACCTTTTGTACATTCCTCGAGCAGTACTAACCACTTCTTCCAGTTTTTATTGCTTAAAATATTAGGCTGTTATGATTTCCAGCCCAAAACTTTCCAAAATCTTTTCAACTAATATTTTGTTATTCTTTTACCTTCCACAAGGCCTATTATTTAGAAATAAAATGTACTATATAGCTACAGTGATCAAGACTGCACTATTGGCTGAAGAATAAACATATGGATACCAACATAAGAATTAACCCAGAAATAAATCCATAAATGGATAGCATAGTCATCTGTTTGTTGCCCTGTTTGTGGAACAATGGGCTAAATCTAGGGTCTCATGCATTGTGGAGATCTGAGCTCCAAGCAAGCTACAGCCTCAGACCCTATTTTATTTCAATTGTATGTGTACTTCAAAATCAGAAAAAATGTTTTTTTTAAAAAAATTATTCTAAAGTATTAGATTCCTATTGTAGAAAAATTAGAGGGAGGAAGGGGGAAGAAGGGGTATGAAGAGGAGGATGGGAAGAAGAGTAGAGCAGAAGGAGAAACTTGTGGTAGGACACATACCATACTCAAAAATTAATTCTAAATGGATCATGGACTTGAATCAAAACTATAGAATTATTAAAGCCATAAAGTAAGAACACCTAGGTATTTTCTGCAGATTCTGGAAATGTTTGTGTAAACTCATTCCACATAGGGAAAACATAAAGTTTAATATGATATAAAAGTCATAAATATTATGAAAGATCCTGTTTAAGAGGGAAGATATGAGCTACAGAGGAAGAGAAGACATTTTAACCCATATATCAAACCCAATTAAGTATGTAGATTATTTAATGGGAGGAAATAGTCAATAACAAAAGGAAAAATGTGGAAGGAAACTAGTGTGGGAGAGGTCGGAAATGAATAAGGGGGCATTTCATTGAAGAAAAATTCCAGATTGACACAGATTGACAGTGAACATCATCAGTACCCAGGAAAGTGCAGAATAAACTTATAGATTATATATTAAAATGGCTAATATAAAAAGTAAGAGAGCACCAAATGCTGGTAAAGTTGAAGAGAAGTTGAATCATCCAATACTGCAGAAATATAAATATAAAACTGCTCAGCCATTCAGGAAATCCATGACAGTTTCTCAAAAACTAAACCAACATCAACCATGTGACACCAAACTTGTACTTCTACACATTTATTCTAGAGAAATAAAAACAAAGTCACACTAAAATCTTCATGGAAATATTACAGAAGCTAAATCACAGTGACCAGTAAGCACAATGTTATTTTCCTTCACTAAGCACTAGTTAAATAAACAAGCATATCACTTTTGCAATATCAATATCATTCTTTTGATTCATCCAATTGTCAATGAACCATGACTATGAAAAAGGCATAATGCTCAAAGTTTACAAAGGGGATTATTTAATTTATATACAATTCTTGGAACAAGAAGCTGCCTTGATGACTAATCCAACAAGCCTGATGACCTATTTCAATACCCTAAGAGGAGTTCAATACCCTGTGAAAAAAACACTGACTCCCTTAAGTTGTCCTCTCACCTGTTCATTTGTACTATGGCTCTCATATAGTCCCTCACAGTGATGCATTGTTCTCACATAAAACCAGTAAATGTAAAAATTTGGATGACAAAATTATGGAAAAGGAGCTAAGATTAGGGTGTTAGGAAAAGAGTGGGGATGGTCTAAATACTTTAGGCAAAATAATGGAGACCCATGTTCATGCTCGTGCTCACTTGCTCTGTCAATGGTGACATGCCAATTGTCACTTCATACTACAGGATTGCCAGCTGTTACTGTAGGGAGAAGTTGAACATTATTTTGTGTTACTTCTTATTGTTTTATTTTGATTTCTTACAATTGAATAAAAAGTACACAATGTAAGTAAAAACAGTCACCAAGTTTTAAGAAATCCCCAAACTATCATAACATTGGCTATAATATGGGATATGTTTTAAGGGGAGCAAGCATGGAATAAAACATGGTCTGAAAGAATGGGAGTGGTTTAATAATGGAAACAACAGCCAGACTTCATAGTACAACTTTTAGTCTCATCACTGCAGAGGCAGAGACAAGATGTTCCCATGCTTGAGGCCGGCCTGGGCTACATTGGTGAGAACGTTGTCTTCTAACAATCAAAACCACAAAGAATACGATACCTTAGGTAGTGAGAGTGTGGTGCATTATCACCATTCACAGCTGCTGCTGGTATTTTCCTTAGGTTAGTTTGCTTACATTAAAAGTTGTCCTCCAATAGAACTTTGAAATGGGTGTGAAAACATTTAGGCACCCCACTGCTACAACGATCTAATTTTATTTGGCATGCATTAATCAATGTTGTTAATTATATTGTAAAAAGTCAAGCTCAAATGTGAGACATCAACCTCCACTTGGGTGTTTTATTAGTATGAATTTTATATATTATGTATTTATGCATTTTGTTTTAATGAGGTAAACAGAGTACTAATTTAGCAGATTGGAGAAGCAGGCACACACATGCATGAAATATTTAATACAACACAAACAGATATACTTTACCTTACTTACCCATCCCTTCAATGTTATAAGTACATTCTACTTTGCAGGGGGAAAGTAATTCTATTTGGCACCATATCAAATTTTGGATAATAGCCCTCACACTCAATGCAACCAAATACCTAGTGCCTACACAGTTACTTTTATTAATGTGCAATGAGAGAAAGAACGAGAGTCTGGAAATTGCAGCTCTCTCTGAAAGGGATAATTTCCCATTAATTTCAGATGAGAACTTACTGGCTCTCATGTAAAATACACCACTGTGTACTTTCACCCTAAATAAAAATAAGGCTATGATTTCAAAATTTAGGGGGTTGGAAGGGATGATTTGGATAACTCTATAATCTTGGATCTAGCTATACACATTCTGATCTATAATTTAAAACTAAAGAAATCACATTATAAAGCAAGCCCACTGCTTGTGTTTGGTATTATATTTTCTCCCTCTGCTGGCCAAGTTATACATAGGTAGTGAAACTAAAAAAAAAAATATTTTCCCTTGCATTGTACAATTAGACACTAAAACTAGAAATGTCTATTGAAAGGAAATGGCATAAATTATCTTGTGTATTTTTCTTACCTTTAGTACCTGCAAACACTTTTTGTACTCTCCTCTAAAATAGAAATTAGTAACATTCTGCCCCCAGACAAGACTAGCATTAGTAATATCTCCCTTGGTTGATTTTAAGCCAGTATCCCTCTTAGAAGAGTTGATTCAATTTTGCAAACATTTATTGAGCCTATATGTGTTGGGGGGATCTGCCAGTTTCTGGGCACATAAAAATGGATCAAGTAGTGTCTGTGTCTGTCTCCCGGGAACCAACTGGCTAGCAGGAAAGGAAATCTATGAACAGTTAAAGTTGGTCATAAATGCTGCAAAAGAGAATTGTATAAAATGTCTGAGAATTGAGAATCAAGAAAAAAATTAGTAGCCTAGAGATCCAAAGGTCTACAGGGAAACTAAAAGGGCAGTTATGATGGTAATCATAAAGAATTTAACTGTATATTCTTCACTGGGGTGTGGGATTCGTCTAGGATAATGAAGTGTGGTGGGTAAAGGTTTGAAATGGGTAAGTTTCATTTGGGGATGATGATGGCTAGGTGTCTAACATTCGTTGGCCAAATGGTTGGAACAATGGCCAGAAAGATAAGCTAGAACCAGAAATTCAAGAACTTCTTCTTTTTGACATTTGGTAAGTGATATAGCTTATTGATACAGAAAATTTATTCTCATTTTCCCATGTAAGTACCAGGAATAACACCCCAGTGCCAGAATATCTAGCACCACCAATCGTGATGCTCTAAAACTAGCAGAGAAATCTGATATTAGGTACTTCTTGGAAGTAACATTTTATTTAGCCAGAATCTATTACATTTGTGATGTCTAATAAGACAAACTTGACAGGTTAATTAATTTTTTTCCTTAAGGTAAACATTTTTATGCTTCAAGGTAGGTAGCACTGCCTATCAGCCCTCCTGACATTTGGACATAGTTGCCTATCTCCCACAACTGGTGCTACTTATAGAAATTAATGTTTGGGATGACAAATTGTGTTCTGCTAGCCAACGGCACCAGATTTTCATTGTTGATTCCCTCATGTGTCTATAGAGATGTTTTATACACAAGCACTTATAATTTTATGTCCTCCGAAACCTGTGGTTGAATAAAAGCATTTGTAGCCTGATCTCGAGGGTGTGAGCACCAGAATGGTTGCAGGAGTCTTCTGGAACGTGGGTTTGCGGTAGATGCCACAGTCAGCTTCATATTCTTCGACTCACATTGGGTCATGAAATCTGATATTTGGAATTGCTGCTATTTTGTACAAAAGTGCTTTAATGGAGTACAAAGGACACACATATAAAAGGGATATGGAAGGGAAAATTTAGAAGCCTCTTTTTCATAAGCTTGATTAAAGTTCACTTCACAAAGATACATGATTTTAAAAGAAGACCCAACATATTCAATTCTCTTGCTTATAGAACTGCTAAATTTTACCTTAAAGAATTGTTAGCATGTAATACGAAATGTATTTGGTACATTTTAATAAATCAACATATTTATTAATATGTAAATAGATCTTTAATTCCTAATATGGTCTATTCTAAAACTATCAAGACCCAATAAATAATGCTTTTCTGTAAGTTTATACTACACATCAAAATACAAATACAACTGTGTCAAATGAAAGCAGGGAATGACAATAATCTGTTATGAGCCCATAAAATATTAGGTTTTATGATATTTCTAAAAAGAATACACTGAACATATGTTTAAAATTTCCTTATATGTAAAACATTCTTGTCCACAAGAAATGAGCAAGAATGAGTTTATAAAGCTAAAGTAGAATGAGTCACTTGCATTTCCTTTACTTTCTTTATTTCAAAGAAAAGTTCCTTATAAAACTAAGCTTTCGGGGTTGGGTATTTGGCTCAGTGGTAGAGCGCTTGCCTAGGAAGCGCAAGGTCCTGGGTTCGATCCCCAGCCCTGAAAAAAAAAAACAAAAAAAACTAAGCTTTCAAAATATAGCATTGCTGCTCTGTCCACAGTGGCAAAGCATAAAAGATATCATTCACTAGGACGAGCTGTAGAGTTGGCTCAGAAGATAAGATCACTTCTCTTTCAGAGGACCTGGGCTCGGTTCTCAGCATGCACTTGGCCTCTCACAGCCATTTGTGGCTAGAGTCTGAAGGGAATCAATAACATTTTCTGGATTCCAAAGGCACTAACCCAGTATATAGGCTAAATAAGCGTACCCATAATTATTTTTAAATTTAAGGCTCACTGGAAAGAAGTATGTCAGTTTTGAAACCAGACATGGGAGGGCTTCAAGGGAGGGGCTGGAGGTAGGAGAGGGAGTGTTGAACCTGTTAGAATGTGTTGCAATTCTGTTTTAATTAAAACATTTTAAAGAAGAATTTCTAAGAGAAATAATCAAACAATAGAACATTTTCTACCAAAAATGCGTACAGATCATGTAAGTTACAGGAGCTTATGGGAGGGAGAAATCAGTGAGGGTTTGCAAGCTGTCATCCATCGGGCTTGGGACAATGAACTGAAAGAAGAATTCAGATCTCAGTCACATGAAGATGTTTAAAAGTGGAATGAGAGCATGGCTACCAGCTTGACTTGACTTTCCTGTCATACTCCTCTCTCTCCCCGCTCCAGGCCTTAGCTGGCTATAAAATGCAAACTGAGTTAGCTTTGCAAAGCAGAATGGGTGGGGACATCTGTTTCTATTAATAGTGTATAATTCTCTTTATATTTATAAACTATTTCAAATGTCTTGATGAATGATGTAATGAATTGGGATGGGTTTCAAATACGTTTGTTCTTTCAGAATGAGCCATTGTAGAAAGTGGGAGTCTACCTCTGAGACAGATGGCAGTCAGAGAAGACATGAAGTACTGCATTATTAAAATGGAGTGATTGCAGGCCATTAACAAATGAGCAAAGGGTTAGAGGGATGGCTTAGTAGTTAGGAGCACTGTAATTCTTCAGATGCCCCATGTTATTTCCTAGCAACTCAAAACCTTCTGTAACTTTAGCTTCCTGAGATCTAAAGACTTTTACCTCCTTGAAACTCATACTTACACACACACACACACACACACACACACACACACACACACACACACACACACTTGAAACTGAAATAAATATTTTTAAAAATGAGTAAAAAGACAAAAGGAGCACCTCAAATTAGCATCCAGAGAAACTAATATCTCTGAACGGGCTAGTTAGAGGGAAAAAAGATAAAACAGGAAATGTGTTGAGGAGAGAGGGCCCACTAGAGCTTATCATGTGCATTATAAAGAGCATTGCTATGCTCATAGCAATGTTAATGTGATCCTGTGGCTGCTAATGCTGAAACTGTTTTTTAAAACACAAAAATGAAGGATAAACATGATATATCATCTTGATTTTCCTTTCAGCTTACACATTAAGCAAATGTCCTTTATGGGCTTGCATGGATGACATCTAAGTTTATGCAATAGAGTTGCATTTTTTTTCAAAGTCTACTCCAGTCACTAGCTCTCAGTAAGAACCAGCTATTTTAAAGGTGTTTCTATATTAGTAGTTTTAACTTTAAAATGAAATATCTTAACTCCAAATTTGCATTGCCTCTAAATCTAATGTAGGTGACACAGCAAACCCTGTCCCTGGCTCTCTGCTTTTTGGCTAACTGAGTTTGTATTTTTTGTCTCGTGGAAGCAGTAACAGTTCACAGTGCAGGGAATACTCTGCAGACTTGTGAAAAGCAGGATAGGAACTTCTCCTTAAATAAAGAGTTGCAATATGGATGTTTAGTAGGAAGCTGAGAAAGGGAGTTTCAATAATGTTGGCTGGTTGGTTGAAATCCTAATGGGGATGCCAGATACTTCAAATAATGAAAAAGATGAATCAGATAAGTGACAGGACAAATATTACTTTATTAGGAGTCCAGTGACAGCTTGATCAATAAGCACTGAGACACCAATGGTTTATAGAAAGACTTAGCTTAGGTAAAAGGAATTCCCCCATAGAATAGCTCATGTACCTATGTAACAGAGCAGAAAGTGGTATCCATGTCTCTGTTACCAGGGTATCCGCCTGTCTGTGTCATTGAGGCTCTTCTCATGGCTGACATGGAGAATGAGGCAAAGGGGAGAATGCTTGCTTTCAAAGCTGTGTGTCAGCCTCGATTTCCTTATCTCTGTATGGCATTGTGATGGTTTGCATCTGCTTGGCCCAGGGAGGGGCACGATTAGAAGGTGTGGCTTTGTTGGAGGAAGTGTGTCACTGTGGGGTGGGCTTAGAGACCCTGTTCCTAGCTGCCCGAGGATGCTCAGTTTGTTCCTGGCTTCCTTCAGGTAAAGATGTAGAACTCAGCTCCTCCTGCACCATGCCTGCCTGGATGCTGCCATGCCTCCACCTTGATGACAATGGATTGAACCTCTCAACCTGTAAGGCAGCACCAATTAAATGTTGCCCTTTGTAAAACTTACATTGTTCACGGTGTCTTTTCACAGAAATAAGACCCTAAGACAGGCATCATGAGTGTCTCACTGCCAATTTTGACTGGCAATGCTATAATGAAACTCGTCTCCAAGCCAAGCAATGCGTCTGACAATTGCTAGATAGTCCCCACTACCCCATGACTGTGCTGTTGTGTTTTTTCCACTTATCTTTAATCAAAATGTATTTTAATTGAAAACCGACCATAGAGGTAGATAGTAGTTGTTCCACAGTCTCAGCCCCTGCACTTAATAGGACAAAAGTCAATATCTCACTTATTTTGAACAACTGTAACAATCATAAATGAAGGCAGGAGGGGCAGAAAGTTCATGAGATTAGTGGGACTGGAATGGATGTCGTCTTTACTCAGGCAATCTGCAGCACATGACTGAAATGCAAACCCATGAGCACATTTCCTCATGGCCTGGAAATCTTCCATGGGCCTCATCATCTCAGAGCAGATTTATGCAGAACTACTACATGAGACTCCCTTGGGTCTTGTCTAGTCTTAGCTCCCTTCACTAGGACTCACAGCTTCAACTGTCCGACTCTAGTGTGTTTTGAAGGCACAAAATTCTCTAGACCTTTTCACAATGTGTCTTTCAAATGTGCATTTCCCTCATCTTTTCTACAGACTCCTTTTGACCTCCTTCTGTCCTCTGATCTTGGACCTGCCTGTCACATTTAGGTCAATAAATTATATTTTATGTGTCCACTGGGCACTTTTCTTACAGATTAGAAAATAACGTTTCTGGAAGCTCGTTGAAGATGGGTGGCTCATAGGTTATGCTATTCTTAGTTTGGTGATTTTATTTCCTTCAATTTTAATGTAAGTGTTCCTAGATATATGCAAGGGATAGCGCCCCTCAAGAAAGTCTGCTCCTACAAGTCCCCATCTTGGTGCATTCGTTGCATCAGGCACACAGCCCTGCTCATCCACATTAGCTCTTGGCGTGTTGTGCTTCCCCTTTCTCTCTAACATTTCCTTAAACTGATTTGAGTTGAATGACCCTTAAACTCCCCTAAAACTGTTGTAACCCTAAAACGATTGACTAAATGAAGCAGCAGATGGGAAGAAGAGTAGTTTCGAGAATTCAGGATACACCTATAACACAGAGACTTTTAGTCTAGTATTCAGCAGAAACACATAAATTAATAAAAATTCAGAATATATTTCACTATCTCACATTATTTTTATTTGTTTTAAAATAGTTCTTCACATGCAATATTTTTAGAGAAGCTGTATACTTGTTATATCTAATAGTATTTTCTGGTGCATTTTTAGTTTAGATAAGTTTGATGTCTAACATATTATGCCATCTATAACTGCTGACATGTATATTCAATTTAATGAGCTCGAATAGAAATACAACAATGACTGTAGAATGTACTTGAGATATTAGAATATTAATGCAGTTTTATTATAAGCTACATTCTAGAAATATCTTCGAAACCAATATAAGCAATGTAAAAATGCTAAACCATTTTCTCCAAAAGGTAAAAGAAGTAAACAGGAAGCTACATAGAAGGAAATGAATGGTGCTAGCGCCTACATTGGTTGACAATAATCTACATAGAAGGAAATGGGTGATACTAGTGCCTACATTGATTGACAGTAAATGATATGAAGGGGACGTCCACGGAATTTCCTACCTATCTGCTTCATTTATTCCTTTTGCTGAAAAGAAGCATTTTTACCCTGCAGTACTGTAACCTGATGGTGTTTCCGGCACCCACACCTTTCTGTTTCTCCCTGCTTTTCCTCCTATTAGGATATACCCCATTTCTGTCTCTCATTAGAAAGACAGACAACTAACCAAACAAAAGTCTTCTAAGCAATGAAAATAAAATAAAGTATAATAATGAAAGGAAAAAATCTAATAAATCAGAGTAAGAAAAAAAAACCTAAGGGAAAAAACCCTAAGAAAGGGCAGATAAACCAGGTGCAGTCATAGAGACCTACTCTTTCCACACTTAGGAATCCTGTAAAATGACTAACTGAATGTGGATGATATATAAGCAAAGGACCTTCAGGGTAAAATTGAAAAAATACATAAATTCAATAAAATGAAAAATAAAATAAAACACAAGCTTTGACGTGGCATTTTGAGACATTTTGAATTTCCAAGGTTGTCCTTTCTGATGCAACTTTGTATTGGCCATATACTACTGAGCAGCCTGCCAGGAAGACAAGTTTCTTTCTCCTAGTTAGACTCCCTTGGAAAAATTATTTTTCATGTGCAAGTTATAAGGTTTTTGGGATAACAATGTGACATGTTTACCCGACCTTTTTTTTTTTTTAGCTCAAGAACCCCATCTGGTATAGACATGTGCATGTTGCTTCAGTCTGCTTTGATCCTGCTGATTTTTAGGGCTTTGTTTTCTTGGTTTTCTGAATCCTCTCTGTTTTTTAAACTCTTTTGACCTCCTCTTCCCTGAAGTTCTCTGAGCCCTGAGGAGAGGGATTTAGTTGACACATTCCACTTAGATCTGAGTGTTCTACGGTTTCTCATTCTCTCTGTAATGTCTGTCTGTTAGTCACTGTATGTACTCTCATTTCCTAGGAGGAAGCTTCTCTGATAATGACTGAGCAAGCAATAAACTTTGTGTATAGCAGAATATCATAAGGAGTTACTTTATTGAATATTTATTTATTCATTTATTTATTTTAGAACAATTTTATTTTAGAATGCTTTTTTATTTTATTCTAGGTCTCAGGTTCTAGGTCACCCAAGTAGTGTCAAGAATAGGCTTCCTCTCATGGAGGGAGCCTTAAGTTAAATCATGGTTATATCCATTAGCTATATGCCACCATTGCTCTAGAATATCTGGCAGGCAGTACACCATTGTAGATAAAGGGTTTGTGGGTGGCACTCTGTTTATCTTTCTCTTTTGATCTTGCAGAGTATCTTCCTATACCGAAGATAGGAAAGTGTGCCTCTATGTAGGCATCGGCTTGATTTCTCCATGTTTGTTGAGATGTGCGTGTGTTGTCTTGATCAGAGGAGTCTTTCCATCAGTTTGTGGAGACTAACCTATAGTCTTGGCAACAATCGGGAATATTTAGCGTTACCACAGAACACCTGTAACCCACCTCCAGTACTTCAAACTTCATATGGGGCAAGAAAAGTCCAGCTGAGGCTCTGCCTCCCTCATATTTTAGTGAATTCACTCAGATCACTTTCATATACCTACATATTTTATTTTCCAGTGTGTATTATTGGGTTCTTTATTAAAATCACATGTTCACAGATGGGTCAATTTCATTGTCTTTTATGTTCAGGAGTGTTTGAGCTATCCTGGGTGTTAGTGTTTCCATATGAAGTTGAAAGTTGTCCCATCAAGTTCTGTGAAGAATTGTATTGTTGTATTTTTTGTTCTGTGTGTATTTGTAATCTTGTATATTTGTAAATTTGAAGAATTTGTGTGTTTTGATCAGGATTGCATTAAATCCGTTTGTTGCTTTTGGTTGGATGGCTGTTTTACTTTGTTAATCCAATAGATCCATGAGCATGAGAGATTTTTCCATCTTTCTTCAATGTTTCAAGATTTTATCATATAAGTCTTTCTATCGCTAAAGGTTTCATATTATTTGCAGTTATAACTAAAGGTATTAATTCCTGGATTTCTTACTCAGTTCAGTTGTCAACAATATGTAGGAGTAATATTGTTTTTTGCTAGTAAATTTCGTATTCAGCTACTTCGATAAAAGTGTTTTGTGGAATAATTTGAAAACTATTATTAACTCTTGTTTGTTTGGAGTGGTGTTAGTAGACTTTTAATTATGGCTTCTATGTTACTGGGGCTGATTGTTCTGTTATATTGCTTCTTTGATCTTGATTTAATGTTAATAAGTTGTATGTATCAAGAAAATTACCCATTTGTTTTAGATTATACAATTTGCTGGAGGTCATGCTTTTAAAGTATGTCCTTAAGAATTTCCCAGTGTCTATTACTATGCCCCCTTTTCTTTTCTATATCTGTTCATTTGGATCCTCTCTCACCACTTTTAGTTAATTTATGTAAGGGTTTTACAATCAGTATGATTTTCCTGAATGGTAAACTCCCTGTTTCATTCTTATTTCTTTTTAATTTTGTATGTTTGTTACTATTTTATTGATGTTAGCCCTCGGGTTGATTATTTCTTGCCATCTATTCTTATTGGATATGATTTCTTTTTGTTATAGAGCTTTCATGCATGTGGGGAAGGTCCTAGTATGAGACATCTGCAGTTGTTTTATGTAGGCACTTAATTTTATGAACTTGCCTCTTAGTACTGCTTTCATTGTGTTCCATAAGTTTGGGTATGTTATGCCTTCATTTTCAATAAATTCTCAGAAGTCTTTAATTTCTTTCTGTCTTAATTCAGTAGTCAATCACTAGAGAATTGTTAAGTTTCCATAAGTTTGCAGGTTTTCTGTTGTTTCTCTCATTACTAAAATCAGATACTCAGTCTACTATATCTACTAAACCTTTCAATCACAATAAATGGGGAAAATAAGACCTTCCATAACAAAACCAATTTTACACAATATCTATCACCAATTTCATCTTTACAAATGGTGCTAGAAAAAACTTCCAATATAAAGAGGCAATTCATACTGAAGAAGAATCAAAGAATAATCCCAGGCATCAAAGCAAAAGAAGGGAGACACATACACACACAAGAGAACACACAAATGCACACCATAACAACAAAATAATAAAAAATCTACAAACACTATTCTTCAATATCTCTCAATATTATTGGTCTCAATTCACCAATAAAAAGATAGACAAATCTGGTTGGTGTAAGGTGGAATCTCGGAGTCATTTTGATATACATTTTCTTGATGATTAAGGACACTGAACATTTCATTAATTGCTTCTCGGCCATTCAAAATTCCTCTGTTGAGAATTCTGTTTAGCTCAGTACCTCATTTTTTAGTTGGGATATTTGTTTGGTTTTTCTTTTGTTGAAGTCTTCTTGAGTTCTTTATATATTTTCGATGTTAGCCCCTATCATTTGTAGGGTTAGTGAAGATCTGAGATCTTCTTTGATCTCTTTCTTCAAGGACTTGAAGTTTTTGTCATACAAATTTTTCAGTTACTTGGTTAGAGGTACACCATTACATTTTATATTACTTGTGGCTATTGTGAAGGAAATTGTCTCCCCAATTTCTTTCTTAGCCCTTTTATTTTTTATGTAAATTAAGGCTGCTTATTTGTTTAAGGTAGTTTTATATCTAGCCATTCCAGCTGTAGGAGTTCTCTGGTAGAATTTTGGGGTCCACTTATGTATTCTATTATAACAGCTGCAAATAGTGATCAAAAATTCAAGTGACAGCACATGCTGGTGAGAATGTTGAGAAAGAGGAACACTTCTCCATTGCTGGTGTGATTGCAAACTGCTATAACCACTCTGGAAATCAATCTGGTAATACCTCAGAAAATTGCAAATAATTCTACCTGAAGAACCAGCTATGCCACTCCTGGGCACATACCCCAAAATGTTTCACCTTATCACGAGGACACGTGCTGCACTATATTCATAACAGCCATATTCATAATAACCAGAAACTGGAAGCAAACCAGAGGCCCATTAACTGAAGAATGGATATAGAAAATGTAGTTCATTTACCCAAGGGAATGTTTTTCAGATTTTAAAAACAGGGACATCATGTATTTTGCAGACAAATGGATGGAACCAGAAAGTATCAACCTGAGTGAGGTAACCTAGACCCCAAAAATGCTCATGGTATGTACTCACTGATAAGTGAATATTAGCCAAAAGGTACACAGACAGCAAACTCTGACATCATTACTGGTGCCATGTTGTGCTTGCAGGCTGGAACCTAGCATGGCTGTTCTCTCAGAGACTTTACCTGCAGCTGACTAAGACAGATGCAGATACTTACAGACAACCACTGCAATGAAGTTGGGGACCTCTATGGAGGAGTTATGAGAAGGATTGAAGGAGCTGAATCGGACGGGATGCCCATAAGAAGACCAACTGTTTCAACAAACCTGGAAATGTACAAGCTCCCAGAGACTAAGCCACCAACCAAAGAGCATACACGGGCTGGTCAGAGACCCCAGCATATATCTAACAAGGAACTGCATTGTCTGGTCTTAGTGGAAGAAGATTCACCTAATTCTATAGAGACCTGATGTCTCAGGAAAGGGGGATGCTAGAGGTGAGGAGCACCCTCATGGAGGCAAAGGGGAGAGGAAGGGGAAGAACTCTGGGAGGAGGGACTGGGAGGGGCAATATTTAAAATGTAAATAAACAAAAGATATACTAATAGAATGGACCCAAAAGTGGGATCCATCCTTTTGCTACATTCAAGAAACACACACTTAACACCAATGATAAACACTACCTCCGGGTAAAATGGTAGAAAATATATTTAAAGTAAGTGGACCTAAGAATAAAGCAGGTATAGCCATTTTAATGTTTGACAAAATAGACTTCAAAACAAAAATAGTCAGAAGAGATAAGGAAGGGTACTATGTACTTATCAAAAGAAAATCTGCCAATAGGAGTTTGTAGAACATCTGTACAGGCCTTTCTGTCCTTTAGAATCTCCAATGAGCTGTCAGGTGTTATTCTAATATTTCTGCCTTTATGTGTTTCTTGATATTTTTCCCTTTCAGCTTTTAATAATTTGTTGTTCTGTACACTTGGTATATGGTTTACCATATTCTGAGGAAATTTCTTTTCTCGTCCAGTTTATTTGGTGTTCTGTATGTTTCTTGTATGATTTTAATGCAAATATTTACTTCTTTTCCATTTTTATTATTTTATGTGTTACATGTCAAATGCCTCCCTTCCTGTTTCCCCCCTGCAATCCCCATTTCATTCCCCCTCCATTTTGCCTCTAAGAGGGTACTCATACACCCTCCTACCACTCATGCCTCACCCTTCTAGCATTCCCCGTTGCTCGGGCAACACGCCTTCACAGGACCAAATACCTCCCATCCAATTAATGCCAGATAATGCAACCCTCTGTTACATATACAGCAGGAGCCATGGACCGACTCATGTATATTTTTTGTTTGTGGTTTAGTCCCTGGGAGTTCTGAGTGGTCCAGATAGGTGATATTGTTGTTTTTCCTATAAGGTTGCAGTCCCCTTCAGCTCATTTAGTCCTTCCCTAACTCTTCCATTGGTGTCCCGGGGCCTAGTCCAATGGTTGGCTGTGAGTGTCTGCATCTGTCTTAGTCAGCTGCTGGCAAAGTCTCTCAGAGGTCAGCCATACTAGGCTCCTGTCTGCAATTACTTCTTGGTGTTGGGGTTTGGTGGATGGAATGGATCCCTAAGTGGGGCTGTCTCTGGATGGCCTTTACTTCAGTTTCGACTCCATGTTTCATCCCTGCATTTCCTTTAGACAGGATCAATTCTGGGTTAAAATTTTTGAGATGGGTAAGTGGTCCCTTCCCTTAACTGGGAGCACTGCCTATCTACTGGAGGTGGTCTCTTCAGGTGCTATCTTCCCTCTGTTGGGCACTTTGGCCAAAGTCATCCCCATTGGGTCCTGTAAGCCTCTCACATACCTGATACCTGCAAGTGTCCAGTAGTTTCCTGTTCTCTTCCCACACCCACCCCCAACCCCCACTGCTACATATTTCTATTTATTCTTCTGGCTATCTGTACTTTTCTCCTGTCTCTTTCCATACCTGAACCTGGTTCCTTCCCTTTCTCCCTCTCCTCTCCCACCCAGGATAATCATCTCCCTCTACCTCCCATGATTATTTTATTTCCCATTCTAAGCAGAATTGAAGCATCCAAATTTTGGCCTTCCTTCCTGTTATGCTTCATACAGTTTGTGAGTTGTATCGTAGGTATTCTGAGCTTTTGGGCTAATGTCCACTTACCAGTGAGTTCATACCATGTATGTCCTTTTGGGTCTGGGTAACCTCATGCAGGATGTATTTTCTTGTTCCATTCATTTTCCTGCAAAACTCATGAAGTTTTAGAATCATCTAAAAATGATTACATTATTATTAATTATTATATTAAAATATTATTATTTATATAATAATATAAAATATTATTATATTAAAAATATAGCTAAGTAGTAGTCCATTGCATAAATGTACCACATTTTCTGTATCCATTCTTTTGTTAGGGACATCTGTGTTCATTCCAGCTTTGTGTCCCTGTTATATATTGGAGCATCTTTTGGGTGTATGCCCAGTAGTGGTATAGCTGGGTCTTCGAGTAGAACAATTTCCAATTTTTTTATGGAAACAACAGATTAATTTCAAGAGTTGTTGTATCAGCTTGCAATACCTCCAGTAATGTAGGAGTGTTTCTCTTTCTCCAAGTCCTCTTCAGTATCTGCTGTCTCCTGAGTATTTGATCTTAGTTATTCTGACTGGTGTAAGGTGGAATCTTAGGTTCATTTTGATTTTCATTTCCCTGATGGCTAAGGATGTTGAACATTTCTTTAGGTGCTTCTGGGCAGTTTGAGATTCCTCAGTTTTGAAATCTCTATTTAACACTTTATTTATCCCATTATTAATTGGATTATTCGGTTTTTGCAGGTTAGCTTTTTGAGTTCTTTATATATTTTGGATATTAACCCTCTATCTCTTGTGGAGTTGGTGAAGAAATTTTTCCCAATCTATGGATTGTCTTATGGACAGTGTCTTTTGCCTTACAGACGCTTTTCATTTTCATGAGTTCCCATTTATCAGTTGTTGATCTTAGAGTCTAAACCAATGAAGTTCTGTTTAGGAAATTTCTCCCTATGCTAATAAGTTCAACGCTCTTTCCCACTTTCTCTCCTATTCATTTCAGTGTATCTGGTTTTATGTTGAAGTTCTTGATCCACTTGAACTTGAGCTATGTGCAAGGTTTTGAATATGAATTATTTTCATTTTTCCACATGCAGACACCTGTTGAACTAACACCATTTGTTGAAGATCCCTTTTTCCCCCATTGTATGATTTTAGCTTCTTTGTTGAAAATCAAGTGTCCTGAAGTATGTGGACTTTTTTCTGGATCTTTAGTTCTATTCACTTGATCAACCTGTCTGTCTCTGTACCAATATTATGTAGTTTTAATCACTAAAGCTCTGTAGTACAGCTTGAGGTCAGGAATGGTAATTCCCTCAGAAATTCTTTTATCGATAAGAATTATTTTTGCTACCCTGAGATTTTAGTTTTCCACATTAAATTAAGAATTGTTTTTTCCATGTACGTGAAGAACTGTTGGAATTGTGATGGTATTTTTGTTGAATCTGTAGATTGCTTTTGGCAGGATGCCCACTTTTACTATGTTAATCCTAGCAATCCAGGATCATGAGAGAACTTTCCATCTTCTGTGGTCTTCTTCAATTTCTTTCTTCAAGGACTTGAACTTCTTATCATACAGATCATTCACTTGCTTAGTTATAGGGTTATTCCAAGATATTTTATATTATCTGTGGATATTGTGAAGGGCGTTGTTTCCATAATTTCTTTCTCAGGCTGTTTATCATCAATATAAAAAAGGCTACTGAATTGTTTGAGCTAATTTTATATATAGTCTCTTTGATGAAGTTGTTTATCAGCTTTTTATGTTCTCTGATAGACTTTTTGTGACCCTTATATATGATATCATATCATCAGCAAATAGTGATATTTTGACTTCTTCTTTTCTAGTTTGTATCCCCTTGATCTCCTTATAGTGTGTTATTGCTGTAACTAGAATTTTGAGTACTATATTGAATAGATAATGGAGGGAGTGGGCAGCCTTGTCTAGTCCCTAAATTTAGTGGGATTGCTTCAATTCAATTTGATTCTCCATTCAGTCTGATGTTGGCTACTGATTTGCTGTGTATTGCTTTTATTATGTCTAGTTATGGGCCTTGAATTCCTGATCTTTCCAAGACTTTTAAGATCAAAGGGTGTTGGTGTTTGTCAAATGCTTTTTCAGCAGCTAATGTGATGATCATGTGATTTTTTCCTTTGAGTTTGTTATTTAGTGGATTGCATGAATGTATTTTCATAAATTGTAATAACTTTCATTCTTGATTGTGGTGAATAATTATTTTGATGTATTTTATTCGGTGTGCCAGAGTATTTTGTTAAGTATTTTTGCATCAATATTCATTATCACAATTGGTCTGATTTTTTTTTCTTATTGGTGTCTTTGTGTGGTCTAGGTATCAGAGTAACTATGACATTATAGAACTAATTATGAAGTGTTCCTTCTGTTTCTATTGTATGGAATAATTTGAGGAGTATTGATATTACCTGTTCTTTGAAGGTCTGGTAGAAATTTGCACTAAAGCCATCTGGACTGAAGTTTTGTTTGTTATTTGATTGGGAGATTTTTTTAATGACTTCTTCTGTCTCCTTCAAGGATATGGAACTAATTAGATAGTTTATCTACTCTTAATTTAACTTTGGTACGTGGTATGTGCCTAAAAAGTCATCCATTTCATATAGTGTAGATTTTTCCAGTTTTGTTGAGTATAGGCTTTTGTAGTATGATCTGATGTTTTTTTAATTTCCTCAGTTTCTGTTCATATGTCTCCCTTTTCATTTTTTATTTTGTTAGTGTGGATTTTGTCTCTGAATGCTTTAGTTAGTCTGGCTAATGGTCTATCTATCTTGTTGATTTTCTCAAAGAACCAGCTTTTGGTTTTGTTGATTTTTAGTATTTTTCTCTTTGCTTCTAATTGGTTGATTTCAGTCCTGAGTTTGATTATTCCTCACTGTATAGACCTCTTGAGTGTGTTTGCTTCTTTTTGTTCTAGGGCTTTCAGGTGTGCTATTAAGCTGATTGTGTAGGAAGCTATGAAATTTGCTCTTAGCTTTACTTTAATTGTGTCCCATAAGTTTGAGAATGCTGTGTCTTTGTTTTCATTGAATTCTAGAAAGTCTTTTATTTCTTTGTTCATGTCCTCCTTAACCAAATTATCATTGAGTAGAGAGTTGTTCTGTTTGCACAGCTATGTGAGCTTTTTGTTGTTTTTGCTGTTACTAAAGTCTAGCTGTATTCTGCGGTGATTTGATAGGATGCAGGGGATTGTTTCAATCTTCTTGTATCTGTTGAGGCTTGTTTTGTGGTGAGTTTTACAGAAGGTAATGTGTGGTACTGAGAAGGTATAGTTCGTCTTAATGTGAAATGTATATGTCTGTTAAATCCATTTGATTTATAATTTCTATAAGCTTCATTCTGTCTCTGTTTAGTTTCCATTTCAATGACCTGTCCATTGTTGAGAGTAGGGTGTTGAAGTCTTTCATTATTATTGTGTGAGGTTCAATGTGTGTCTTGAACTTTAGTAAAATTTCTTTTATAAACGTGGTTGCCCTTGCATTTGGTGCATAGATATTCAGAATTGAGATTTCATCTTGGTGGATGTTTCCTTTGATGAATATGAATTGTCCTTCCCATCTTGTCGATAACATTTGGTTGAAAGCCTATTTTATTGGATTGTAGAATGACAACTCCCATGGGGCTGGAGAGGTGACTCTGCAGTTAAGGGTACTGACTGCTCTTCCAGAGGTCCTGAGGTCAAATGCCAGCAACCACACGGTGGCTCACAACCTTCTGTAATGAGATCTGATGCCCTCTTCTGGCCTGTCTGAAGACAGCTACAGTGTTCTTATATATAATAAATAAATTAATCTTTTTTTTTTTTAAAGCATGGTAACTCCCACTTGGAGTTTCTTGGAAGCATTTGCTTTGCAAACTTTTCCTACCTTTTACTCTGAGGTATTGTCTGTATCTGTCACTGAGATGTGCTTCTTGAGTACAACAAAATGCTGGATTCTGCTTGTGTATCCAGTCTGTTAGCTTATGTCTTCTTATTGGGGAATTGAGTCCACTGATGATGAGACATATTAAAGACATGATTGTTAGTTCCTGTTATGTTTGTTGTTGGAGGTAGAATTGTTTTTGTGTGAGTCTCTCCTTTTGGGTTTTCTGTGAGATGATTAATTTCTTGTTTTTTTCTTTGATGTAGATATCCTCTATGTGTTGGAGTTTTCCTTCTAAAATCTTCTGTGGGGCTCATTTAGTAGATATACTTTGTTATATTTCATAGATATATATTTGATGGAATTATTTGGTTTCTTCATCTATGATGATTGAGAGTTTTGCTTGGTATAGTAGCCTGTGCTGGCTTTCGTGTTCTCTTAGGGTCTTCATAACATCTGTTCAGGAACTTCTGGCTTTTAGATTCTCTGTTAAGAAGTCTGGTGTCTCTCCCAAATTTCCCTGGGACTAAACCACCAAAGAGTACACATGGAGGGACCCATGCCTCCAGCTGTGTATGTATATAGCAGAGGATTACCTTGTCTGGCATCAATGAGAGGGAAGCCCACAGGTCCTGTGGAGCCTTGATGACCAAGCATAGGGAAATGCTAGGACACTGAGGCAAGAGGGGATGGTTGGGCAGGGGAGTACCCTCATAGAAGATGGGGGAAGAAATAGGGCATTTAACTGGAAAGTGGGATAACATTTGACTTGTAAAGAAATAAAATAATAAAACAAAACGATGTCGTGTAATTCTGATAGGTCTTCCTTTATATGTTACTTTGTCTTTTTCCCTTAGAGCTTTGAATATACAGACTTCATTCTGTGCATATAATATTTTGGTTACTACAAGAGGAATTTCTTTTCTGGTCCAATCTATTTGGTGTTCTGTAGGATTCCTCTGTTTTATGGCTATCTCTTTCTTTAAATTAGGGAAGTTTTCTTCCATGATTTTGTTGAAGATGTTTTCTGGCCTTTGAGCTGGGAATCTTCTCTCTTCTATTCCTATTATTCTTACGTATGGTCTTTTCACTGTATCCTGGATGTCCTGAATGTTTTGCATTAGAGGTTTTTTTTTTATTCTTTGTATTTTCTTTGCTTATTGTGTCAATATTTTCTAGGTATCTTCTGTGCCTGAGATTCTCTCTTTCATCTCTTTTATTCTGTTGGTAATGCTTGCATTTGTAGCTCCTGACCTCTTTCCTGGGTTTTTCTTTTTATTGGCTATTTTCTTTATCTTTTCCTATTGATCCCAACAAGGCCATCTTCTGCTACATATGCAGAGAACCATGGGTCCCTCCATGTGTACTCTTCAGTTGGTTTAGTCCCTGGGATCTCTGGGGTATCTGGTTGGTTGATATTGTTGTTCTTCCTATGTTCTTCAGCTCCTTCAGTTCTTTCTCGATGTCCTCCATTGCAGACCTGGTTCCCAGTCCAATGGTTGGCTACAAGCATCCACTTTTATATTTGTCAGACTCTGGTAGAGCTTCTCAGGAGACAGCTATATCAGGCTCCTGTCAGCATATATTTTCTGACATCCTCAATAGTATCTGGGTTTGGTGACTCTGTGTGGGATGGTTTGGCAGTCTCTGGATGACCTTTCCTTCAGTCTCTGCTCCACACTTTGTCTCCATATTTCCTCCTGTGAGTATTTTGTTTCAGAAGGACTGAAGCTTCCCCACTTTGATCTTCTGTCTTCTTGAGCTTCATATGGTCTATAAATTGTATCTTGGGTATTACAAGCTTTTGGGCTAATATTTACTTATATCATAATATGTTTATGCATGTGAGGGCATATCATGTGTGTTATTTTGTGATTGGGTTGCCTCACTTAGGATGGTATTTTCTAGTTCCATCTCTTTGCTGAAGAATTACATGAAGTCATTGTTTGTAATAGCTAAATAGTACTCCATTGTGTAAACATATGACATTTTCTGTATCCATTCCTCTGTTGAAGCATATCTTGGTTCTTTCCAGCATCTAGATATTAAAAGAAAGCTGCTATGAACATAGTGAAGCATGTGTCTTTGTTATATGTTGGAGCATCTTTTGGGTATATGCCCAGGAGTGGATGCTTGGATAGCACTATGTCCAATTTTGTAAGGAACCGCCAGACTGATTTCCAGAGTGGATGTGCCAGCCTGCAATCACACCAACAATGGAGAAATGCTGCTCTTTCACTACATTTTTGTTAGCATCTGCTGTCAGCTGAGTTGTTGATCTTAGCCATTTGGACTAGTGTGAGGTGGAATCTCAGGGATGCTTTGCATTTCCCCGATGAATAAGGATGGTGAACATTTCTTCAGGTGCTTTTCCACCATTTGATATTCCTCAGTTGAGAATTCTTTGTTTATTTCTGTTCCCCATTTTTAAAAGGGTTATGTGATTTTCTGGAGTCTCACTTCTTGATTTCCAAGGTTGCCACTATTTGTGATTTTTATAATTATTTCTACTTTCATTTTTAATTCTTGCACCTTTTTGTTTAATTCCTTCACCTCTTTGAGTGTGTTTTACTCCATTTCTTTTATTTTATTATATTTTTCTCCATCTTTATTAAATTGGGTATTTCTTATTTACATTTCAATTTTTATTACCTTTCCCAGTTTCCAGGCCAACATTCCCCAAACCTCTCCCCCTCCCCCGCGATATGGGTGTTCCCCTCCCCATCCTCCCCCATTACCGCCCTCCCCCCAACAATCCTGATCACGGCGGGTTCAGTCTTGGCAGGACCAAGGGCTTCCCCTTCCACTGGTGCCCTTACTATGCTCTTCATTGCATTTGGAGCCCAGGGTCAGTCCATGTATTGCCTTTGGGTAGTGGCTTAGTCCCTGGAAGCTCTGGTTGGTTGGCATTGTTGTTCACATGGAGTCTCGAGTCCCTTCAAACTCTTTCAGTCCTTTCTCTGATTCCCTCAACAGGAATCCTGTTCTCAGCTGAGTGGTTTGCTGCTGGCATTTGTCTATGTATTTGCTGTATTCTGGCTGTGTCTCTCAGGAGAGATCTACATCTGGTTCCTGTCAGCCTGCACTTCTTTGCTTCATCCATCTTATCTAATTGCCTGGCTGTATATGTATGGGCCACATGTGGGGCAGACTCTGAATGGGTGTTCCTTCTGTTTCTGTTCTAAACTTTGCCTCCCTATACCCTTCCAAGGGTATTCTTATTCCCCTTTTAAAGAAGGAGTGAGGCATTCGCATTTTGGTCATCCTTCTTGAGTTTCATGTGTTCTGGGCATCTAGGGTAATTTGAGCATTGGGCTAATATCCACTGATCAATGAGTGCATACCCTGTGTGTTTGTCTGTGATTGGGTTACCTCACTCAGGATGATGTTTTCCAGTTCCATCCATTTGCCTATGAATTTCATAAAGTCATTGTTTTTGATAGCTGAATAATATTCCATTGTGTAGATGTACCACATTTTCTGTATCCATTCCTCTGTTGAAGGGCATCTGGGTACTTTCTGGCTTTTGGCTATTATAAATAAGGCTGCTATGAACATAGTGGAACATGTGTCTTTGTTATGTGTTGGGACACCTTTTCAATATATGCCCAAGAGAGGTATAGCTGGGTCCTCAGGTAGTGCAATGTCCAATTTTCTGAGGAACCTCCAGACTGATTTCCAAAATGTTTGTAGCAGTCTGCGATCCCACCAACAATGGAGGAGTGTTCCTCTTTCTCCACATCCTCACCAGCCTCTACTGTTGCCAGAGTTTCTGATCTTAGCCACTCTGACTGGTGTGAGGTGGAATCTTAGGGTTGTTTTGATTTGCATTTCCCTTACGACTAAAGATGTTCAACATTTCGTTAGATGCTTTTCAGCCATTTGGCATTCCTCAGCTGTGAATTCTTTGTGTAGCTCTGAACCCCATTTTTTAATAGGGTTATTTGTCTCCCTGCAGTCTTAATTCTTGAGTTCTTTGTATATTTTGGATATAAGCTCTCTATCTGTTGTAGGATTGGTAAAGATCTTTTCCCAATCTGTTGGTTGCCGTTTTGTCCTAACCACAGTGTCTTTTGCCTTACAGAAGCTTTGCAGTTTTATGAGGACCCATTTGTCAATTCTTGATCTTAGAGCATAAGCCACTGGTGGTTTGTTCAGGAAGTCTTCTCCAGTGCCCATGTTTTCAAGATTCTTTCCTACTTTTTCTTCTATTAGTTTGAGTATATCTGGTTTGATGTGGACGTCCTTGATCCACTTGGACTTAAGCTTTGTACAGACTGATAAAAATGGATCGATCTGCATTCTTCTACATGCTGACCTCCAGTTGAAGCAGCACCATTTGCTGAAAAGGCTATCTTTTTTCCATTGGATGGTTTTGGCTCCTTTGTCAAAAATTAAGTGACCATAGGTATGTAGGTTCATTTCTGCATCTTCAATTCTGTTCCACTGGTCTATCTGTCTGTCTCTGTACCAATACCATACAGGTTTTATCACTATTGGTCTATATTACAGCTTGAGTTCAGAGATAGTGATTCCCCCGAAGTCCTTTTATTGTTGAGAATAGGTTTAGCTATCCTGGGTTTTTTCTTATTCCAGATGAATTTGCAAATTGTTCTGTCTAACTCTCTGAGGAACTGGGTTGGAATTTTGATGGGGATTGCATTGAATCTGTAGATCACTTTTGGTAAAATGGCCATTTTTACTATATTAATCCTGCCAATCCATGAGCATGGAAGATCTTTCCATATTCTGAGATCTTCTTCAATTTCTTTCTTCAGAGGCTTGAAGTTCTTATCATACAGATCTTTCACTTGCATGGTTAAAGTCACACCGAGGTATTTTACATTATTTGGGTCCATTATGAAGGGTGTCGTTTCCCTAAATTCTTTCTCTGCTTGTTTCTCTTTTGTGTAGAGGAAGGCTACTTATTTATTTGAGTTAATTTTATACCCAGCCAGTTTGCTGAAGGTTTTTATCAGGTTTAGCAGTTCTGTGGTGGAACTTTTGGGATCACTTAAATATACTATTATATCATCTGCAAATAGTGATATTTTGACTTCTTCCTTTCCAATCTGTATCCTGTTGATCTCCTTTTGTTGTCTGATTGCTCTGACTAGGACTTCGAGATCTATATTGAATAAGTAGGGAAAGAGGGTAGTCCTTGTCTTGTGTAGTCCCTGATTTTAGTGGTATTGCTTCAAGTTTCTCCCCATTTAGTTTAATATTAGTTACTGGTTTGCTATATATGGCTTTTAAAATATTTAGGTATGGGCGTTTAATTCCAGTTCTTTCCAGGACTTTTATCATGAAGGGGTGTTGAATTGTGTCAAATGCTTTCTCAGCATCTAATGAAATGATCATATGGCTTTCATCTTTCAGTTTGCTTATATAGTGGATTACGTTGATGGTTTTCTGTATATTAAGCCCTTCCTGCATACCTAGGATAAGGCCTACTTAATCATGGTGGATAATTGTTTTGATATGCCCTTGGATTCAGTTTGGAAGAATTTTATTGAGTATTTTTGCGTTGAAATTCATAAGGTAAATTGGTCTGAAGTTCTCTTTCTTTGTTGGGTCTTTGTGTGGTTTAGGTATAAGAGTAATTGTGGCTTCATAGAAGGAATTCTGTAGCACTCCATCTGTTTCAATTTTGTGGAATAATTTGGATAGTATTGGTATGAGATTTTCTATGAATGTCTGATAGAATTCTGCACTGAACCTATCTGGACCTGGGATCTTATTGGTTGGGTGACTTTTAATGACTGTTTCTATTTCTTTAGGAGTCATGGGGTTGTTTAACTGGTTTATCTGTTCCTGATTTAACTTCGGTACCTGGTATCTGTCTAGGAAATTGTTCATTTCCTGTAGATTTTCAAGTTTTGTTGAATATAGGCTTTTATAGTAAGATCTGATGATTTTTTGAATTTCCTCTGATTCTGTAGTTATGTCTCCCTTTTCATTTCTGATTTTGTTAATTTGGACACACTCTCTGTGTCCTCTCATTAGTCTGGCTAAGGGTTTATTTATCTTGTTGATTTTCTCAAAGAACCAACTTTTGGTTCTGTTGATTCTTTCTATGGTCCTTTTTGTTTCTACTTGGTTGATTTCGGCTCTGAGTTTGATTATTTCCTGCCTTCTACTCCTCCTGGGTGTATTTGCTTCTTTTTGTTCTAGAGCTTTTAGGTGTGCAGTCAAGCTGCTGATATATGCTCTCTCCTGTTTCTTTCTGCAGGCACTCAGAGCTATGAGTTTTCCTCTTAGTACAGTTTCCATTGAATCCCATAAGTTTGGGTATATTGTACCTTCAGTTTCATTAAATTCTAAGAAGTCTTTAATTTCTTTCTTTATTTCTTCCTTGACCAGGTTATCATTGAGTAGAGCATTGTTCAACTTCCACATATATGTGGGCGTTCTTCCCTTATTGTTATTGAAGACCAGCTTTAGCCCATGGTGGTCTGATAGGACGTGAGGGATTATTTCTCTTTTTCTGTATCTTTTGAGGCCTGTTTTATGACAAATATGGTCAATTTTGGAGCAAGTACTATGAGAAGAAGGTATATCCTTTTGTTTTAGGATAGGATGTTCTATAAATATCTGTTAAGTCCATTCGTTTCATGAGTTCTCTTTGTCTGTGTCTCTGTTTAATTTCTGTTTCCATGATCTGTCCACTGGTAAGAGTGGGTGTTGAAATCTCCTACTATTATTGTGTGAGGTATAATGTGTGCTTTGAGCTTTAGTAAGGTTTCTTTTATGTATGTATGTGCCCTTGTATTTGGAGCATAGATATTTAGGATTGAGAGTTCATCTTCGTGGATTTTTCCTTTGATGAATATAAAGTGTCCTTCCTTATCTTTTTTGATGACTTTTGGTTTTATTTGATATTAGAATGGCTACTCCAGCTTGTTTCTTTAGACCATTTGCTTGGAAAGTTGTTTTCCAGTCTTTCACTCTGAGGTAGTGTCTGTCTTTGTCTCTGAGGTGTGATTCCTGTAGGAAACAGAATGCTGGGTCCTCATTGCATATCCAGTTTGTTAATCTGTGTCTTTTTATTGGGGAATTGAGTTCATTGATGTTGAGAGATATTAATGAATAGTGATTGTTGCTTCCTGTTATCTTCATATTTGGAAGTGAGATTTTGTTTGTGTGCTTGTCTTGTCTTTGTTTTGTTGCAAAATGATTAGTTTCTTGCTTTTTCTAGGGTGTAGCTTGCCTCCTTGTGTTGGGCTTTACCATTTATTATCCTTTGTAGGGCTGGATTTGTAGAAAGATATTGTGTAAATTTGGTTTTGTCATAGAATATCTTGGTTTCTCCATCTATGTTAATGGAGAGTTTTGCTGGATACAGTAACCTGAGCTGGCATTTGTGTTCTCTTATGATCCGTATGACATCTCTCCAGGATCTTCTGGCTTTCATAGTCTCTGGTGAGAAGTCTGGTATAATTTTGACAGATCTACGTTTATATGTTACTTGACCTTTTTCCCTTACTGCTTTTAATATTTTTTCTTTGTTTTGTGCATTTGGTGTTTTGACTATTATGTGATAGGAGGAGTTTCTTTCCTGTTCCAATCTATTTGTAGTTCTGTAGGCTTCTTTTATGTTTATGGGCATCTCTTTCTTTAGGTTAGGGAAGTTTTCTTCTATGATTTTGTTGAAGATATTTACTCTTCCTTTGAGTTGGGAGTCTTCACTCTCTTCTATACCTACTATCCTTAGGTTTGATCTTCTCATTGAGTCCTGGATTTCCTGTATGTTTGGGGCCAGTAGCTTTTTCTGTTTTACATTATTTTTGACAGTTGTGTCAATGATTTCTATGGAATCTTCTGCTCCTGAGATTCTCTCTTCTATCTCTTGTATTCTGTTGGTAATGCTTCTATCTATGGCTCCTTGTCTCTTCCTTTGGTTTTCTATATTCAGCAATCTTTCTTGATTGCTTCTATTTCCATTTTTAATTCCTTCAGTTGTTTGATTGTGTTTTCCTGTAATTCTTTCAGGGATTTTTGTGTTTCCTCTCTATAGACTTCTACTTATTTATTTGTGTTTTCCTGCATTTCTCTAAGGGAGTTTTTTATGCCTTTCTTGAAGTCCTCCATCATGATGATCAGATGTGATTCTAAATCTAGATCTTGCTTTTCTGGTGTTTTTGGATATTCAGTGTTTGCTTTGGTGAGAGATTGGGCTCCGATGTTGCCATGTAGTGTTGGTTTCTGTTGCTTGGGTTCCTGCACTTGCCTCTTGCCATCAGGTTGTCTCTGGTGTTACCTTGTTCTGCTATTTCTGACAGCGGCTAGACCGTCCATTAGCCCATGTGTCAAGAGTGCTGTATACCTGTTTTCCTGTCTTCTTTCAGTCAGTTATGGGAACAGAGTGTTCTGCCTTCAGGTGTGTAGTTGTTCCTGACTACTGGTCTTCAGCTGTTCCTGTGGGCATGTGTCCTAAGTCTACCAGGAAGGTCACTTGGAGTCGAAAAGTTGGTCTTACCTTTGGTCTCAGGCCTGACGTCGCTCCTTGGGGCTGGATTTCAGCTCTCTGTGGTGGCAGCAACCAGAAGGGCCTGTCCCACCTTCTCCCTGGTCCCTGTGCACAGGGGGCCCAGAAGACGCTTGGCGTTTTCCTCTAGAATCAGAAATGTGGGCAGAGAGTAGTCTCCTCTGGCTTCCCAGGCGTGTCTGCCCCTCTGAAGGTCTAGCTTTTCCTCTCACAGGATTTGGGTACAGGGAGCTGTTTGACTGGGTCCCTTCAGATCCAGGCATGGTCTGGACCACAGCACTCCAACAGCTTGAGTGCCCCTATCTTCCTGTTTCCAGAGACCCTATACAGTTTCCTCTTGGCCAGGGATGAGGGCAAGCATGGGCAGTACTGGCAGTCTCTCCTGCCCTGCAGTCTCAGGAGTGCCCACCTGTCTGGGTATGAGCTCTCTCTCCCACGGGGTTTGGGAGCAGGGAGCTGTCTTCCTTCATTTCTTTAAGTGAGTTATTTATATCCTCCTTAAAGCTCTCTTTATCTTCATGAGATCGGTTTTTATGTCAGCATCATACTTTTCAGGTGTATTGAGCTTGCCGTGCTGGGAAAGCTGTGTTCTAATGGTCTCAAAGTATCTTGGTTTCTGTTGTTTATGCTCTTGTGCTTGCCTCTTTCCATCTGGTTACTTCTGTGATTAGCTGGCCTTGTTGTCTCTATCTGTATCCTGCCTCATATGTTCCTGGGCTGCAGCAGGTATCTTGAGGAAATCTGTGTCTATAATTCCAATTGATCTCCCGAGAGACTTGCAGACTATTGCTCTGGTTGCAGCAAATCTGAGAGGACTGCAGAGTGTTGTTCTGGCTACAGCAGATCTCCTGGATGCTCTGTAGACTGTGTGGGATTGAGACAGAGGGAGAGACAGATAGATCTTCCCATGAGCTGGTGCAAAGCAGAAGGCAAATGGTGTTTGTGAGTATAGGGGAGGAGTCCCTTATCTGTTGGGCACCTGTGGAGTCCCTGCTGCTGCAATTGTTTGGGTGGCTATCTTACCAGTTGCTGTGACTGAGGCAGATCTCCTCGGAGCCCTGCACATTGTTTGTTGTTGAAAGAGAGGGGGAGACAGGCTGATCCATTCCCATGAAGATGCAGAAGGGAAGGAAAAGGAAGTTCATGTAAAGGGGATGGCTGAGTCCTCCATTCACTGGGCACCTTGGGGGGGGTCACGGCTGCTGTAATTATTTGGGCAGCTATACTACCTGTTGCCCTGGCTGCAGCAGACCTCCTGGGAGCCCTGAAGACTGTGCAGTTTTGGGGATAGGGGAACAGGCTGGTCTGCTCCAAGCAGGTTCAGACCAGAAGGAACAATATTTTCTTTATCTTTGACCTGGATTTCTTTTCCTTTCTCTATACCTATTATTCTTAGATTTAGCCTTTACATAGTAGCCCAGATTTCCTGGATGTTTGTGACAGCAGTCTTTTTGATTTAGAATTTTCTTTGACTGATATATTCATTTCTTCTACAACTTCAAATGTCTGAGATTCCATCTTCCATCTCTTGTATTTCATTGGTGAGACTTTCCTCTGAGCTTTTGTTCTAGTTCCTACACCTTTCATTTCTAATTCTCAAGTCGGAAATTTTTATTAACTCTTGTTCTACTTTCAGATCTTGAATTATTTTATCCATTTTCTTCTAATGTTTGTGTTATCACAGATTTCTTTAAGGAATTTATTGATTTCATCTTAAAAGATCTTTATCATATACATAAATGCTATTTTATGTTTTTTGTATTGTGCTTCAGCTATGATGCAATACCCAAGGCCTGTAGAAAGGTTGTGGAGCTATAGTTGAGATATATTGCCCTAGCTGTTGTTATGTTTTAACTCTGGTATCTAGGCATCTGAGTTTTGGAAGATTGTAACTGTAGATGCAGATGTCTTGTTTGTTGGGTGGGTGTTTTTGTTTCTTGCATGGTAGGGAGTGTTGGGATCCAGTGGTCTAATTATTGAAGGCTTCAAGTAAAATATATTTCTAGGTATTGGGAGCTGACACTTAGGAATGGGGATGAGTTGGGAGAGTAAATCTAACAGGTCCTCAGGTGGGAGGATAGCAGGGTTTTCTATAAGCATTTGCTTAATTCCCAATGGGGCAGAGAATAAAGAGAGGCCACAACAGGTAGCCTGCTAGAGAGCTGGGTATGAGACCAATGTCTTGGATTTTGAGTAGAGGAGCAAGAAAATATCTGGACTATCTCCTCAGCTTGCTTAATTGCTTCTCTCACAGGGTTGTCTGATGGGTTTTCAGGGAATGCTTGTGGAGTTAAGGGCTGGGGTAACAGGGTGAGTAGGGTGAAAGTTGGAGAAGATCTTCATGATCTTCTAGAGTAGGAGGCAGAGAGGAAGCCTCAGCATGTGGCTACAGAGTTTTCAGAGAGACCAGATGTTTAGATTTATAGGAGACTGGAGAGAGGTGAAAATTTAAAGTTAGGCTACCTACTTCCTTGGCCAGAGGAGCCTTAAGGTTACCAAGGTATTCTTGCTTGAGTTGGGGTCTAGAATAATGGCATATGAGTGGGGAAAAGGAAGCTTGAGAGATGAAGATAGGAGAGGGAAGAGTAGACTCTGACTATTGACTAATACTGCTATAGAGCTTGGGTGAGACTCAGGGAATGGATTTGAAAGAGAGGAGGGAGGGGTAACAGTCTGCACTTAGCCTACATGCATTTCTCGTAGGCTGCACCAATCTACTTAGTCATACTTGTGTCAAAAGTCGGAGTCCAAGACTTGATTGTAAATAACTAAACTTGCACAGACACAAGATGTCAGTGATATAACATCAGAGTCCAACCAGGTGCTGGAATCACAATAGCCTGCTCTATACAGAGAATTTTATATAGGCATTCGAGAACACAAACATTCAGTAGGAAAATTAAGAAAGAAAAAGCAAGCAAGCCAACAAACAAACAAAAAAATATGTTGTTGGGAAACAACCAGCAAGCCTTCAGGATTAGGGAGAGAGCTAGGAGGTGATACAGACATGGAAAGTCAGAAAAATCTGAAGGAAAGAATTACAGCCCAACACTAACACAATCAGCCAATGGGAGGATAACTCACAAAAGCTAAGGGAAGGATGACTTTAAGGCCCATCTTACTAGCATCATTTGTTAAAATCATTGGGATTCTTTTTTGCCTTTGTGTATTTCTTGTTTGACTTATTAGAGTCAGAAGTCACCCAGCTAAGAAGCAAATCAATACCCTCCTTACAAGACAACTTAACATTAAGTACTGCTAATGCCTCCACAAGCCCCCTGTAAGCTAGTTAGAACTATAGATACTTAGGAAGACGTATGACCTCACTGCCCTGAGACCTGTAACAGACCTCTAGAGATCCAGCAATTGGTAGCACAACAGTGCTTAGAAACCTGCAGGACAAAGCTGTTTGAATGATCCAATCTACTTTAGCTTCCTAGGTTCATTTTATATCACTTCCCACAGTCCATTATAAATTGCCGTATTGGAGTGCAGAATTATTTTAAGTTTAATGTCTGTTCTGTTCCTTATGGCTAGAGGCACCTCTCTCTCTCTGTGACTCCCATTTGGTGAGGTTCTTTTGAATCTTCTTCAAGCAGACCTTCTGTGAAGCTCAGCTCTGCTCTTTTCCACTTTCTCCTGCATTCTGGAGCACAGTCAATGCAGCACATAATTCTATTTGTATATTTTTGTGAATATATTTTAATCAAAATATTTCTCCCCCTTTCTCCTTCTAACTGCCCCCATTTATCCCTCTCTATTCTTTTTAAAAATTCACACCCTTTTACACTAGTTGTTATGGCATATGTATATAAATACATATAAATGTGTATGTATACATATATGCCAAACCTGGTGTGGCCCTGGTAGAGTAGAATGAAATGATTCCTACCCTGGTGTGAGCATTCATGAGTTTCAATGCATGCTGTGGGCATAAAGCTTGTTTGTGTAATAATGTATATATTTTAAATTTTTCTAACTAGTGTCCTCCCTGTTAGCATTAATGACTCCATAAGAATTAAAAAAAACACAAGTTCAGAAGTTGAAGTTATGACTATGTCTTGGCAAAATGTTAAAGACTGGAACTTTCAGGACAACTGTTACAGCTATGGGAAAGAACTCCAAATACATGAGTTTGAAATATATAATTTCTCAACTATGCAAACAATAAGGAATCAGTATGAATTTTGAGGCTTTTCACAACTCTAAAGGAAAAGAACCACCCTGTTAGAAAGATACAAAGATAAGCAGATATCTATATATGCAGGCAGACTCATGGTTCAAGGTAAACCTGGGACACAGCATGCATAGAAGTGATTATTTCAGGGCAGGGTTCCACCAAACTTGCTTATTGTCTGTGCTTAACAAACACAGACAGATCTCTGGGTTTTTTATTGTTAAGAAAAAAATGTATGCTTACTGTCTCTAAGAATCAAAGAGCTGGAGTCATGGCATGCTGATTCATAAGATAATCAAAAGGAAACATGGAGCAAACAACTGGATTGATATGTAAAATAAAAGACTAGAACTGTGTTCTGCAGGAGATAAACTATCCAGAGAATTTTTAGGATAAGAGAGAACAGCTTGGAGAAATAACACACACACACACACACACACACACACTCTCTCTCTCTCTCTCTCTCTCTCTCTCTCTCTCTCTCTCTCTCTCTCTCTCTCAGGGCAGTGGATGTGAACAGCCCTGATTCCTGGTTGAGATTGATCTAATCCCTGTGGACTCTAAAAGGGATGGCATGGCCATTCCAAGTCTCTCAAGAGAGCAGGTCTCTCTCATGCAGCTACAGCCCCCTACAGGCCCCCGTAGAGAGGTTTGAGACAGATCAGTTATGTAGGGCAATGCCCCAAGCTCTTCCTCCACGAGTGAGGACCTGACCACAGGTCACATAGGCTCAAGACAGATAAGTCACTTAGAAGCAGGACCACACCCCCAAACATGTAGATGAGGTCTTCCCAAGCTCTCAGGCCAAACTGATAGGAAGTACCTACTGCCAGACCCTGACCCATCCAAAAACTGTATTTAAGAATCCTATTCGGAAGGATTGAAGATGTGCAGGAATTATTCATTGTCAGAGAGCTTCTGTCATAAGAGCTGTAACACTGCCACTTGATGAAGAGATCTGCTTTTCTGAAATCACCACCAGAATCTCCCATGCACCCCTCACTGGCTAGCCAGTCTCCTGCTGGCTCAGCCCAGCCGAGCAATGGAAGTGGCAGTGGCAGAAAGGAGCAGCATCAGAGGTGGGAATAGAAGTCCCCCATCCCTGCCCAAGCTGTCTCCCCTTCTCCTGAACCCACGCACCTAGCTAGCCAGACCAAAGCTCTCCATGGAAAGCACCCTGCTCAGCAATGCTCACTTTCACACACACACACACACACACACACACACACACACACACACACACACACACACACACACACACACACCATACAGAAAGATCCATTAGAATAGAATGCAGCAGAATATAGACAGAGAAATCCCCAGTGAGGAAGCAGAACATGGAGAGAAGCAGACTGGAAAAGCTGTATCAAGCAGAACACTGGTTGTTTGCTTGGATTCACAGATTGACTTCCTGTCATTGTTTTCACTTCCTCCAGACACCCCTTCTCTCAGAAGCCTCTCCAAGGAGAGGCTGGTCTTGGCCCGTAAACACATATATCTATGTATATTTATATTCCTATATATAACCTGTTCAGCCCATGCCATATTACTTGCAGGTATGTTTTCAGGACTGACCACTTGGTGTGGGACAACAAATTGTGCTCATCCCTGGGAGTGGCCACGTCTCCCATTCCCAGCTCTACTCAGTTGCCTATAGATCTTTGTGTATTGTTGAGGCTTCATGGGCTTTTAATGTTATTGTATCAAATTTAAAATTGTAGCAATTATAATATACTATGAACATAAACATGTTAAACTATGATTGATGGTTTTAATTTTAGTTTTATTTCCTTTTAAAAACACTCTATTTAAAGTGTTTTCTTTTGTTTTTAAATTTTATTCATTTTTAAGGATGTGTCTGAGTCTGTATGAGTGCAGTGCCCAGAGGGGCCAGAAGAGGGCACGAGATCCCCTAAAATCGGAGGTATAGGTCATTACCATGTGGGTGTTGGAAATTGAACACAGGACATCTGTAGCCAATGTTTTTAATAAGGTACTGTTATTTCCTTATTATTTGTGCATTTGTTTTCCTTTGAGAGAGTCTCACTGTAGCCCATACTGGCCTCGTTTGCTGCAGTCCGAGAGCTGTTTCCTAAGAGCTGGTATTATCGGCATGTATAACCACACCCAGCCAGGAAGTTTTCTTAGTTTCAGAGGTAATTGGGTATAAAGAAAGTGTGTGTTTGGAATTAATAAAATGCAGGTTGGATGTAGGTCAGTGGTATAGTGCTTGCCTAGAATACAGAAGGCCTTGGCTTCAATTCCATGAATTACAAACAAACAAAACAGAATTAATTAAATGTGTATTGGTGAATAGAACTATCTGCCTTGAAGATGTGCAAGGTTTTGAGCTACATAAGGCAGGAAACATTAATTCCTTGTCTTATGTCTCCAAAACAGAGTATGGTGAAAAGTGGAGTGGGGCTGGGTACACAGCTGATCCCTTAGTAAATGTTAAAATTGGCTTCTAAACCTAAGGTGGGGAATTAAACTATATCATCAGCGTTAATTTTATCTTATGACAGCAGCTCATTCCACATGAGACCAAGCCATGGATACACCTGAGGTTTCTGTTTTGAAAGCCTCACAGATACATGGACAGGATACTAAGCACTATGTGGGTGGTTTGATTTGAAGATGATGGGACAGCCCGTGCTCCCAGACCTGCCATGTGGGACTTGTTTCCTGAAAAATCTCACCTAGGAAACCCCTCTCTTAGCTTTATCAGACAGAATTGTTATACGAATTAGTATACTGAGTCCTTTTAATAACAAGAAAAAACAACTGATTTCAAAAGAATTTAGAAAAGGTAGAGACCTACCAGGTTATTTCCAGTCCTGGTCAAGAGAGACAAATTTGCAAAAGAGGTTGGAGGGAGAGGACTACAGAAGTCACTAGTTTCAGTGATTCAAACAGCTGGAGTACACAGAGGACCAGACATCTCCAGTGGAAGCTGGTCCTTTCCGGTACATTCTATTTCTGAGAAATAGTATTTCTGTTTCATATGCTCCTGTCCTGTTGAAAATTTGTATTAATTATGTTCTGGCCCCTTTTGACACATTACCCATGCGAAAGGACTTGTTTTTCATGACGTCCTCTTGCACTGTCTCTGCAATGGCATTTGTCCTTTTCTTTCTGCGCCACTCTTCTTCCAACCCCTGCGTGTTCTGTGTTCTCATAGTATTAGCCTTCTCGCTCTAAAGTGGAATGTGAGAGCGAGGAGCGTGCCCACCTGATGATGCACAGAGCTCTAGAGCCGCTTGGCTTTTGCCTCAGCCCACGTGCTGTTATCCCTGCCCTTCCTTAGATCTGATTAAAATCTGGTCTTCATTTTCAGTGATACAATGAACAGCTTTCTAGTTAAACTTTGTTCTCCCGGAAAAAATGTATTTTCTCCCCCTTGATCCCATCTACTATGTGATCTTTCTGTGCTTTGAGTCTTCACAGATGTAAATGAATAGGCTGACTAAGCGTGCTCCTTCCTGCTTGACAGGTATTTGCCTTGGGATGCTCATTCCACACCTGCGCACTTTGTTTCCATTTCCTTACATGACCCCAGTTTCTGGCTGCCTTGTGCCTGTGAACTCTCCCCAGTCAGCGATGCACACATGTGGCCACGGAAATGTGGTTGCCAATAGCATGGGTAATTAGGCAATGCTTGACATTTGAACTTTGTCTAGAAGCCTTCAGTCCTGGTTGTCACAGTTCCCTCCTTACTTACGACATGGTAGTGCCTTTGCAGACATTTAGTCTTGCCTTTTCTAGAAGTCTTCCCTTTCTGAGTAGGGTTCATGTCATTATTATAACTATAATTCTGTAAGATCAAGCCATTAATTTAGAGATCTTTTTTTCCAGGTGAACTGTATTTCTTTCAAAACATCTTCCATTATCCCGCCTCTGAAACTTCTATTTAATCTTTGGAAGCTGAATGACTGCCAACATGTCTTTCATAGTTATTCCCCAGTAATTTCATAATCATAGTTGTCTGAATGTGATCAGCAGGTAAACACATGACTTTTTTCTTTTAATTCCTCCTTGACAAGGCACAATCATCCTTTGGATAATTACAAAGTTTCTGTCTCTGCTGTCTTCTCTCAGAGGAAGCTTTGCTCACCTTTTCCCGCCCCAATTTAATATTTCCTTCATTAAAACCTTAAGAATCGCCAGCTCTCTCTCTAATATTTGAATATTTCTCAATTTCTTTCATTTTATATATATTTATTTTTTATTTCTTTACTATTAATTCTTTCCTATGTGTCATATAAAGAGTTCAGAATGGGCTGTCAAGATTCCCACCTACTACAGCACATATCCCACACTGGCTTGTCCCCCTTAGGTGTACCATAGCATATCTGGAGTTACGGACATCCCTCTTGAATGTGACAAGGGATTTGATTAAATTTATTGTGGTCTAGTCAAAAGTGAGATGAGCTCAGTGATCATAAACTCATAGAGAAATAAAACCAATGTCAAGTTATCTTCTGCAAACCCTATAGGCACAAATGGAATGCAGTGAAATATGCTCAAGCAGAAAACTCAGGCAGTCTTAAAGGTGACTAGGGTGCTCAAAGGATATTTGAGTGGCAGGACACTATTGTAGGTTCCTGTATGTAGCCCCAGTCTGCCTCACACTTTGACAGTAGCTTGTAAGACCTGGAGCAGAGGATAACATTGTCTCATGCCTAGGTAGATAACTCATGGGGCAACTGCCAGCATTCAAAACAGTACTAGGGGCCACATAAGCACACCACCAGATGTTCTCTCTGATATGTTTTTGTTTGGTTGGTTGGTTTTTGGCTTTTGCTTTTGGTGTTCACTATGTAGTGACCATACTTCCACTCATTGTCCTAACTCCACTTTTTTCAGGACAAAACCCTATAGCGCCTGACCTTTCTTTTGGGAGGTTTACATTTCTTTGCTTTGATATCTTTTCCCCTTGATTTGTTTTCTCTTCCTGGGTCATTTTTCCTTTTATTTCAGTTTTCCATTCAATGGGCCTAATAATAGTCACTTACTGTCTCTCATTGGTAACACTCTGCTTCTCAGTTCTTCCTGGTTACTGGCATTGAACCTAAGGCAAAGTTGCTCTGTTGACTCAAGACCCAGGGCGCCAGTGAAGCGGATCCGTCCGTTCATTTTTCTCTTCCTTTAATTTTTTCCACTCAACAGTTCAATTGTCAGCTGAAAATGTCAGATAATCTCTTAAGAACTGTTAAAACATAAATAAGACAAACCCTTTGGTTCAAAAATACTCATATTACAGTACAGATAGCATGGTTGCCAGCCTCGAATAGGACTTTAAGAACAATGAAATTTAAGACATCATTGTGAGCCATGGTGTTTCATGCTCTTAAGTCCAGGAGTTGAGAGGACAAAGCAAGAGGACTACAAGTTCAAGCCATGCCTGGGTACAGAGTGAATCTGAGATTAGTTTGTCTTTCTTAGTAAGACATTGACTATAAATAATAAAGTATTACTATCAAGAATAACATAGAAGTATATCCATACATAATTAAAGGAGGTATTTTATACATTCTTGTGACAAAAAGAAAATGAGTTTAACATCAAATGGAGAAAGAATATGAATTCAATGTAATGATATTTTAAAGGGTTATTATACATGAACATTAAGGAATGGCTGGGAAGGCATAGGCAAGATATGCAGACATGGTCTTCATGTCTGTTTTCTTAATAGTGATCACATTATCCTCAGGTCTTGCGGGGCACTCTTGGGAATGCTTTGCTCTTTCCAGAAGGACAAATATGATATATGAGGACAATGACCAAGTATAGATCATGGTCATAGAATTAGTATAGTAGTGGCATGTCCTTTTTTGTTTTCTTTCAACAAGGAAAATTTGACATTCAACCTCCTTTTTCAGCAATGGATATGTAAATTATAATGGCCTTAGGATATGCAGTTAGGCATGAAGTCAAAAGAATGGCTATCAGTGAATTGGGATAAAAAACACTCCAGCCTGAACAGGAAACAAATACATTTCATTTAGGGAGTGTGAATTTTCCATGGAAATGAGAAAAGAGAATTCCTAAGAGAGCTTATTTCCTTGTCTGTTTATTTCTGCCCTGTAGGAAGATGGTAATGGGAAATATTTTAATAACATTGTAAGCTGTAACAAAGACAGTGCTATTTTTGAATGACAATATCATATTGTCACTGGAGACCCAAACATAATAACCAGCTCACTTTTGGGCCACGCATACCATTCTCACACCACATGGCTGTGGTGTTTAAATGCCTTGACCACCACATGTGTTCAGCGGAATCCAGATGTTCCTGCTGTCTGGTAAGGATTGGCACGCCTAACATCTGGGAGGACGTGGGAAACTGGGGAAACAGGGATGTTTTGCAAATGATTCTTGGGTGTCTTAAAACACTTTGTGTTACTGGGACAGAATATATGAAGATCAAAAATTTATTTTCACAGAGTCCTATGTCTAGAAGTTCTTAGACTGAGGTCCAGTGTCTGGTACAGGCCTCCTAACTCCATCCTATGACAGAAAAGCCTTTTCCCTAAGGAATGAGATGCTCAGGACCAATCAGGCTTAACCTCCCAATTCTGTTTCTCAAGGGTTTAAAATTAACTCTGATTTTGGAGAAATAAAACATCTGAACCATAGCCCTGGGTAACACCCTTTGGAACTCTGTGCTGCTTTAGCAGAAGGTTATCTTTCACAATTTCATTTACAACTACAACACCTCTCTCACACTGGGCTTGGCAACTGTGATCTGTGAAGAAGTGTGTAAGTGAGCAGCTGAGAAGAGGGACACCCATAGGGTGAGCTGTGAGCATGGGAAAGACTGCAAGGCTCATGTACTCTCTTTAGGCAAACTATGCTCCCAGCCTCTCAGCATGAGCATCCACTGAGAAGCTTGCAATGCCATTTTATTGTTATGTTTTAATTAGCATGCAAAATGATACATTTCATGGTGACATTTTCAAACATGAATCCTGTACTACTTTACGAATACTTTTCCCTACAGTGTTTCACTTTCCAGACTGCCCCCAATACTTTCTGTTTTGCTTTCATATTGTACATAAATGCATACTTAAACAGACATATTTCAATGTTACATTGCATACAAGGGAAATGTGCTAGTCTATCTCTGTTACATCTCAATATCTCTGCTGTGTTCCTTTCCTTTTATTTTCTGATTGTTCCAGTCTGTAGAGATCTTTAACTCAAACATCTGTGCATATGCACACAGATAGACGTACATAGGCACTTTGCACACAAACACACATGTATACATACAAACACATATGCACATATATACACACACAAATATCTGCATGCACAGTCATACATACTCACACACATATGGGCATTCACACACACTATTACATGAATATAAATACACATATATACACACTCACACACATACATGTGTGCATATATGCAGATACATAAGCATACATATACAACACTAAGTCACATGCATGTATACATACATGCACACATATTTGGGAACACATGCACACATACACATACACAAATGCACATACATATATGTGTACATATATGCACAAACATGCACACATGCACAGATACACATATGAATATACACCTGTGTATGTATACACGCATGTACACCTGCACACACATATATACACAACCTGTAAACACACACAGAGACACACACACATATATGGTAACTCATATACACATGCACATACACAAATGTACCAAATACCCACACACACATATGTGAAAAATATGCACAAACATACACACATGCACACATACACATATGAACATATACTTGTATATGTATACACACATGTACACCTGCACACACAAATATATACGCACAGGTAAACACACTCACACACACACAGATTTATTTTTTTAAATCTTGTTCCTTTAAAGTTTGCAAAGGGAAAATTTTCAAAGAAATGATTTTAGAATTTAAAGCAGTTAAGCTGGTCCTTCTTATAACTGGGGACATCTTAATGTGGGTTGTAAATGGACTCTGGTGTTGGCAGGTCTTTAAAATGAACCACCTCTGCATGACTCCAGAGCTGTATTCACGAGGAATCTATAAATGGCCTTTAAATTTTCACAGCATGTTATAGTCATTATCGAGTTAATTTGTGTGCCTCCCAGTGTGAGAAGTAAATACTGATATCCTTTTGTAACAAATGAAGAAAATGGGGCATAATGGAGGTCATTTTATTTTCGTTTTAACCCATTGTACAAATTAAGACTTTAGTTTTAGTTTTCTATCACTCATTCCCTTTCATCTTCAATGGAAATATAGACTGTAGCTTTCATTGTTCCAAATCACTAGCATCCAAATACAGAGACAAAGTTCATATTGTTTATATGGAAAATGAATCAATAAAAATAAGCTCTTCATAGGATTTTAATATATGTCTATAGAGTTCAATTTGTTATGCCATAACATAACATAAAATAAATAAATGGTATAATGCACAATATAATTCTGATAGTGGTGAAAGTAATTCTTCCATCAGATCACCTAACTTCATGATATAAGCTTTCTGTAACATCAGTTTCTAATGTAGTTTCATGTAACAATAATTTAAAAAATATCTCTTGCTGTAATGTTTTCTCATTCTCATGACAAAATAGCAATCAGATAATGGGATTGGCATTGAGTATAACAAAACCAAAGCGAAAGACAATGCAACCGTAGCTTCTGCCTTTGACTGTAAGACAAGTTTCTGACACATTATACTCCATGCCCAGAATGCACTTCCTCGTGCCCAATAACTGGACGACAATTGAATAAATACTGTCTGGTAAAACCGGCTCTACGATTACGTAATACAGCCAAATGACATTAGCTTAAAAGCAAAATTTTGAAAAACTTTTGCCATGCAAAAAAATATTCCTGCTATATAAATGCCAGATGAAATGTATTTATCAGAACAGTAACCTTTGGGGGAAATTCTTAATGTCACCATTATAGTTTGCCTCTAAAGTTACAATTTGACTAAAAGAATATTTTTGGCTTTCTAGATGATGATAGAGAGGGAAATTTTTCTTAAAACATTTGAAAGACTTTGTGTCTAAAATATACTTTTTATTTCAATTTTAGAAAAGTAGGTCATTTTATTAATATTTGAGGCAAGGTATTACCAGTTTCTTTATTATACTCATAAAATACACTTTAATAATCTTCTATAATCATAACTCTTAGTAGTATTAGAGAAGTTTTTGATAACAGATCTCTAATGTACCTGAGCCAGTTCTTTTTCATGATGATTTTGAGTAATAAGTGGGGCCCACTATTCAAAGGTAATTATTTGGAGAGGTTTTTTATTTATAAAACTGTAGTATAAAACAATTAAAAGCATATCATTTGGTAATTGATTCACTTAAATTATTAAACATGCTTCTCATCTGAAACTTCCTGGAGTGTGTACAATTCAAGTTATGTAATGAATCTTAGGCATAAAAATTAAAGTTCAGAACCTAGTCATATGAGTAGCACATTTTAAATGTAAGATGGGAAAAAATACTTTAACAATGAAATATGTTCTAAAAAGACAACAAAAATTTTAATAAGGTTAAGAAATAAGAGCTCAGTTGAACAATGCTCTACTCAACGATAACCTGGTCAAGGAAGAAATAAAGAAAGAAATTAAAGACTTCTTAGAATTTAATGAAAATGAAGGTACAACATACACAAACTTATGGGACACAATCAAAGCTGTGCTAAGAGGAAAACTCATAGCTCTGAGTGCCTGCAGAAAGAAACAGGAGAGAGCATATGTCACCAGCTTGACAGCACACCTAAAAGCTCTAGAACAAAAAGAAGCAAATACACCCAGGAGGAGTAGAAGGCAGGAAATAATCAAACTCAGAGCCGAAATCAACCAAGTAGAAACAAAAAGGACCATAGAAAGAATCAACAGAACCAAAAGTTGGTTCTTTGAGAAAATCAACAAGATAGATAAACCCTTAGCCAGACTAACAAGAGGATACAGAGAGTGTGTCCAAATTAACAAAATCAGAAATGAAAAGGGAGACATAACTACAGAATCAGAGGAAATTCAAAAAATCATCAGATCTTACTATAAAAGCCTGTATTCAACAAAACTTGAAAATCTGCAGGAAATGGACAATTTCCTAGACTGATACCAGGTACCGAAGTTAAACCACTAACAGATAAACCAGTTAAACAACCCCATAACTCCTAAGGAAATAGAAGCAGTCATTAAAGGTCTCCCAACAAAAAAGAGCCCAGGTCCAGACGGGTTTAGTGCAGAATTCTATCAGACCTTCATAGAAGACCTCGTACCAATATTATCCAAACTATTCCACAAAATTGAAACAGATGGAGCACTACCGAATTCCTTCTATGAAGCCACAATTACTCTTATACCTAAACCAGACAAAGACCCAACAAAGGAAGAGAACTTCAGACCAATTTCCCTTATGAATATCAATGCAAAAATACTCAATAAAATTCTGGCAAACCGAATCCAAGAGCATATCAAAACAATCATCCACCATGATCAAGTAGGCTTCATCCCAGGCATGCAGGGATGGTTTAATATACAGAAAACCATCAACGTGATCCAGTATATAAACAAAATGAAAGAACAAAACCACATGATCATTTCATTAGATGCTGAGAAAGCATTTGACAAAATTCAACACCCCTTCATGATAAAAGTCCTGGAAAGAATAGGAATTCAAGGCCCATACCTAAACATAGTAAAAGCCATATACAGCAAACCAGTTGCTAACATTAAACTAAATGGAGAGAAACTTGAAGCAATCCCACTAAAATCAGGGACTAGACAAGGCTGCCCACTCTCTCCATACTTATTCAATATAGTTCTTGAAGTTCTAGCCAAAGCAATAAGACGACAAAAGGAGATCAAGGGGATCCAGATCGGAAAAGAAGAAATCAAAATATCATTATTTGCAGACAATATGATAGTATATTTAAGTGATCGCAAAAGTTCCACCAGAGAACTAGTAAAGCTGATAAACACCTTTGGCAAATGACTGGGTATAAAATTAACTCAAATAAATCAGTAGCCGCCTTCTACACAAAAGAGAAACAAGCCAAGAAAGAAATTAGGGAAACGACACCCTTCATAATAGACCCAAATAATATAAAGTACCTCGGTGTGACTTTAACCAAGCAAGTAAAAGATCTGTATAATAAGAACTTCAAGACTCTCAAGAAAGAAATTGAAGAAGACCTCAGAAGATGGAAAGATCTCCCATGCTCATGGATTGCAGGATTAATATAGTAAAAATGGCCATTTTACCAAAAGCAATCTACAGATTCAATGCAATCCCCATCAAAATACCAATCCAATTCTTCAAAGAGTTAGACAGAACAATTTGCAAATTCATCTGGAATAACAAAAAACCCAGGATAGCTAAAACTATCCTCAACAATAAAAGGACTACAGGGGGAAATCACTATTCCTGAACTCAAGCAGTATTACAGAGCAATAGTGATAAAAACTGCATGGTATTGATACAGAGACAGACAGATAGAACAATGGAACAGAATTGAAGACACAGAAATGAACCCACACACCTATGGGCACTTGATTTTTGACAAAGGAGACAAAACCATCCAATGGAAAAAAGATTTTCATTTTCAGTAAATGGTGCTGGTTCAACTGGAGGTCAACATATAGAAGAATGCAGATCAATCCATGCTTATCACCCTGTACAAAGCTTAAGTCCAAGGGGATCAAGGACCTCCACATCAAACCAGATACACTCAAACTAATAGAAGAAAAAGTGGGGCAGCATCTCGAACACATGGGCACTGGAAAAAATTTCCTGAACAAAACACCAATGGCTTATGCTCTAAGATCAAGAATCGACAAATGGGATCTCATAAAACTGCAAAGCTTTCATAAGGCAAAGGACACTGTAGTTAGGACAAAACGGCAACCAACAGATTGGGAAAATATCTTTACCAATCCTACAACAGATAGAGGCCTTATATCCAAAATATACAAAGAACTCAAGAAGTTAGACCACAGGGAGACAAAAACCCTATTAAAAAATGGGGTTCAGAGCTCAACAAAGAATTCACAGTTGAGGAATGCCAAATGGCTGAGAAACACCTAAAGAAATGTTCAACATCTTTAGTCATAAGGGAAATGCAAATCAAAACAACCCTGAGATTTCACCTCACACCAGTGAGAATGGCTAAGATCAAACACTCAGGTGACAGCAAATGCTGGCGAGGATGTGGAGAAAGAGGAACACTTCTCCATTGTTGGGATTGCAGACTGGTACAACCATTCTGGAAATCAGTCTGGAGGTTCCTCAGAAAATTGGACATTGAACTGCCTGAGGATCCAGCTATCCCTCTCTTGGGCATATATCCAAAAGATGCCCCAACATATAAAAAGGACACGTGCTCCACTATGTTCATAGCAGCCTTATTTATAATAGCCAGAAGCTGGGAAGAACTCAGATGCCCTTCAACAGAGGAATGGATACAGAAAATGTGGTACATCTACACAATGGAATATTACTCACCTATCAAAAACAATGCCTTAATAAAATTCATAGGCAAATGGTTGGAACTGGAAAATATCATCCTGAGTGTGGTAACCCAATCACAGAAAAAACACACATGGTATGCACTCATTGATAAGTGGCTATTAGCCCAAATGCTTGAATTACCCTAGATGCCTAGAACAAATGAAACTCAAGACGGATGATCAAAATGTGAATGCTTCCTCCTTCTTTAAAAGGGGAACAAGAATACCCTTGGCAGGGAATAGAGAGGCAAAGATTAAAACAGAGACAGAAGGAACACCCATCCGGAGCCTGCCCCACATGTGGCCCATACATATACAGCCACCCAATTGGAGAGGATGGATGAAGCAGGGAAGTGCAGGCAGACAGGAGCCGGATGTGGATCTCTCCTGAGAGACACAGCCAGAATACAGCAAATACAGAGGTGAATGCCAGCAGCAGACCACTCAACTGAGAGCGGGACCCCAGTTGAAGGAATCGGAGGAAGAACTGGAAGAGCTTGAAGGGGCTCAAGACCCCATATGAACAACAATGCCAAGCAACCAGAGCTTCCAGAGACTAAGCCACTACCTAAAGACTATACATGGACTGACCCTGGACTCTGACCTCATAGGTAGCATTGAATATCCTAATAAAATCACCAGTGTAAGGGGAAGCCCTGGGTCCTGCTAAGACTGAACCCCCAGTGAACGTGATTGTTTGGGGGAGGGCGGCAATGGGGGTAGGGTGGGGACAGGAACACCCATAAAGAAGGGGAGGAGGAGGGGTTAGGGGATGTTGGCTTAGAAACCGGGAAAGGGAATAACAATCGAAATGTAAATAAGAAATACTCAAGCTAATAAAAAAAAAAAGACAAAAACCAACAAGGAAAAAAAATTAAGAAATAAGAGCTCAGCAAATGTTAGCAAGTCATTTATTGTTGACTACAGAGAACCTCAGATACTGAGAATGGTAGTCATCACCAAATTGATTGATTTTTGGTCAGAAGACTTTTAAGGACTTTACATAAACTCATTTTAATACTCAATCTCTATGAGGATATATGGCTACTTCTGTTACATATGTGAGAAAATCCATTGGCATTTTATTCCTTCGATGGAACTTTCATAAGAAAGACTGGTTGGTTTAAAGAATTGACATTTTTGCTTCACAAATTTGAAACTCAGAATCAGAAATCACAGTGATAACAGGATGGCTTCCTCCTGTGGTCTCCAAGGGGAGGATGATGTCCATATTTCTATTCATGACTTATACAAAGGCCTCTTCCTTGTATGTACATGTTCACTTTTCTCCCTTTTATAAGGACACTGGGTAAGTTGAATTAGGATTCTCAGAAAAGGTTTTGCTCTCACTTGATTACTCCTTGAAAGAAATTATCTCCTTAAAATTAGTCACACCGTGAAGTTCTGGGTTAATTAAATAAACTCTTTCAGCCTCTACTTCATGCTAGAGAATATGTTTAGCATGAGAAATAGAAGAAAAATTGATAGCATGATTTCTGGTAGGAGATAAGTATAAATGTATTAATTGAACACTCTCAGGACTAAAGGAGCTGAAGGGGTTTGCAACCCCATAGGAAGAACAATATCATCTGAGCAGACTCATTGAGAGCTTTCAGGGACTAAACCATCAACCAAAGAGTACACATGGAGGGACTCATGGCTCCAACCACATATGTAGCAGCGGATGGCATTGTCTAGCATCAATAGGAGGAGAAGCCCTTGGTTCTGTGAAAGCTCAATGCCCCAGTACATGGGAAAGCCAGGGTGTTGAGGTAGAAGTGGGTGAGTGGGAGGGGAAGGATCCTCATATAAGCATGGGGAGGGGGAACCAGGAAAGGGAATAGCATTTGAAATATAAATACATAAAATACCCAATAATAACTTTCTCACTGAAAATGAAGTAAAGACCATCCTAGATAGCTGAAATATGCCAAGGAGCAAGAAATTAAAAAATCATGGAGCCACATGATTGACACAGAGGATTTCTACTCAAGAGTAATGAAATGAAATAAGTGAGAAATGACAGACCATACACGGTCCAATGTGTAGGGAGACAAGAATCAAAAATAGGGTAGAACCCTATGAATAGGGTAGAACCCTATGAAACATGAGATGGCACAGTGGTCAGAAAATCCAAAGTGTCATTATATAGCTGAGAGGTCATTGTAGGACTGATTAGAACTTCATCAATTGGCAATAGCTTTGAGAGCAGAGTGATTGTGGTTCTCCAAACAGAGAAATGCTTTTGAGGTCAATTGATCCTCTAATTGAGGATCCAATTAGACCACTTGGGATTGATGATTACTAGACAGACCACTGGAGCATCCTAAGTTACTTTTCTTTTAATTTTTGTTTTGTATCTGTATGTTTATATGCATGTGTGCATGTGTTTGCACACATGCATGTATATGTGCTGGTAATGACAAGCACACACACACAGACACACAAGCACACACAGAGAGGGGGGGAGAAAGAGAGGGAGAGGGAGGGAGAGGGAGGGAGAGGGAGGGAGTGAGGGAGGGAGAGAGAGAGAGAGAGAGAGAGAGAGAGAGAGAGAGAGAGAGAGAGAGAGAAAGAGCTGTCTGACTTTGTTGTTGTTGCTGTTATCCAACTGAGACCAGGGGTTTGTTGACAGTTCATGCTCATTCACAGTCATTATGGATCTACCTATTTCCAGATTTTGGTGAGTTGTTTTAGAAATATTAGATTTCCCTGAATGAGTCTTAGTGGGATAGCAAACTCCTCATAAGGGAGGCTGCATAACCAGTAGTAGATGGGCAGCAGAAAACAGCTCAGCAGCATCTGTGGGAATTCCTTGTCTCCTCTGTTTTTACCCTACAGTTTCTTTTTGTACATGTTATGGCTTCCAATTTACTGTTTTTATAAGACTCTTCGGTGCTCATAGGATTGAGTCTCTCAGTCTATATATTTCATGTGTCTTACCTTGGGGTCTGTTCCCTTTGTTTCTTTGTTTTATTCAGATATGTTAACTTTTATTTTATCTTATTTTATGTTATTATCCCTTAGATGCCTGTTTACTTCCTAATGAGATGGTAACCCCCACCAGAGGGGGTGGTTCCAGATGGGAGTAGAATAGGGGATGAACTAGAAGGAATAGATAATGGGAAACTAGAATGAAATTTATTATGTGAGAAAATCAATTCTTAATAAAAGAGGAAAAAACAGAAACAAAACCAAAAAGAAAAGAAAGGGCAGAAAAGAAGTGAAAGAATGTTTTTTTTAAACTAGAAAAGAAATGACTCTGTATACCAGGTTAATCAAAAAATAGGCCAAATTGATATACTGGTTTTTTTGGAAAAGGGACAGAATTGTCTCAAGAAAAAAATCACACAATTCTTGAGGAATAAGGGAAAAAAATAAGAGAAATTGAAAAGTAAGAAAAATTTATTTTTGAAAATGATTAAGAAAAAATATGAAACTTTCTATCATAGAAATGGGACTGAAGCTTAGGTAAGGGTCACAAGGATACATTCTCAGAAGACAAGATGAAGGATTAAACACACATATGAGATCTTAGCCCAGAACACAATTAAATGCCCTGTGAGTGCACAAAAAAGCATAGGATGCCTGTGAAAAGGGTGGGTAGAAGCAACAATCCTTGGAGTTGTATCTGGTTGAGCAATTAAAAATTAGTTATGAATAAAGAAGAAGACTTTTATTGGGAACAAATTATGCAATATGGAGAGAAAAAAACAATTTAGTAAATTACAGTTTACATTATATTATGAAAAAAAATTATATAAATATCCATCACATGAAAGAGACTGACCAAAGAAGTAGATTCATAGTATGCGTATCGTGTAGGTGCTTATATCTGACTATGATACAAGATAGGTAATATTGAAAAAATGTTTATTTGTATTAATACCCCCAAAATAACAAGATTATTAATTATTACTATCACTAGACTATATTTTATTAATAACCATCATAAACATTTGATAATCTTAAAATGAATATTATTCCCATATAGTATTTTAATCCAGCTCTTTTCCATTAGAAGAAAAGATGTTTAGTAATAATGATTGTATAAATTTAGTGATATCTTAAATATTAACGAAAATGACCATAAAGTGTGTGAAAATGAGAGGTACCATTTTAGTTGGGATGTCATAGTACCTGCCTTTTTTAAAGACTACATTTAAAATGTTGCCATATTTGAAAGCAGACGACAGAAAATTCTCCCAGAATTCCCTTGACTATCTGAGCTGGAAATAAAAATATCAAGCATGAAAAAAGTGACATTTCAAATTATTAAGTGCAATTATACTTTCTATGTCATGCATTAAAAATGAGTTATTCACCCCACACAAGCCTAATTAACAACATTCACATTCCTTATCTGTGTTGGTAGCAGCTAAGAGTTACCTTTCATTTTTTTTTTTTTAAAAGATGGAAAATACTCCCAGAATTCCCTTGACTATCTGTGCTGGATAGTTTTATTTCAACTTCACACAAGCTAAAGTGAGAGGAGGGACCTCAATTAAGATAATAGCTCCGTTTTAACTAGCTGTAGGGATTTTTCTTAATTAGTTATTGATTTGGGAGGGTCCAGCTCATTGTGAGGGGTGCCATCTCTGGGCTAGTGTCCTGGGTGATATATGGAAGTAGATTGTGAAAGCCATAGGAAGCAAATAAGTAAGCAGCACCCTCCATGACCTCTGCATCAGCTCCTGCCTCCAGGTTCCTGCTCTGTTTGTGTTCCTGTCTTGATTCTCTTCAATGATGGACTATGACAACATGGAAATCTAAGTCAAATAAACTATTTCTTCCCTCACCTGCTTTTTGGTCATGATGTTTTATTACAGCAATAGAAACCCTATCTTATAGAGTGAAATACTAATTCTAGCTTTTGATTAAAATGTTTCTGGGTCAGTGTTTAAAAAAAAGAATTCAGTCCTGAAGTCAAGCAAGTGGTCTAAACCATTAGCATAATTTAGCTTTCCATTTTCTTCTCCCTCTTTCTATTTCTTTCCTCCTCCTTTTCCTTCTTTCCTCATTTATTTTCCTCTTTTCCCTTAAGTATATTTCCTTATATCTTCTGTCTTTATTTTTAATTCTAGGGATATTAAGATAATAATAATTTTAATGATATATTTATACAAAGTATTCTACCACAGTACAAATGAAATGATTTCTAATTTATGTACTTTTCTGCTCTAATGAATAAATCTAAGTAATATTTACTGGAAGGTCATACTTTATTTAAATACTTCTGGGGTTTTTTTGACATGGGTGTGGTGACTCATGTATTTAATCCCAACACTTGAGAGGCAAAGGGAGGAGAATCTCTGGGGGTTTTGCACCATTCTGGTCTGAATATCAAGATTAAGGAGAGCCAAGGATACAGACCCTGTGTCAACAACAGTATAAAGAAAGAAGAGAGAAAAGGAAAGGAGGGGAGGGGAGGAGAGATGAGGGAAAGGGGAAGAAAAGAGAGGAGAGGAGGGGATGTGAGGGGAGGAGACAGGACAGGAGAGGAGAGGAGAGGAGAGGAGAGGAGAGGAGAGGAGAAGACAAAGGCAAAGACAAAGACAAAGACAAAGACAAAGACAAAGACAAAGACAAAGACAAAGACAAAAAGACAAAGACAAAGACAAGACAAAGACAAAGACAAAGACAAAGACAAAGCCCTAAAGACATTTCCAAGAGGATTACATGAACGATTTCAATAGCGGTGGTTTTAGGGAATTAACAACTGATTGGTGCTACTGGCAGGTAGTGGGCAATAGGAGGCAGGGTGCAGAGACCCAAGACTCTGATCAAGAAACAGTATAAAGCTTTGGATAATGTGGGTTACACCTATAACCCCAGCATTCAGGCATCGGAGATAGGAAGTTTGTTATAAGTCCCAGGCCGGTTTATGATAGATTGTAGCACAGGAAAGGATAAAGTGTCATAAAGGATGTTTGGGATATTTAGATCCTATGAAAAGTGAGAAAAAGAGAGAAAGAGGAAGTGCTGATTGAAAATCATACACTCATCCTCTAAACTACAATAGGTACAATATCTAGAGAAATATTTTTCAAAAATTCAGATCTTACCCTGCCATAAAAGTGGATAGATCATACAGAACACAAGACAAAGCCCGGGTCTAAGCAGGTACAATTGTAGGCATTCCATTTTTTTTTTTGAGCTGGGGACCGAACCCAGGGCCTTGCGCTTCCTAGGCAAGCGCTCTAGCACTGAGCTAAATCCCCAACCCAGAATTCCCATTTTTGTTTAACACGAATTATAGATGTAACTGGGTGTAGTTAAATGGTCTACAAATAATCTCATAGAGACAGTTTTTAGTGTCCCCCCCCTTTTCCAACAAGTGTTTTTTCCATGCAACTAGACACGTTTTGTGCTACCTCCACCCCCATCTTCATTTAAGGAGTCCATATAATCTGTAAATGGAAGTATCACTTTAATTTCCATATTGACTATCTAAATGGACTACCCTGCTTGCTGGTCCGATTTAATGGCATGGGAAGCTTCCGCCAGCCCTGTCTCTGTGATTGCAGCAATGTTAAACTGAGTATTCCCCTCTGCTTGATGTTTTTATTATTTTCTTTGCCTATAAATAAGATGTCAACAGTTTTAATACTTCATGAGCCATATTCTATAAATTATGGTAATATGCTGTACGTCTTTGACCTTTTCAATATTGTGTGCTTTGGTTGGCTGGTCGCTCTATTTATAGCCCTGCTGAGTAGTAGAGAAAGAATGAATATCCTGCTTCTAATGAAAATATCATATATCGAGAGAGTCAAATGATGATACTGTCTTGATCTGAATGACTATATTTCACAAGCTATAGAGCAGTGCACATTGTAATTCTGATAAATCATTCCCCTGACAGAGGGTATAATGAGATTAGAAATCACCCAAATTAATGCATTTGCTGGAAAAGTGTGTGTCCAGGCCAAAAGAAATGGATTTTAACAAAATGTCATAGGCATGCATGTTTAAAGTCACATTATTTTAATCCTCTATCAGTGCTTGAGATATGTTTGTTATATGTGTATCAATAAATATAATTAAAACTGATAGGAAATTTCTTTTGCAGTGTTACATAATAACAACACAATATTTTCTCTCTAACTTTTACATAAAATTGTTGCCTTAATTTTGCATTTTGGAAGTAAAATTTGTTCTGTAAATCTTAAACTAAATGGTTTTAATGCTCAGTATAATGTAACAGAAAATATTTTCTAAAAAAATTATTTATAAATTTATCTTCCTAGCTACATGTATATGCTGACTCATGGTATATGTTGCCTGCCTAAGAAATAGTAAAACAGTATTCCTAACTCTGATGAGACTTTCACTAAATAAATGATTACTGGTATCTTTCAATTGCCTTCAGAATATGCTGAAGTAAAGGAAAATCAATTCTATTTTAACTGAGAAAACCTCTTAAGACTATGTCAATCTCTGTGACGCCTTACTTATTATTTGAAAGTAACTTTTGCCCTGAGAATATGAGGATGAGAAAATGAACTGTCTGCAGCCCTTGTTAATTTGTCATGATGCATTGTGCTAATGCAGGGACAATCCTAATTAATACAATGACATGGCTAATTTGCAGGCATCTGAACTCTGAACCATGATATGGATGCATTTTTGGTAACCCAGGCTTTTAGAAGCACTGGCATACTTACACCTACTCTCTCCTCATACTTCTTGTTGCTGTTTTCAATACAATTCTAAGTAAAGAACTTTTCCTTAGAGGAGACCTGCAGCCTCTCTTCTCAGAAGCAGCATAGGCAGGTTGTGCTGTACACGCTCATTTTCAATTAGTGTCTTGGATCTACTCATGTAAAAAGCTTATGGGAAGCCATTATATGTTAAAGGATTTTAGACAAGTTAGAAATGATTTATAGCATAAGGTGGAATTAGACAGGTTTAGTTTGATTAAGCAGCACATCTGTTGGTATAGTGGAGAAGAGATTTATGAAGTAAAATCAAGTCAAAGGGAGAAAAATGATATAGCTATGCATAGCATTAAAGAGTATACCCAGAACCTATATGATAGGCGATACTCGATCATATGGGCAAAGGTGGCTTTTTGAATTTGTAATACATTCAGAGAGACTTTGAAACCTTGTCTCATTTCAGACTCACAGCAATATTCCCACATAAACAGACTGTTGAGAGTCATGGAAAGAAGCTGAAGGTCTGAGAGCATGGGTAACTCATTTGACGACAAAAGACTTGGCTAAAAGAGCCAAAAATCAAACCCAGATTACAGCCATAGTTCCTGTTTTCTCTTTCTCTAATGCCAATGATGCTCTGGAATTTGTTGGTCCATTTCTCTCACACTGCTAATACATGGAGTGCCATGGATCACATCTGAAATGTTGAAGATACTCTATTCTGCCCCAATACTGGTTGGAATGCTTGGTTAAAGCGTGCACTGTCTGTGAAATGATGAGAGACCCACAGGGTAAAATAGAATTCAAGGTGTTTCTTCAGTATTTAACATCCAGATGCACCTTTACTTAACCAGTCACCACACAAACACACATTGATGAAAAGTCCTTATTAGTATTATCTAAGTTTGTTCACAAAGGAATTAAAAGAGCTTCTCCATTGACGTTCTGTATCTTTACTATAAATACTAGCATTTTTATTGGGATATAGAAGAATTGTGACAGTTAATGGCTACCCAAGTTTTAAACTCCAGCATAGTAGATTTGTAAAAATTTAGAAATGACAAATTGCATAGAAATTACCATAATTACCTTTCATTGCTATGAAGAGATGCTGTGATTGAGGCAATTTATATATAAAAAAGTTTATTGGAGCCATGGCATTGGACTGGTAGCAAGAGCTTTAATCAGATCTATGAGCACCAGGTAGAGAAAAAGCTACCTCGTAATGCATGGATTCTGAAACCTGAAAACCCAACCCCGGTACATACCTTCTCCAAAAGGTCACACCTTCCAACCCTACCAAAAACAGTTCCACCAACTAGGGAGCACATATTCAAACCTACGGGCTTATGAGTGCCATTCCCATTTAAACCATGACTGAGCTCTATTATAGGCTGTGAAAACAACTCACACAGCAGTATTAGAACTTACTTAATATCCAAATGACACCCAAGTAACATGTTTATGAGTTAAAAGTCCCTTTCAAATTAGTTTGGGTATTCAAGTCAAAGGCTTTGAAGCCTGAAACACTTGTAAATACTGTAACAAATACTCGTATAGAAACCTAGTATACAACTTGTAAAATTGAGAGGATGAAATTATTAGGCATGTGTTTACTTGTCTGATTTTGACTCCTCAACATGCATAAGAGATTTTTATGAGCTGTTCTACAAATTCACAGAATCATTTATTTTATTGTAAAAAGTGGCTATAAATCAAATTTGACTCAGTTTTACTATGTAATTTCATTTGGCTGGAATAATTGTTAGAGTATCAAGTTGAATCAAACTGCAGTAGATAACAACACACTACAATAAATTCTTTTTTTATATCACACATAGAACAAGTAATTTTCATATGGTTCTTTGAAATAATTTAGACACCTGTTATTGCTATTTTCAACCTACTGAAAGTAGCTGAGAAATCTAGGTGGTTTTGTGCTCTCAGATGTGTCTATTTAGAAAAGACTGAGTAATGAAGTCAAGAGAACACTTTTTATCTAAAGACAAAGTTTCACTAGGCTGAGGAGACTATTTAAGCATTATTATGTCCACCTTGTATGATGCTTGTCTAAGGCATTAAGGAAATCAATAGCATGACTTCCCAGTACTTTCTCTTGGGTATTTCTATTGGAAGCTCATTGCACCCAGAAGGATGGGCACTGAATTATTCAGTAGAACCTCGGGCAGCTCTTGCTTCAGTGGTGAACAATGAAGAACTCTGTCTCCTTTTACCATCAGTGGACTTCCTTTATGATGAGCTGGGCTTACTGAAAAATAGAACTATACATTTAACTTCTGCTGGAATGTGGAGAAGAGATTGTATGTAGTAATTTTTTCTTCATTACTGACTCTGCTTCATTAATGACATACAACAGCAGGGCTAGAAGTATCTGTCAGCAGTTTTATAGTAGTCAGCTCCTGTCAGGACCTATTACTTGACTACAGAAACATTGTCTCTCAGGGCCGGAATGTGACATTTAAGAATTTCAGTTTGAAGGAAGAGCAGATAGGAAAATGCACACAGGAGGCTCCAGTGGAATCATTCTGGATGCTTCAAGCTGTAAAATTGTTCAGAGAAAAACCTGGTAACTTACTGTCTGTCTTTTAGTTTAAAGGGAACAAACAAGAGAGAGGAATTCAATTTTCTGGCACATATATTTGACAACCAAGAAATAATTATTGTGATTAGATAGCATTAGAGTGTAGAATTTGGTCTCTTTTCATAGCACCATTATTTTATCTCTGAATCTTCCATTGCAAGGTCAGTAGGTGGCAGGTTCATGCTTCCATTAACTATGTCATTGTGTTAAATATTTTGATGCCTAGGTAAGCACCAAAGTTTTACTCTAAGAAGTTTGTGGTTTATCTAAAAAAAAAAATCACTTAATCACAACATATAATGTAAAATATGCTACAATCTCCACTTTCTCAAAATTCATTTAATTACTTCTCGAAGTCTTAAAAAACCAACCATTTTTCTTCTAATATCAAACATTCCTGTTCTTCTCCCCATCCTTTGTATTCAAACATTGGTAGGTATTATTAAAAAAATGAGGATACTGTAGGAGAATAATTCAACCTTTAAAAGAGTGTCTACCTTACAGAACAGCCCCATAAACACTAATTATGTATGCTTGCATTATTATTTTGTGGTCATTTTATTATCATATAATTTTAAAACACTTGAATGACTGAAGTCCAGGACTGAATTTGAGTATTTAGTTGATCACTAATTAAGCCTATAGAAAGGGCTATGTACTTTGAGCAGAAGTGCCCATATCACTCAGTGTTTATACAGCCTTTACTCTGGGGTATTTGCCTGAATACTGGGTCTCACTACTCATACTTGCACCAGTCAAAGCAAAACTCACATTCAAAGTTCTGTATCAAAGTGCAATCTGGAATTGATGTATTATTCTAATTGATATTCTGGTGACTCAAAGGTGTATGGAAATCCTACACATTTACAAAATCATATCTTTTCTTTTACTTACACTGGAATGATCCTTGCTGCTTAACACTTCATTTCATTTCAAATAGAACTCTACCATTGGCCCATATTTAGAGTACTGCCCTACATTTTTCAAGTCCTTTGCTATTCCCCATTTTCATGTCCTTCCACTTTTACTAGAGAAAAAGCCAGACAAATAAAGCTAGCTGTCTCATTGTTATCACTAAATGGTTAAGTACTTTGGTTTGCTTTAATTTGTAGCTCAGCAACATTTTGGGTGTAAATACATAAATAAATTATAAACAAACAAACAAACAAAAACTCATATGTTAAAATTTTTTAAAATGTTTCTTGGATCCCCTATCAAGAGGACCTTTGAAACAACATCTCCGGTATAAGTGAACTTTAGTGTTTTAAACCCATATACACCTTGAAATTTCATAGCTGGTGTCTTAGTCAGGTTTCCATTCCAGCAAACATCATGACCATGAAGCAGGTTGGGAGGAAACGGTTTACTCAGCTTACACTTCTACATTGTTGTTCATCACCTAGGATGTCAAGACTGGAACTCACATAGGGCAGGAAGCAGGCGCTGATGCAGAGGCCATGGAGGGATATTACTTACTGGCTTGCTTCCCCTGGATTGCTTAGCTTTCTTTCTTTTCTTTTTTTAATTTCTTATTAGATATATTTCTTCACTAACATTTCAAATATAATTCTCCTTCCTGGTTTCCTGTCCCATCACCTCCCTCCCCCCCCCCATATGGGTATTCCCCCATATATTCCCCTTTACTCTCCCCATATTCCCCTGCTCTGGGGGTCCAACCTTGGGAGGACCAAGGGCTTCCCCTTCCACTGCTGCCCCAACAAGGCTATTCTCTGCTACATATGCAGTTGGAGACCTCGGTCAGTCCATGTATAGTATTTCGGTAGTAGTTTAGTCCCTGGAAGTTCTGGTTGGTTGGCATTGCTGTTTTTATGGGGTTGCAAGCTCCTTCAACTCTTTCAATCCTTCCTCTAATTTCCCCCAAGGGGGTCCTGTTCTCAATTCAGTGGTTTGCTACTAGCATTCACCTCTGTATTGGACATGCTCTGGATGTGTCTCTCAGGAAAGTTTCGGCATGCATGTTTTAGTTTCATCAATCTTATCTAGTTTTGGCAACTGTATAGAACCCAAGACTGCCAGTCCAGGGATGGTATTACCCAAAAGGGGTCCTCCCCGCTTGATCACGAATTGAGAAAATGCCTTACAGCTGAATCTCATAGAGGCATTATATCAAGGGAGGCTCCTTTCTCTGTGATAATTCCAACCTGTGTCAAATTGACACACAAAATCAGCCAGTACAGCTGGTCATATTACATGACACTTGCTCTTAAATGCAAGTAAGTCAATCACTTTAACCAATACTCCAGTTTTCTCCCTCACATGACAGTCAGAAACCCATCCTAGAACTGGCTTTGCCCTACTTGATAGGATTTGAAGTTTCTATAATGTAAGAAGCAGGTTTATTTTGGAAGTAAAACATGAAAACAAAGTTGAATTTAGAACTATGAAGAAGTCCAGTTAAGTGAGGGAACCACCCTACTGCTTAAACAGTAGGAGGCCCTTGATGAACCTGAGCTGTAAGATTTAAGGATGCAGTGAATTTGGCTCACATATTTCACCACCAGACCAAAATAGTACCTTCTACCTTGTATAGGTTTTACAAAGATACCTCTAATGTTAATACCTTAAATAACAAGTGTTCAATGATCACAATGAAATTTCATTGTTCAAATGTTCACGATTAAATCAGGCTTTGATTATTCGTTATTTCAAAATTTCCCATACATGTCTGTCTGTCTGTCTATCTATCTATCTATATATCTATATCTACATATCTATCTATCTATTTTGAATTCAAGTGCCTTATCCAGGATGACATAGTCATTCAAGTACAATGCTTGCTTAGTCTGTATCCATCCTAATATTACTATCGTCTTCATGTCTTTCATAACCTTGGACACTGTTTTTGAAAAGTATTAGGTAATTATTTTATAGAACATCTTCCAACTAAACATTTTTACTGCTTTCTCATTGTTACTTTGAGGACTTATTTTTTTTTAGCAAGAATAAAACTGTGGTTGACCATCCTCAGTGCATCATATCAGGAAGTACATGATGTCAAGTTGCTCCATTTTAGTGATATTAATAATAGTCCCAATATTTTTATGGTTTAAATGGCCAACATAAATCTGAACTCTTTGTCTCCAGCTGGTGGCACTGTTGGGAAGGTTGTGATCCATTTAAAATGTGGGGATTAGATAGGGAATGGGCCTTTAGGTTTTTAGCTCATCCCTTTTCTGGTGTCTCATGCTTCTGTTATAGCCACCAAATGTTCCCATACTATGCCTTCCCCACCAAACTGGATAGTACCTCCTGAATCATGGGCCAACACTATCCTTCTTCCCTTCATTTGTTTCTGCAAAGTATTCTCCCACAGTAATGAAAAGAGCAACTGCTGGAAAGCCTTAGGTTAAGACAGCATCTGTTGGGCTTTAGAGGAATATAAACAACAGTCACCCTCTAAAACCAATATTTATGCATATCTAATGTGCCATTTCTTTCTTCATGTGTATGGATATGTGGATATACATGCTCATGGTGTAGGTCATCTGTCAAACTCAGGTGTCTTTTTTCAGGTGCTATCCACCTTGGTTTTTTTAAAGAAGATCTTTCACAGAACCCAGAGCTCTATTCTTTGGCTAAATTGGAGAGTCAGTAAGTGCCCATGTTCTATTTTTACCTCCCCATTGCTGGGATTATAACTGGGGATACCATAACCAGGATTTTTTTTTCTTTTAAAATGAGTTCTGGGGATGAAACTCCGGTCTTCTGGTTGGCCCAGCAAATATTTTTAACAACTGAGTTTGTCTCCCTGGCTCTGTAAATATTATGCTTATAATCAAACTTCTGCTCACAAATTTTTAGCGTTCATTTATGTCCTGCATCCATTGAGACTCGTCTAAAAAAGAACAATGACTGCTGAAGGCAAGATCCACAATTTATTTATTTGTTTGGTTACATATTTATTACACTGTGGACTCAACAATAAGGAATTTTCTCTGTGGGTTATATAGTATCTCCCTATCATTACTCATCTTGAGACTCAAATCCTTCAGCCTTGGCCAACAGGATCTATTTCTAGTTGGCTCCTTTGCCATAACTAATTTTGAAATAATTTACCTCTTATTTCTCTCAAATACTAGCAAAACAATATTTACTCTACAATTAAAATCAAATCTTAGGCACTGTCTGTATCATCTTTGTTTTCTCTATTTCAATTGTCTTTAACATGAAATATCTCTCTTCTCCTAAACATTCAAGCCTGGCAATTCTCTCATGCCATTCTCTGTGAGTTCAAGTCGTTATCTCTATCCTTTCTATTTGTTTTGCCATTACCGTAACCTTGGAGTGGTCCCTCTTATAAACTGTGAAGGAGGAGTGTAAAGATTGGAGGATACAAATTGGCTAAGCATTGCGGTTCCGTCCAATCCATCTCTGACAGGCTTTCATCTCTGACTTTCTGTGCTTGCCTTATTCCATCATTGAAAACGAAGAAACCATAGTTAAGTGAGTTGCTGAAATTAGCACGGTTAGTAAGCAAAAATTCATGGATTAAAATGTTTATCTGAATTTTTTGTTCTGCCCTACATAATACATATGTTATAAATTTGGGCCACTGAAATCTCTGTAATGTGGAAGTGGCAAGGACAGGAAGTAATAGCAACAGAAGAATGAGAAGCAGACAGCATCATGTGCAAATACAAGAATAAACAGATTACTGAATAAAATCAATAATATGAAGATGGTTCTTTAAGCAAGATATTTTTTGAAAATATATTACAGGGAAAAGGGCATGTAAAATCAAGAAATTAAGTTAGAGTTCCTTTAGGGAAAATTTCCGTGTACTTTTCATTCTAAGCAGAACTGAAATTTTGACAGATTCTGGTTACTTTTTTTTTTCAGAAACAAGGATGATTCTAGATTTGTGAGCTAATGGGGGCTTCACTTAGTGCTTTGAGGCAACAATAAGGAAAATTAAAATCTTGACTTTTTGAACCCCTTCCTCCAAAATTTGTACAGAAGCATATTAGTCTGTTTCTTTCAAAAGATAGAATTGTAATTGTTCTAACTTTAATACTTTAGAAAGTTGTAATTCATTTGAATATGAGGATATATCATAATCTATGTTATTCATCATAATGTCTTCTAATGCAAGCATATGTATTATATATACATACACATACAACATGTTTATATTTTGTAGTAAAAATATTCGAATGCTGTTCTATAAATATTTGTAATAAAGAGTTAATGAAGTAACCCTTCTTAGGATAGAAGTAATGACTACTAATATGAGGGTTGAAATTCCTAAAGATTCATGAAGATATGATCAAAAGACAAACGTTACATAAATTAAGGAGAAGACATACAATGGATGATGATATAGTAAATAAACCTCAGAGAAACAAGACCTATGATGCATGGTAGCACACTGTATTGAATGTAATTCTTTATGTCTGGGAACTCAGCCATGGGTTTTGAAAGAAATGGAAAGAACTTTGCCTTCTTTGGTTTTCTACAGTCAATTTCTCTCTGTAGAAACCCACTTCCTTCATATACATACATACATAGAAAAGGTGCCTCATTTCAAAAGAAAGGTGATTTGAGATGCACTGGGTATGGAAGGGTTTGTAAAAGGAAAACATTTAAAATACATCTTTAAGAATAAGATAAAGCTTTAGACATTTTTGAAATGACAGTGGGAAAGTAAAGAGCAAAAAAAAAAAAGATTACCAAGGCAAAATCATCATATATAGAAAGTGCAAAAATATAGAACATGTTCAAGGATTAAGGGGCAGTATAATGAGAAAAAGAAATCTAGCAAGATGCATTTGATTGTCTTGTCAAGCTAAAGATTTTCTATTCTACTATACAAGCTGAGATAAATCTTTATATATTTGCACACATTGATGTGTGTGTGTGTGTGTGTGTGTGTGTGTGTGTGTGTGTGTGTGATTTCAATAGTATAAGGATGTGGCAGAGCCCTAACTTAAAAATACAACTTTGGCACTAAAAGAGTGCAGAAGAAAGGGGCCACAATCAGCTACAGCCTGGGAAAGCAAGAGCTCTGTTAGACAAGAGCTACAGAGAAAGAATAGCTTTTGGTTAAAATTCACAGGGATTATTTACTTGTGCGTGAAAGGTTTGAAAACAATACATTTATTAAAAGTCATGAAAGTATTCCATGTAGTTTTTGGAAAGAATACAACATATACTCTTCATAAACCATATTTTACAAACAGATATCTACTGACATCAGACCCATCATTGTTGACTTTGCCAGGAGGAGCTTGCTGACAGGAACCTGGTGTGGCTTTTCCTTTGGAGGTTCAGCCAGCAACTGACCAATGCAAATGTGGATGCTCAACTGTCAGACTGAGCTCAGGGAACCTGGTAGCAGAGCTGGCGGAAGGACTGGAGAAGTGGGGATTGTAACTCCACAGGAAGAATATCATCAGTTGGCTGGACCACCCAGTGCTCCCAGAGACTAGACCAGCCAAGGAGTGCATAGGGAGAGAACTATGGCTTCTGATACATATGTAGCAGAGGACAGGATCTGACAATGATCAATGGCGTGGGAGGCCCTTGGTTCTGTGGAGGTTTGATGCCCCAGTGTAGGGGAATGGTGGATGAGTTGGTTGGGAGACAGTCTGTGGGTGAGGGAGCAACCTCACAGAGGCAAGGGAGAGGAAAGAGAGGGCAAATGTGGGATGGGGCTTTTGATGAGGAATGGATACAGAAAATATGGTATATAGGAGTACTACTCACCTTTTAAAAACAATGACTTCATGAAATTCATAGGCAAATGGAGGGAACTGGAAAATATCCTGATTGAGGTAACAAAATCATAAAAAATACTCACATGGTAAGCACTCACTGATAGGTTGATATTAGCCCAAAAGCTCAGATTACCCAAGATACAATCCACAGACCACATGAAGCTCAAGAAGAAGGATGTTTCACGTGCAGATGCTTCAGTCCTTCTTAGAAAGGGGAACAAAAATATTCATAGAAGGAGATATGGAGACAAAGTTTAGAGCAGAGACTGATCAAATGGCCATTCAGAGCCTGCCCCACCTGAGGATCCAGCCCATATACTTTTATCCACCAAACCCAGACAATATTTCTGATGGCAAGAAGTGCATGCTGACAGGAGTCTGATATAATTGACTCCTGAGAGGCTCTACCAGAGCATGACAAATACAGAGGCGAATACTCATAGCCAACCATTAAACAGAAAATGGGGTCCCCATTGGAGGAGTTAAAGTATTGAAGAACTGAGGGGCTTACAACCCCATAAGAACAATAATACCAATGAATCCGAGCTCCCAGGGACTAAACCACCTTCCAAAATGTTCACATGGACAGACCCATGGCTCCATGTAACAGAGGATGGCCTTGTTGGGCACTAATGGGAGGAGTTGCCCTTGGTTTTGCCAAGGCTGAATGCCCAAGTGTAATTGAATGTCAGGGTCCGGAGGCAGGAAGTGGTGGGTAGTTGGGGGTGGGTGGAGATAACATTTGAAATGTAAAGAAAAAGTACCCAATAAAAATTATGAGGTAAAGTGCTAACCAGAGAATTCTCTACAGTGTAATCTGTAATGGCTAAGAATCACTTAAAGACATGTACAACATCTTTAATTATCATGAAAATCCTAAACAAAAGGACTCTGAAATTCCATTTTATAGCCATCACAATAGCTAAGATCAAAAACTCAAGAAACAGTTCATACTAGAAAGGATCTGGAGTAAGGGGAACACACTTTGGGAGCAGAAATTTGTACCCAAATTTGCTTTGGAAGTCAATTTGGCAGTTAGTCAGAAAATTGCAGCTAGATATATCTCAAGACCCAGCCATGGCACTGCTGAGGATACAGAGGATGCTCTGTATCCTCATAGTAAGGATGCTCTACCATACTATGAGGACATTTGCTCAACTATGTTCATAACAGCTTTATTTGAAATTGCCAGAAACTAGAAACAATGTAGATGTCCCTCACTGAACATGAACTGAAGAATGGATAAAAAATGTAGTACATTTGCACAATGGTATATTGTAGTCATTAAAACCAATGACACCATGAAATTCTCAGACAAATGATTGGAACTAATCCAAGACCATCCTGAGTGATGTAACTAGACACAGACAAACATGGTACGTACTCATAAGTGGATGCACACAGTCATAAAGCGAAAGATAACCATGACACAATCCACAGACCCAAAGGAGCTAAGTAAGAAGGGGAGCTTAAGAAGAAATGCATGAAAATGGAAAATAGAATATACATGAGTGGAAAGGGGGGGAGTGAGGATGGGAAAAGAAGGAATCAGGTACTGAGAGAACAGAGGGAGGAAATACTGGCAGTCAATTGGAATGGGGTGGGGGCATGTCTGGGACTAATGAGAAACCTAGGGCAATGGAAGCTTCCAGGAATCTATGAGAGTGATTCTAGTTAAGATTCCTAGCAATAGAGGATATGGAACCTGAGCCAGCCTTCTTTAACCAGGCAAGACTTCCGATGGAAAGACTCTTCCACAGAACCTTCTACCTACATTATGTCCTGCCTATACAAACATGGGATAAGGAGGGAGCAGAAATTAAGGAAATGCCTAGCAAATGACTGGTCCACCTTGAGACCCGTGCCATAAGAAAAAGCCAACCACTGACACTATGCTATGCTTGCAGACAGGAGCCTAGCATAGCTGTTTTCTGAGAACTTTCATCAAGCAACTAATGGAAATACATGTAGAGGCCTACAGCCAAACATTAGACAGAATTGAGGAATACTGAAAGAGAGGGGGATGGAGGATTGTAGGAACCAGAGGGGTCAGGTACACCATAAGAAAACCTGCAGAGTCAACTAATCTGACCCAATAGGCTCATGAGACTCAACTACCAACTAGAGAGCATGGATGGGATAGACCTAGGCCCTCTGTAATACGGAACTGATGTGCAGCTTGGTCTTAATGTGGGACTCCTAACAGCGGGAGTAAGAGCTGTCTCTGACTTTGTTGCCTGCTGTTGGGATCCTTTCCCCTATGAGCTACCTCTTTAGTGTGACTAGGAGAGGATGAGCCCGGTTTTCTCGGTTTTCTCGCAACTTCAAACAATAAGGCCAGTTAATATCTGTGTGAGTCCTTCCCTTTTCTGAAGAGAAAAAGAAGAGTGGATGGTGCATGGAAGGAGAGAAGAGTGAAAAGGTAGGAAAATAAAGCTGATGTCTGTAAGTAAAGTAAATTAATTAATTAAAAAATAAATAGTTAAGCAAGAATACCAGAGGAGGCTAAATCACATAGATCTCATTCAGGGCCAACATCGCCTATTTTGAGCCATCAGTTTTCTTCAGATTTATTTATTAAACAAAATTTCATTTCCATACTAAGCAATATTACCCATAAAATCATGGAATGGACTGATAAATTGAGAAATCAGTTATACCCCTTATCACTAGATATGTAACTACTACGATTTTATATTATTTTAAATGTATGCTATGAAAAGTATTCTTCGGTAAATACAGCTATAACTAATGAGTTCTATTAGTCACTTAACTAGAGTGTTTTCCCAAATGTAACCACACAGTGGCATAAAGGATGATTAGAGGTGAGAAAAATCGATCTTTAAGCTAAACGCAATGTTAAGAATTAATTCTAAATTAGATGCTTTGGAAAGTTAATATGCCTGGAAACTTAAAGTTGGTGCCAAATTTTGAGCCTGGGTACCTGAGAAAATGATGGCGCAATTAAGGAAAACATGAGATCATCTAGAGGGAAGGGTACCAAGTTCACTAGGGGAGACATTATGCTCTAGGGACATGGTAGACAATGTGTTCAGAATAAAGGACTCCGAGTCCTAGTTGATGCTGACCTGTCAGTGACGGACGAAGATGCTTGTAACCATAGGAATAGCAGGAGCTTTTAAGGAGGAGCGTGCAGGAAGGAAATAGCAAATAACTAAAGCGGCAAGCTTGAAGGAGAGCCTGCATTTGTTGTGTGGAGTGAGGAAAAGCATCAAGAATGGAGCTCAGGACAAGAGATCAGTCATGTAAGGGAGAAAGTCACACTGTGAGTTTACATATACTTCAAAAAAATGGTCATTTAAGCATAAAATCCTGACCAAAATAACAGACCATATATAGGTTAGAAGCATTTAGGATTGTTCTAAAGTCCTTTAAATCTGGAGCCAATATCATAAAGGAATAAAAATCAAATCTAAACAGAAGATGAGAGAAAATTGTTAATTAGGTTAACTACAGAAGCAGGCTGCTCACGAGAAAGTGATTCCCATGAAGAGGAATGAATGTGGAGATGCTTGTGTACAAGCTACACTGATATTTTTATGGAATTTTTGAAATATAATGAATTTTGACAATGAATAAAACACGGCTTCGAAATCTCAAGTCATTAGACTATTGGCTATGCCTATGTGGAAGAAGCTGGAAAAGACATATGGTAAAGGGAGAACTTGTAGAAGGCTGAGATAGGCTGAATTTATTTCTCTTAATTGTATTCCACATTTCTCTTTTATGAGTATTCCCATATAAAATGGTACATAATATTTAATGAAAACAGGCCCATAAGATCCTTTAGATTTAAATTTTAAGTATGCACATGAATGGAGATCAATAAAATTATTTTATTGGTTCAAAAGAATGCACCCACAGATGCTTTCCTACTTTCTTGCAGCTTAATTTAAAAAAAACCCAGAATCTGCTAAGGAAATGGAGTAATTAATGTTGCCTGTCTCAGAGGCAAAGAATACTCAACAAATTTACAGCTAAAAACACAGCTCCAATCAATTCTTACTGTGCCTTAACACCATGTTTCTCATCCCTATCTCATTCTTTTGTTAATTAAATAAGATTTGTTATTTTCTAGCTTGCAATTCAAGGAGATTGTAGAACTTCACGAGTTCACAATTCAAAGGCTATGTGCTAGTTAGTTCTACATGGAAAAAAATGAATTTACTTTAGTAAGAGATTATGAGCATGAAGTCGTGGCAGAAACTCAGACTCGACGGTGTTCAAATATTGTAACTTTTCAAGAGCTTTCTCTTTTGGCCTTCTTCTCTAAACTGTTATCAAATGGAGAATATCAGCCATGAATGACAGAAGTGCCAGGAGATGGCTGCTAAGAGAGAACACAGTGGTAAACAGTATTCACATACAAGTGTGAGCTGAGCCTACAGGCAAATGCCAATTGTTTCCCTTCCAATATATTGTCAAGAGTACCTCACCTAAGCCAGATTACCTATTCATTAAATGACGGTTATAAAGTGTAGACTGGGTCAGATATCAGGAGTCAAATAGGTCATCTTCACCTGCTGCATTGGAAAGACAGATGAGAGCCATGCTGAAGCAGGGTTAGAAGTTCTTTTACAAGGTCCACATTACTCACGATCGTTGACCTCCGATACTTTCTCCAAAAGACCTTGCTAGAACTTAAAATTTCAAATATATTTCATCTACAGAAGCCAATTTTCAATGCTGGGAATAAAGCCTCAACTTCTAAAATAGAATACTGATGGAAGGTATAGAAGAAAAATGAAAATAAATGCCCCCTGAAACGTGAAGATGCAGTTCTTAAGTATTTTGTGGGGAAAAAGCCATTTCCTATATCATTCACATGTAGCTAAAAGCATTTTGCTTAAATGTCTTGAAAGTGTCCCAGGGGAAGTGAATGAAAACCTTGCCAGAAATACTAGTAATATAAAACTAGCACAAAGAAATCTTAACTCTCCTTTCCATGTTTGAAGCATCAGAACAGGTAAAGACATAACCTGTGTTGTGGTGACGAGATGCCTTGCTCTGAGAAGAGATGTGCTTACTAACCTCCTCCTCACTGGGACCAAGCACCTTGGAGAAAAAAAATTACAAAAGGAAGAATTTATCTAGACTCACAGCTTCTGGGAGACAGGGAGGATCCATCACCTGATTGCTTGGCTTCATTCACTTAGACTGAACATCAGGGCAGAAAAACACATGTGAGAAGATGTTTATCTCATGGTAGATAATATGAAGAGAGAAGTGAAGAGACTAGGGACAAGTTGCAACCCCTCCCCCAGAGGTCTGCTTCTTTCTGTGCCCCAGCTCCTAGGTTTCCAGAACTTTCTTCTGTAGCAGTAACTGTCAAACACAAGAGCCTAATCTGTAGTAGACATTTCATAATCAAGCCATAGCAAGAGGTTCCCCATTGTGGTGGTTTGAATAAGCTTAAACCATTGGGAGTGGCACTAGAAGGTGTGGCCTTATGGAAGAAAGTGTGTCACTGTGGGGGTGGCCTTTGAGGTCTTCTATGCTAAGGTTCTGCCCCATACAGATGATAATCTCCTCCTGCCTGCCTGAATGAGGCCATGTTTCCTACCATGATGATAACAGACTGAACCTCTGAAACTGTAAGCCAGCCCCAATTAAAATTTTACATTTATAAGAATTGCCTTGATTATGGTGTCTCTTCACAGCAATAAAAGTCTAATTAAGACACTAGCCAAGACAGTAGATGAATAAGCATTGAGGAGTATCCTTGAGATGCCTAGCAAGCCAGATCCAAACCCTTCTGAGTGGAACGAATGCAGAAGACAAGCTAAAATATTAAAACTTCCTATTTCTTTGAAACCGCAAGCTTTATATTTGAGCTGCTACCCTTTCATTGTTAGCTTCTTTGGAAAGAAAAAAATATTGATATAACCTAATACAAGGAAATCAAGCACAGTACTTTGGTCTTAGTTGACAAAGTTGTAGTCCTTCCATTTAAGCCCTAAGCATGAACTTAAATGTTTCCTACTGCCTATGTCTCCAACCATTTCTTTATGAGTTGGTTCAGTTATTGATGTCTTTGTTCTTTTCCTCTGTGGCATACATAATCCTCACTTGCAGAGACAAATTTGGTGTCTCTGGAACTCTCTTTTATATAAAATTAGTTCACTTCAAACAATTTAAAAACTTCAGCCTCCGGATTAGCCCCTTTTAAAAATAGCTTAGCTAGATCTGGAGCTGAGGCATATCCACCTTCCATTTAAATAGGGGTCACCAAACTATAATCCTTGGGCTAAACAAGGGGCATGTCCTGTTTGTTAAAAAAACATTGTAGGGATACATGCATGCCTATGTCAGGAGAGGAAGATAACATAGATAAAACAAAGCAATAGAACACACGCAGATCTACCCTATCAAGACTGACAGTAGGTCAGTTGAGTAGAAAATTCAAGGGCTTCAGATTGTCATGGGGCTCCTTCTCCTGGAGCCTAAAGCAATGGTTATCAAACAGTGGGTCATGATTCCTTTGGGGGTCAAAAGACACTATCATAGGGGTCACATACCAGATATCCTGAATATGATATATACAGTTTATAACAGTAGCAAAATTATAGCTATATAGTGGAAAGAAAGTAGTTTTGTGATTGGTGGTTGCCACAGTATAAGGAACTGTATTAGAGAGGCACAACCTTAGGAAGATTGAAAAAAATGTTTGGTTTGGATTGGCCTCTATTTTGATTGACAGATTAAATTCTAAAACCATTTCTCTATTACACATGTCCCTGTCATAGTATGTCTAAGATTAATCAAGTGTATGCCCAATTATGTGTAGGCATAAGATGATAAGTAATTTTCTCTAAAAGCTCACTTGGAGCTACTGCTTTGCCTTACAGTGTCTACAACCCAAACCAGACTAGGCTCAATCTGTCCTTCTGGTTCTTGTATGTGGACATAACCAAAATATGACTGAATAGAACCTGCTAAGATTGTGTGGTCATGTAGGGGAATGTAAACTTACTCTGTTATTTGAAATGGGTTGTGAATATAGTTTGATGAGGTCCAGGTTTCTTTTCTTTTTTCCAGTATTCAAGGTCTTTATTTAACTATAACAGCAACCGTTGGTGAGGATTTTTTCCCTAGTTCCAAACACCTGCTTCTTTGGCAGGACAGGGAAAACAAACTGGTCATGGAATCACACACGGTCTTAGGATGGCATTGCTGACAGTGACTGAGAGGAGTTGGGGGGTTGGGGAGACAGGACAGCACACAAAAGGAGGCCAGGGAAAGCGCTGGCTGGCAGGCTCTGAAACCCCATCCCACACAGCTGGGACTGCAGCAGTGAGCAGGGAAAGGTAAACAGAGAACATAAAGATGCTAAAAATGGATAACTGGGGACCAGAGTCCTTGGAGGCTCCTCAGGTCACCTTAAGGATTACTGGAGCTGGCCCGCGTGCCGTTACATAGGGTAAAAGCATTGGCGTGGGCCTGTGTGTTCCCCATGGGCCCTACCTCCTGCCGCTATCCCACAGCTCAGGGCTGGGCAGTTTTCAGAAGGCTGAAGTGGAGAGGAAGGGGTGCAGAGGCCAGCATGAGCATCCTGTGCTGGATCCATGGGAACAAGGTCTGAAGCCCTGGTAGGGGCTCCCTTGAGAAACACCAGCACAGCCATGTGTCTACCAGGCATCCAGCCTCTCGCTGCCACCCTCCCACCTCACGAACGTGAACAGGAGTCTGCATCCACTGGGAAATATCCCAGAGCAGGAGTCTTTTTCTACTGGGCGCATAGTATGGCCACCAGGGCTACAAGAAGAGCTGAGCAAGCAGGAAGTAACCATGGCCCCCTGAAGACTAGAGTTACCTTCTGCCAACAGACACCAGGTCAGGAGCCACCTAGAGGAAAGCTACAGTTTCAGAGGGTGTCGAAGGCGTCTTGGTTGGTCAACTGGAAAAATAAGGACCTGTCAGTCATCCTTACAGTCTTCAGTCAAGTTTCTGTGAGCTAGCCTCAATAAAGCCACCACGTGGAAACCCATTACCAGAGCAGGAAACACTGCTAAGCACTGAAGGACCAAGTCAACTGAGGAACCCAGATTCCCGGTATTAAACGCCAGAAGCTAAGGATTAGGGGCAACCACGCCTATTCCAAGTTCAGACATAACCTTCTTCTGCAAGAAATGGTGTTCCCCGCTACATGGGAAGGCCTCACCTTCCTGCAGGAAGGACAGGTCAGTGATTGAGTTTCGCAGATTGATAAATATCTGCCGTGGGCATGGAGTCCAGAAAACACATCAAAGGGCTTGAGCCACATGAAGACAGCGGTGCCTTCCTTCTGGAGGCAATGAATGGGTTCGGCACAACCCCCTCATGCAGCCAACATTCAGGCGGAGGTGGGAAGAAGGTTCCTTCCTTGATACGTGACTACCAGCACCAGAGCCTTGTACGAGCTGGCTGGACTTTCAGTGGAACCCAACTCGAGTGAGAAGGTCTGGGAAGCCCAAGGAGACAGTACCCAAGCCATCCCCTGCACCTCCTCAGATCAGAAAGAAACCCACAATCCACTAGTACCTCAAGTACATGCTAAACAAGTATAGCTACAGGAAAGAGTGTTAGCAAAGAACAATGCACCAATCCCAACATGAGCTTCTGCCTAAGGACAGTGAGACCAGCTAGCAGGAAGCAGCAGTCGTCCTGTGAGATCCGAGGCACTTGTGAGCTACCTTTCAAGCTTCTCTTACAGGTTCTTTTTTTTTTTTTTTTTTTTTTTTTTGGTTCTTTTTTCGGAGCTGGGGACCGAACCCAGGGCCTTATGCTTCCCTAGGCAAGCGCTCTACCACTGAGCTAAATCCCAAACCTTACAGGTTCTTTTAAAACACACTTCAACAAAACACCCAGGAGGCGTCACGCTAGTCTACATGCTGCACTGACCAGGGCTACCAAGTGCACGGACATGTGCATTCTCAGGTGTGAGGTCCAGTTTTCTAATGAGTTGCCATTTGCCTTGTTCAGGGTATGGTGTATCTGTAGGTAGTAAGTGTTCTAAAGCTGCTGGACATATTATGGGGGGAGAAAGATGCACGATCCAAGCCAAGTGGATCTCATAAATGATCCTATACACATGCCTTCTCTTTTCTTTCCTCCTTCATTTTAAAGAAAATCTGTATTATTGTTTCTGCTCTCAAACATATTACTATCACTATTGTAGTATAATGTGGTATCATATTATCTGAAGTAGAAGTGACTGACTATGTTATCTTCTACTTTATAATTATACTCTGAAGCCATGTATATTTTATGCTGTACAAATACCCTAGAATAAAGAATGAAATGCTACATGATGAAATCTATGTAATGAAATATTATGAGTAAAATAATTATATGTAGATAATAGCTACAGGAAAGATTTCTCATATTCATTCTGCCTGTCTGTACTCAAAATTGCCTCAGAGAAAACTAAGTACAGAGGTGGAATATCACAAAGTGAAAGGTGAGAGGCCTAGCTTGTTCTCACATTGGAAACTAGGCCATGGAGGTGAAACAAGCTGAAAACACTTGTTTAAACAGGAAAAACCACATGAATTGTATCATGAAAGATGTGAAGATGTTTCAAAGAAGGAATGCTAAACTCCATCTGACTTGTGCTGAAAGATTACAAAATGACAGCAACTTGGTCAAATGCAAAATGTGAGTAACTGCTGCCTTATGTAAAATGAGCATCTGTAAAAATTGATTTATGAACCTTACCAGAATGAGTACTGGCATTTGATACTTATGTGGCAGTATGATATGCGTCATGAGATAGGATAGGTAGAAGAATAAATGAAATATGAAGATGGGAAGGGACTCTGGGGACAGAAGAACGTGGTGAGAAGAGATGGTCAACAGCAGCAGACAGAACCAATAAAATGGGGAAGGGTGGAAACACCAAAGGACAGAATGGTTAACTTAGATGCTCAATAAAAAGCACATTTGAAACAGGAAATTCTGTTGAGAAAGGCTGCAGGGCTATAAGGCATGGGAAGCAAAAGCCTGAAGGTTCCATTCCAGCATGGAAATTGCAAGAACAGCATTGTATACGGAAGGGAATGAACCTTACGAAAGAAATTAATATTGCCTCAATCTGGATATAGTCACTGAATAAATAAAATCTTATGTGGGTGTATGGACCCCAGAAGAAATCTAAAGGAATTGATCTTGGTGAAAGGTAAGAAAAATTACTGTAATCAAAGGAAGGTCAGGATAAGCAGACACGGAGAGAACCCAACAGCTGTGATATTTGTCCCTTGCTTCTGTTTTGCAATAATGCATGAAAGAGAGTAAGAAGGAATTAAAGACTTAAGAGGGATTTGAAATAAAGTTTCTAAGAAATGAGCATTCTAAATTTATGGTAGAGAGAAGAAGGGCAAGTTACAGTCAGTGAACATGAACAGAAAGGCAGAACGATTCACATTTTCCAAACCTTGAATTGTGGCCACCAGAAGAACTAGATTGGTAATAGGTAATAGATTGGTAATAAATTGGTAATAGGTAATAGATTGGTAATGGGTAATAGATTGGTAATGGGTAATAGATTGGTAATGGGTTTAACTATACGAAGAGATTCCTTTGTGAAAGGCTTTCTCTTATTATTCCTTCTAGAGAAATGCTTCTTCCCTACAGCATCAGTGTTTGGAAAAGGTGGAATCGCAGTGCTGACAAGACAGTGGTGAAGAGTGGTTCAAGTGTGTAGAGGGAGCCCTGGTTTTGAACAACAGGTAGGTTCTACCACTTGAGAAAAGTTGGTTCTGGACACCAATCTAAATCCTTCTATCAGGCTTGGGTATTCTATTCATATACACACTGACGTGGTCTTTTTATGGATGTATAGGATAATATGCATATCCACTTCCCATGAGACAAAAAGGACAAAAAACTGACATCACAAAGGTCCAAAGGTTTCATGAAGGATATGATTCTTTGAGCCTATAAATCATACATCACTCATCTAAAGAGGAAAATGACTTAGCCAAGAGTAGACACATCACTTAAGAATGTTGACTTGGCTTCCAAATGTTTGGGAGAGGAATGTCACCAAGTGAGAACTGGAGGTGAAGCTCATTGGTGTGAGTTTGCTTTATTGGACTTTGGGTAGAGGGTTTCTTATACATGCTAGGCTGTCCTTGAGTCTCGAACTCACTCTGTAGTTGAGGGGATTCTGAACTCTAATTCTGCCTCCACTTCTTAATCAATAGTCATGCATCTCCATGCTGATTTGGATGGGATTAGCAATCCAAGTCAACCCTTCCTGGATCCGGGTGGGGACTGTCCTAACTGCACTACACACAATCCAAAGAAAGCGCTTGTTTCCAGCATGCGTTCTTGTAGTTGGATTTGACTCTCTAAATATATAAATACCCTTGAGGGATATTGATTTTGGTGATCTTGTATTTTCTGTGCTGGTTTAAATATTAAAATATTTTATGTGTGAATTGGGACATATTCTCTGCCTGCTGAGTGTTTTGAAATATTTATGTATATTTAGTAATACACTTTCCTTGCATGTTTATAGACTATGTCCAGGAAACTACCTGGCTTTATATTTATTTTAAAGAAAGTTTATAAAATATAAATTCAATTATTGACTTAAAACTATTAATTCTTTGACCTGTAATGTGCCCTGTCTTAACACTGATTCTGGTAATTTCTGTTTTTCCTTGATCAATATTATTACAGATTTATTAATCAAATTGCCCTCCAATAATCAGGTTTATAGCTAGTCATTATTTTATTGTTTATCTCATTACTTTGTTTGTTATTTCATTAGTATGTGTTCTGAGTTTCAGCAGTTCCTTCTCTGCGCTAATCACATGATTTAGTCTTCTTCATCTATTTTTTCCAAGTGGGAATAAAGTCATCTCAGTTAACTGACCATTTATCATAAGTTCTCAGGCCCAAACTTCAAATCATCCTTGTCATCTTACCTCTGATTCAACTGACCAGGAAATTTTGTTGGTTTCTGTTCATACTAATATAACCTAGAGAATATCACCCATATTCAATGTGATGAGCATGGTCCATTTCATAGAGAGCATTTGTCTGACTTACTGCAGTGGATTCCAAATGATTTTGGATCTGTCTTATCCAGCCTTCAATCTAATGTCAGCACACTGGATTCTTTTAGGTAATTTAAGTCAGATCACACTGCACTTTTGCTCAGATCCTGCAATGGCTTCTCACCACCCTCTATAAGACCTTAATAATTGCTGCTAAGCTGTAGTCCCTCTATTCATTCTTTGACCCATTACTTGACTTATCCTTTATTGCTGGCCATCTCAGACTGTATTATTAACACATAGAAGGCATGTTCTCTCCACTTATGCTATTTATACTATTTCCTCTGGAAAAGCATGTTCCTTCGGTCTGTGACAGCATGGTCTGTGACAGCATTTATTCAACTCTTCCAACTCTTTGTTCTGTTGAATGTTTCCAATTGTCTTTTACATTTAAAATGCTTCTTTATCTCCCTTATATAAACTCCTTCTCCTCAGAACTGCTTAGCTCTGTCTTGCTCTTTTTTTTGGTCCACATGTGACAATGCTTGCTATACACTGCAACTACTTTATTGTTTGGAACAACTTTCCATCTAGATTTGCAGACTGCTTTCTTGGACTTTGATGAAATTTCAGTGATCTATTGCTTCTTTCAACAACTTTTTTTTTCTGGGAACTGCTCTGGGCCTCCTGAATCTGTTTCACTACACAAACCAAAAGCTGGAAGGATCATTAGCCCACACCTGACTTTGCAGATCCGGGCCTATGAAAACCTCATTCTGGGCCTCCAGTTGGTGCAAACGTTAAGCACACTCACACCGCAGCACCGCTGTGCATATAACCACAGTGAAGCTCTCCTGAACTGTAAACTGATACGTGGATTCGTTCTCTTTTAAAATCTATTTTTTTCTATTCACAGACACTTTCGTAAATTCTTGCCTCAGAAAATGCTTCTGAAGGCTGAGCTCAGATAGTCTACGGAAATTTCATTCCTAGGATGTGAATTGCTAAATAAAGTACAACTCACACTTTGAAAGTTCTTGATCAAGTTTCTAATGAAGTTTCAGCCTGGGGGAGGGAGACTAAAATGAAGCGTAGGTGGTCTACATTTGGTTGAATGAATATGGTATCCAGTAGTTAAAACAGTACAGATTTCTAGTGGTTTTAAGTCAACCAGAAATGGATTATTTTCTGATATTTTAATTCAATGTGTTTTTGTGTAGATTTTTCTAATTTCATATTAAAAATAAAATATGAACTTTAGTAATACACAAGTCCTATACCCTCCGTTTTCTCTACTTAAGAGAACTTTGTGGCTTAGATGTGAAAATAAAATGGATTCATATGTGCATCATTAGGTAAATCATAACAAAGTGTTCCTGATGATGCTGTCTAGCCCTACTTAATCCATGGATTGTCAGCTGGATGCTTGTCCCAGGTCCCTGTAACAGAGACTAGCCAAAAGATCAGTAGGAAATGCATATTTACTCTTAGACTAAATAACTGGTCAGGAAGAAAAGCAGAAAAAGTTATTAGGGCCATGAAAACTTGCTACTTTGAAGAGTAGAAGGAAAATGAGGATGGTTGCTGCTTTTTGCACAATGATGTCCCACGTTAAAATCTTTGAGCATTTTTGTAACTGCAATTGTCTCTACATAGGTCAGTAAGACGATAGGCAGTGATGTCGCACATTTTTTTCACTAATCTAAATAAGAGTGCTTACAGCATTTTTATAATTGACTTCTGCATGCACACTGTGTGAAAATAAAGCAGAATCGCTGTTAAATGAAACAAACAGGAAGCCTTAGTGGCATCAATGAGAATGCTTCCTTAAGGTAGACATCACTCCTCCACTCCCTTTCTAAAGCAATCTATTTCTCATGAAATATAAGAAAGCATATCCACCTACAGCCAAAATGAGGTTTTCTCTTTCTTTGTGTTTTAGGTTCTCCATTCTTTGGCAAGAAAGCAGAGCCTTGAAAGCACAGAATGCATACACTATTTCTGTTTAATCCTCTTTGATTTCTGTTCATTTATTACAACAAAGAAATTGAGAAATATTTAAGTAAAACTACCAAAGTATTTGACAATGTATTTAACAATGCTAATTATTTATTTAATTCATCGATCTTTGTTACATTGTTAGTGATTCAAATTAATTGACTCCAGGCCAAAGCACATTAAACAAATATCTACTGGTGTACTTCTGTAAAAGCCTACCAATGTTCTCTCTCTCTCTCTCTCTCTCTCTCTCTCTCTCCCTCTCTCTCTCTCTTTCTCTCTCTTTTGCTCATTTTGTCTCAATGGCTGTTATTTTAATCTCTCTTGGCCTCAGTTTCCTCAACCAAGAGTAGAGAAAATAATAATATAATTACTATCAGACTCTGGATTTCATTATAAAATTACTTACAAGGGCCTGATAATTTCTAAGTGGTTTCTGGAAAACAGAGGCCCAAAGATGTCAAGGAAGATTATGGCATAAAGAGAGGATGTAGCTCTTTCCCATGTCTCCTGAAAACCCTTGACAGAATCTTAGCTTTTTAAAGCGCATATTGTGCCCCCATTATACTACCACATCTTCAGATATTCCATATTTCTCAGAAACAAACATCCAGCCCTGAGAATCAAGGCTTTTGGAAATACTGATTTTATGTAACTTTCAGACCAATCTATCACTTTACCTGTTCTGCCTCTGATAATTATTTTCTAAAAAATGTTAATACTGAATCAGATCCATAGCATTCACTTCTTTGACTTAAATTCTCACTCATCTTCAAATCTTATCCCAATTACCTCCCCACAGAAATACAAAGTCTTTTAATTTCATATTTTACACAATTTACATTCATTTCCTACCTTTCTCCCGTGTCCTGACAATAGGAGGAATCATGGCGTCTCCATCAATTAAGCTTCACAGCCATTTGTGCCTGTGCCTCCATGCCCAGTCCTGACCCCATCTCTGCAGTAGTTGTTTTTAGCCTTGTCATCGCTCAAAGACTTGAAATAAAGGTCATGGCTCCTCATCTGTTTCCTTGCAAATCCCTATCAAAAGGATAGTGGTATATATTAAACAATGAGATTATAATCATGGAGTTTTCTATGGTTACTCAGAATCCAACACTTTTGCTTACACCTTTGCCAGCAATCTAGTGGTCCTGTGAACTAGAATTTTTTTTTCCATCTATATTAAATTGGGTATTTCTTATTTACATTTCCCAGTTTCCAGGTCAACATCCCCCTATATGGGTGTTCCTTACCACCCTCCCCCCAACAATCACCTTCACTGGGGGTCAGTCTTGGCAGGACCAAGGGCTTCCCCTTCCACTGGTGCTCTTACTAGGCTATTCATTGCTATCTATGAGGTTGGAGCCCAGGGTCAGTCCATGGGTAGTGGCTTAGTCCCTGGAAGCCCTGGTTGGTTGGCATTGTTGTACATATGGGGTGAACTGGAATCTTAATGCTTAAGGAGGGATCCTTCCTTGCCACTTGTCTCAGGATTCAGCATTAGAAATCAGTCTGCAGTATAAATTGACAGGAGGGAAACAAGATTTTGACTGTGGTTGTCATTTTCTCCCTGTGTTGGCTTCCACAGAGTTTGTTTCTTTATTGAGGCATCGTCCCAGGAGTCGGGCACTCAGCTGCTGTTTACAATTATAATTATTCGTGTCATTAGCAAATTTATTTCACCTCTCATTAGAATAAACTAAAATGTTCATCCTGAAATAGAACAACAAAACCAATAAATCCTCACACACAATCTCCTCAGATAATCTGAGAAGGGCAGAGGGGATTTAACTTCAAAAGGGGCCAGGCAACTGAAGTTAGGCAATTCTGCCAGGGAATCATGTTGGCTTTAGTAATTGGTTTGAAGAAAGCAAGTGTGGCTCTGAAGTTCAGGCTAAGGAAAACGAAGTGAGAATTAATCATGGTGCTAGGGAACGTAAAAACCAAGAGGTAATTGACATTTTTTTAAAGGGGACTCAGATTAACTATACCCATAGGGAGTTTATGAAATTACAACCAGGACCTAATAGTAATAGTGACATTTCTTTCAAAGATTTCATCTGGCTGTCTGGAACCCAGGAGACATGTGCTTCTAGAACTTCCAGAAAAGTATGGTCCTTCGAGGGGATAAAAGAGTCTATTATTTTTTGAGATGCTCATTAAGCCTTTCAGCAATGTAAAAACGTGATTTTCTTCACTTATCCAATCTAAAAATGTCTTTCGACACTTTTATATATGATATTTTATATATGATATATATATATATATATACACCCCAGGGACTTTGCAGAAAACAACAAATAAAAGATAGATATTCCCTGTACTGTAATCATATAAAAATGTATCACTTGTATGAAAGAAAAATGGTAGATTATTAAAAATAAAATATTTTTGATTGTTATCAACGCCATAGAGAAAACATTCAGAGCCTGCCCCACATGTGGCCCATACATATACAACCACCCAATTAGACAAGATGGATGAAGCAAAGGAGTGCAGGCCAACAGGAACCGGATGTAGATCTCTCCTGAGAGACACAGCCAGAATACAGCAAATACATAGGCGAATGCCAGCAGCAAACCACTGAACTGAGAACGGGACCCTCGTTGAAGGAATCAGAGAAAGGACTGGAAGAGCTTGAAGGGGCTGGAGACCCCATATCAACAACAATGCCAAGCAACCAGAGCTTCCAGGGACTAAGCCACTACCCAAAGACTATACATGGACTGACCCTGGATTCTGACCTCATAGGTAGCAATGAATAGCCTAGTAAGAGCAACAGTGGAAGGGGAAGGCCTTGGTCCTGCTAAGACTGAATCCCCAGTGAAAGCGATTGTTGGGGGGAGGGCGGCAATGGGGGGAGGATGGGGAGGGCGAGGGGTTAGGGGGATGTTGGCTGGGAAACCGGGAAAGGGAATAACAATCGAAATGTAAATAAGAAATACTCAAGTTAATAAAGAAAAAAAAATAATGGAGTAAATAGAGACATAAGCACAGCATACCAAAAAAAAAGTGTATTTCACCAAAAGGGGTTAAAACTATTTTCATAAAATCTCATAGAACTAATTCCATACAGAGGGAGCTTAAAGGCTGGAGAGGTAAATGTAACTGATTTATGCCAGTTTAGGAATGACTACACATGGAAGGAGCAAGACAAAATAAGAGTGGTAAAATGAACCCAGATCAGACTGTATCCTCTGGGTCACTGTTGGGATGCTGAGCACAGAGTGACTGATATGTACAGTAATACCCAATCTGGAAAGAGTAATTATCTGAATTTCATGAACTCATTGTTTTTAATAGCTGAGTAGTAGTCCATTATGTAAATGTACCACACTTTTTGTATCCATCCTCTATTGAGGGATATCTGGGTTTTGTCAGCTTCTGGCTATTACAAATGAGGTTGCTATGAACATAGTGGAGCATGTGTCTTTACTATACGTTGGAGCATCTTTTGGGTATATGCCCAGGAATGGTGTAGATGGGTGCTCAATCCCACAGGCAATGAAAGAGTGTTCCTCTTTCTCCACATCCTCAACAGCATCTGCTGTCACCTGAGTTTTTTATTTTAGCCATTCAGACTTGTGTGAGGTGGAATCTCAGGGTCATTTTGATTTGCATTTCTCTGATGACTAAAGATGTTGACATTTCTTTAGGTGCTTTTCAATCATTCAAGATTCCTCAGTTGAGAATTCTTTGTTTAGCTCTATACCCCAATTTTCATAGGATTATTTGGTTCTCTGGAGTCTAACTTCTTGAGTTCCTTGTATATTTTGGATATTAGTCCTCTATTGGATGAAGGATTGTTAAAGATCATTTCCAAATCTGTGGATTTCTGTTTTGTCCTATTGACAGTGTCCTTTGCCTTACAGAAGCTTTTCAATTTTATGAGATCCCATTTGTCTATAGTTGGTCTTAGAGCCTGGGCTATTGGTGTTCTATGCAGGAAATTTCCCCCTGTGCTGATGTGTTTGAGGCTCTTTCCCATTTTCTCTTCTATTAGATTCAGTGTATCTGGTTTTATATGGAGGTCCTTGATCCACTCGGAGTTGAACTTTGTACAAGTAAATAAGAATGGATCAATTTGCATTCCTCTACTACTGACCAATACTTGAGCCAGCACCATTTGTTGAATATGCTGTCTTTTTTCCACTGGATGGCTTTTGTTTCTTTGTCAAATATCAGGTGACCATAGGTGTGTGGATTTAATTCAGGGTCTTCAATTCTTTTTTACTGAGCTACCTGCCTGCCTCAGTACCAAAACAATGTGTTTTTTGTCACTGTTGCTCTGTAGTAGAGTTTGAGGTTAGGAATGGTGATTCTTCCAGAAGTTCTCTTATTGTTTAGAACAGTGTTTACTATCCTGCATTTTTGTTGTTTCTAGTAAATTTGAGAATTTCTATTTCTATCTCTTTGAAGAATTGAGTTGAAATTTTGATGGAGAATGCATTGAATCTGTACATTGCTTTTGGTAAGATGGCCATTTTTATTACCATAATTCTGCTGATCCATGAGGATGGGAGATCTTTCCAGCTTCTGAGGTGATTTTTCAATTTCTTTCTTCAAAGACTTGAAGTTCTTGTACAAATATTTCGGTAAGAATGCTTTGAGAGTCAACAGAAAGATGCAAAACAGAAATTACAGAAAATATGGGGAATGTGGGGGAAATAGAGAAAGGTAATGTCTGCTTATGACTTGATACATGGCCATAGTCAGACAACTCAGCCCCCTCTGTTACATCGTCTTTTGAACTAGAATATTAGCAGCAGTTTCCCCTTTAAGGTATGTTTGGGACACGGCTGCCTACTATAAAGAACTCTAGGTTTTGAAGTGCTGCTTGTGTGGATCGTTTTGAATTTTGAACATTTGAAGTTGGCCTCTTAATTTATCTCCATTTCAGGATATGTGCCTTAACGGGGTCCTATCGTTTTGTTTGTACATTGCTTTGTGGGTAGCAGATCATCATGTGTTGAAGCATGATCACTAAGAAAGCAAGGACAGTAATGAATGCTAAAGAGGGACCTGGGTCACATACACTTGCAAACTGTTTTTTACGTATACCTGTCAGAGTGGAAATGATCTCTGCAATCTCCTGATTTCCTTCAATGGAGAGGTGCTCACCTCTGTCATTATGCTATAGGCTTTATGTAATGATAACTGCTGAATAAATGGCAACGCAATAGCATAAGTTTTACAGTCACTGTGACTGAGTGCTTTATGAGGATCATATCAATTACACTATTATTTTACTCATTGTATAGTAAGGAGACAGAGGTATTCCATGGAATAAAAAACTGATACAAAGGCACATGGATAATAAATAGCAGAGACTTGGGGAGAACTCAAGTATAAAACTTCTAGCTCATTTGTTCATCTTTATTCATCTAAAGGCATTCTGAATTACTTGATATAATTACTAATTCTTTCATTCATGTTTCTACTCTTCAGTCTATATATTTTGACCAATATTTTCTGAATTTTACCACACTACAAGTCACAGGATAAGCACTTTGAAGATTTTGTTTCATGTAATCTTCTCCACGATTTTGTTAAGCAGTACCCGCCATTTGTCTTCATTACATAACCATCAAAATAGACTAAAACATTAACTGCATTGTTGAGAAGCACAAAGCTATAGCACTGTGGCAAGGTCTCATGGAAGCAAACAACCGAGAATGGATGTGTCATGATTTATTCTCGTCATCACATCATACAACTCAACACATCATTGAGATGATGGATTAAACAATTGTGGGCATCAATTTTGCAAAATTGTTAAGTAATCTCCACAGTATCTTGGAGAGTTAACTTTGTTTAAAGGCAATACATTCTTGTTAACAGAAGTGACAGATTAACTAAGATTATTTTGATGTAAAAATTACAATATTGCCATTATTTAGTTAATTATAAGAGGGAATTTTCACAACTTGAAACATGACACAGCGTGATATAGAGAGGAAATGTTATTTCAGCACCATTTGTTTCTTCTTTATGGCATAGATTCTCCCTTTTCTCTCGGCAGACATAGAAACATAAGAAGGTACACTGCTGACGGAAGCTCTCAACTCTTTATAATTTAACCCACACTAAAAGGTAATGCATACATACTGTCCAAATAATTCCTATAGCTTTAAACAATGAATAAAAACTTACTGTATTCTTCAGATTTCTAAGACATCAAACATTTGGTAAGAGCTCATTCATTTTCTGTAAATCATTTCAATTGCTTATTCTTGATTGCTATACTAATATACACAAACTTTATATATACATTCATAGCTAGCTAGGGAAAGCTAAGCATAAGCAGCCATTGGAAATTCTTCAAATTAAGTAAGCTTGGAGTCATTTATAAAGTATCATTCATGTCCTAGACATAGTATGTAACATAATTTACAAGGCTACACAAAATTGATCCTGCACACACAAGATCAGATCCTTGTTTTGAAACAATAAAAATGTAAAGGATGTTACAATAATTTCCCTGAACATCAGTTGTGCTCCAATGGCTTTACAGTGTGAAGAAAGCTGATCTAATTGTGGCTTAACAGCAGCTAATGACTGTTAAGGGCTTCATTCAATAACAAATGTTCCTGGTATTCATGCTGTAGAAATGACTGCAGGCATAGCTTATTAGGGAATTAGACTCAGACTAACCAAGCACTAGAAGCATAATCATTGTATGAGAGAAGGTTATTCAGTATAGCTAGGAAATCCAGGAAAGCTAAAAAATGTGTGCAGGCAACCAGAACATTTAGACTGATAATTTGAGATGAGTGTTGCTCACTGGGAATCTACAAAGGCCAGAAATACCTATCTTACTAGTGATAGTAAGAACAACATTCCTGGTCTACCTTTGACTTCAGGAACTGCGTTAGATTTAAGGAGAGTTTTCTAAAGTCTGCCCATGACTGCTGAACTAGAAATTATGCATCAAGTGGCTTCTAATCACTGACCCTGTAAATACCCCTCCACAGACAAACACATACCCCCTTGTAAGTGTCTTATATCTTTATGATATTTTGAGAAAGTGTGAAAGAAAGAAGACTTGAGTACTTCATGACCACTTTTAAAGTTACCTGACTCGTCATGGGAGAGCACACAAGTTAGCAGCATTGAGCAGTTTCTGAGGTTTATTGACAATAAAAAAGGCTAGCTTGTGGGAAAAGTTGTAGCAAAAGTGAATGAGAAATAAAATACCCCTTTGGAAAAACGAGTCAGCAATCGCAAAGGTTTAAGGGAAGGCTCCAAAAAGTCTGGACACTGTCTTCCTACCTTAATGGGCGACCCCTATTCAGATGCTTATGTTAACCTGGCCTTGCAGCCCACACATTTTCTTTTTGTCTTGTTTTACATTTATATTTTTTCTCTTATACATATTTTCTTTTTGAAAGTATAATTATGTCACTTCCTCCCTTTTCTTTCTCCTTTAACTCAATCATATACCCCTCCTTGTTTCAAATTATGGCCTCTTTTTTATTAATGTTTGTTACATATATGTATATATGTATCTTTGTGTATATGTATTCAAGATGTATAATCATATACACATAAATTATATAGTCATATACATACTACATAGGTATATGTACACATACATAAACATATATATCTTTAAATATAACTTGCTAATTCTGTATAATGTTACCTATGTATATTTTTCCAGGGCCAATCTTTTGGTATTGGGTGGCCAATTAGTGTGTTCTTCTTGAAAAAGACTATTTCTCCCAATCTCAGCATTCCTTGCTTGCCTGTAGGTCTTCGTGAAGGATTAAGGCAGAGTGGACTTTATTGTCCGGTTTAGTGTGTCTGTTGGAATTGTCTTTGTTCAGCCCATATTTAGGCAGTTATATGGGGAGGACTTTATGGTTATAACTTCTGAAATGACTGGAAGACACAACCTCACAGTAAACTCTCTGATCTTCTTGGGTCTTCAATATTTTTTCCTCCTCTTTCACAATGTTCTCTGAGTCTTTGGCGTGGGAGTTGTTTTATAGATGTATTCATATAAACTGGGCTTCACAACATCGCATTTTGATTGGCTGTGTTTTTCTGTAATGGTTTTCATGGTCTGAACACTCTCAACTGAGAACTAAAACAACAACAAAACAAACAAACAAATAAATAAGCAAACAAACAAAAGACCCACTGAAACCAAAAACACCTGTCTAAACTCCCTTTGGAAGGAATGTGGCTATTTATAGCATGGAAGTACAAAATTCTCATTATAACATCAGTGCACTGGAGACTGGCTTTAGTCATGGTTCTTTTTTCAAGCTTAAACTGAATTAAATATACATACCTGTCTTCACTGTCTTCAGAGTATAAAAATCAACCTAGGAGGTTTTGTGCTTTGACTTGACTCCATTCACAATCTCTCAGCATCTGACCTAAAATAACAACATCATCTCTATATTATACATGTAACAGTCTTTGTATTAGTGGATGATCATCAGATTTAAGGATTTTATTATCATTGAACACACAAACACAGGAAATACTGGATTACCAATAGGAAAACTAACCTGGTGATTGACGAATAATGTTCAAAATTGCGAAAATACCAAATCACAGATATTTTAAGCTTTAAGAAAATGCAGAATTCATCATCATAAGAGAATTTAAACTTCTGCTTAATTTTCTTATCTTCATTTTACAACTTGATTTTGAACATAGGAGATTTTATCCTATGGCCCTTCTCAGGCCCAGTCTTCCTATGATTTGTTGAACATCCTTCTGCAATTGTATGCTTGTCGGTTCTACATGCAGCATTCGGGGCCTCAATCTGCAGACTCTGTCTTCTCTGCTTTGTGATGTGCAGTGTCCTGATTGTCCCTTCAGTCATGGAACACTCCCTTCATAAGTTTTTTTCACACCACATTCTCTTTAGTAAATTAGGGCTTTTTGATAAGAATATTTCTTGAAAATAATCTAAACATTATTGCTTTATTCAAAATCTAATTTGATCAAATAAAACCTAGTTTTATGTAACCAGTTTGTATGTGAAACAGTGATAGCTATTTAAAACTTACCTTGTTTACGAATAAATTAGTAAATTGTAGCTGGTTGGAGTGACTTTTTTTCCCAAGATGTATTTCCTTTTGTATTTGAGTTGCTGTCTTCAGACACACCAGAAGAGGGCATCAGATCTCATTACAGATGGTTGTGAGCCACCATGTGATTGCTGGGATTTGAACTCAGGACCTGTGGAAGAGCAGTAGTTGCTCTTAACCACTGAGCCATCTCTCCAGCCCTGGGGTGACGTTTTTTACAGTCCATGTATGGGTAGTTTTCAAGGAAGTACAGAAAAGGAGACATGTATGCAAGAGGAACATTGAGGCCACACAGCAGAAAGTGCTCAGGGGAAGCAAATAGAAGTAAACTGATTGCATCCTTGTATGCTGGAAATCAGGTGCACACAGTGTACGCAAGCAACAGCCATTTATCTCTTTCTATTATGGAGATGAAAAATCATTTAAGAGCAAGGAGTGCAAATGCCATTCTGTTGAGGACTTTCCTCCTCACCTACAGGTGGTCCCTTTTTCATTGGACTGTCATCCAGTGAATAGAATGAATTGGTTTTCTGGGACCTTTTCAATAAGGAATGTCCCATCTTAAAATAACCAAGGCTCAAAACTCTGTTCCCATCTTTTACCACCTTCATATTAGTCATGAAGCCTCAATCTGTGAATGTTTTGAAGGGATATAAACAATCAGATTATAGAAACTAGTAAGAAAGATAGTGTCTGGATGTTCAGGCTTGAAAATGCACAAGAAACAAAGCAAGACATTGCCAAGCTGGGGAACTGGTCCTAGCCTACTGGCTTTTATGTATCTCACCATCAACCTGACCTGTCAATTTCTTTAGGCTATTCACTCAAAGCTCCAACAGCTAAAAGCCTTGTCAAATTTTAATCTCACACTTGTCCTTGGGGTGCAGCAGATCTGGATTTCAGGAATTTGACTCATTAGCTTCAAGTTCTGAGCATGGGGACCCATCTGCTAGAAGTGAGTTCTGGGAATTCCTGCTTCCAAAAGACTACATAGAATAATGGACCCCCTTCTCAAGGGAAAACAACACACAGAGATTAAAGAAGAGTTCCACAGTTGAGCAGTCAGAACATTGACCAATGCCTGCTTCTATGCTCTAAGGCAGTGTCTGTGTCAGAGAGAAGACTGAAAACGAATGTCCTGAGTGCATGGCATTTGAGCTGACAAATAGAGATGAATGCTACATAGAAAACATTCCCTGTTCGGGAGCATATGTGCAGCACCAGGAAGTCCATAAGTACAGCAGCTATGGTTAGATTGTAGTCGTCTCTAGAACAGTTATAGGACACAAGGGTGGAGAATAAGAAGAAAGGAGGTATCAGAAATGAAAATATAGATGTGCGTGCTATTTTGGTAATGTGAAGTCAACAAAGAATTTTAAGCAAAGGCTGGCGGGCTTAGATTTAAGATACAGAAGGACTACTCAGGCCTCAGTCAAAGGAGGAGGATAAATTACATTGTCTTTTTGAAATTCAATTTTGTTTCTCCAAGCTGTGGGAAAACATTTATAAGTGGCAACTTCATGTCCACTTTAGATTTCATATCCAACCTTTGGCTTAGTTCAGATTCAGTCTCAGCAGCTTCATATAAAAATCTCCTGAAATTAATATCTGTGTAACTTGTCTTAGTGCTATAATCTTATTTTCCATACTATATTTGTTTTCTATTGAAAAACCACGTACTTGGTCTAAAGAATACTTACTGACTATCTAATAGTTCACTAGGTTATAAGACTCACCTGCATCTCACTGAGCAAGGTGTAAGGTGAACTATGGGCCTTCCAGTGTTGAGTCCATAAGGGGAAAACCAACTGTTTGTGCCTTTTCCTTTCCCAGCTTGGAAAGGTCGCCCGCATCCTTTGGCTAATTGTTCTGTCTTCAGCAGTGTCTGATTGCGTCTGTCTCATACGTTACAGGTCTGCTGCTGTACCTGCCATTGCATTTGTTTCTGGTTTCTGCTCTACTTTTAATCACCCTTGTGATTACAGTGGAATAACTCAGTAAGCTAGGATAATCTTTTTGTTTAAAAACCATTTGACTAATAATTAATTACATCTATAGTACTGAGTCCTCTTTGCCAGCAAAGTATATTTCTGGAATTGCTTTTCTAAAGTAAATCCTAATTATCATTGGCACAGTCATAAACTTAGCACTTCCAGGGTAAAAACCTCGCAACTTTCTTTAATAATTAATTTTATCACATGTATATATGTGTGTATGTATGCCTGTGCATGTGTGTGTGTGTGTGTGTGTGTGTGTGTGTGTGTGTGTGTGTGCGCGCGCGCGTGTGTCTGCAACGTGAGTCCAGGTGCTCACAGATACCAAAGATGTCATAAATACTCTAGTGGAAATTATAGGGAGTTGATTGTTGGTTTGGGGACTTGAACTTGGGTCCTCTGGAAGAGCAGTGTGGGCTCTTAACCTCTGAGCCATGTCTTCAGTCCTAGGACTATGAACCTGCTTTTCCTGTTGAGATCCTGAACCACACTAAGACCACAAGGCTTTTGCTCCTTCTTTTGCTTCCAGGTGGGTTTCTATGACATAAACACACGTCATCCTCATTGCCTGGGTATACTGAGCTGCAGCAATGCCTTTCAGCAGCATGGAGCATCCACTAGCACCTGTATTAAAAGAAAGCTCCTTTCGTATCATTATAATTAACTTCGTATATGAGTCTTGAAGTATCCTTAGTTAAAAAGTTTCTAGTTTGCTGAGTTTTCGGTTTTGTTGTTTTGTTTTGGTTTATTTGTTTGTTTTGTTTTGTTTTCTGGTAGAAACATGTATGCTCAACAAATGACAATTAGAGCTAATATCTGGTTCTGATACTCAAACTCTGTTCTCCTGACTTCCACTTCTGTCTGCTATGTCCATGGCCAGGACAGGCCTTTTATACAAGATGTTCTTGGTCCATATACCGGCTTTCTCTTGCATGGAGTCTCTACAGTTGGCGAAGGACTCTTCTGATTTCTGAACCCACTTGATATTCCTCTGCTTATGGTAACGCCCTTCCCTGTCAATGCCCATGCCAGAATACCAATCTCACTTTTGTAGGTGAACAGGGTGACTCTGACTCCAGCCATGGCCTTTCCCATTTGAATGGGAGGGAGGAAGAAAGTGACAGAAGGAGGGGGAGCCTCTTCCAAGCACTGAAAGCTTTAGAGTGCTTCTCTCAGTGACCCTGCTGCTTTGCTTTTGTTAGAAATCACCAGTAGCCTGGCAGTATCAACTGCAATCTGCAGTCACAATCAGATCACACTCTTGTTTCCTGGGATTCTGAGAGGGATGAGGCCTTCAGAAAGTTATAAATATAACACTTTACAAACTGAACTGCATGCCCAGGGAGAAACCCCCTGCAATTAGCAACAGGACCTTGTGTTGATTAGACACAATGCTTTCAAAGGGATCAGAGCATGTGTTCTCTGGAGTTTGTATCTCATCCTCCACCCTTCCTGAAATCCCTCCTGGAACAAAAGACTGCATACAAGTCAGGTGCTTCTCAATGACACAACTTTATAACTATGCCTGCAAAGAATTTTACAAGTTTCCAATTCATTGTACTTACATGCTTTTATTCAATTTTCACAATATCCCCTGAGGTAGTAAAAAGTATTTGAAGATCTTCTTTTCAAGGATAAAAATACATAGCCCCATCTTTACAGGGCCAGTGAGTAGCAGGTCTGAGAGCAAGAGCAAGACTCAGGTTCCCAGATTGATTCTGAGTTCCCTCTGTCACAGAGCTCACTTCACTGGCTAGTCACCATGTCCTTTTAACTTCCACCTCACTGGAAGGAGCTTAAGAGAACTTAACATTTTCATAGCGCATACACTGAAGAAGGGAGAGATATGATCTATGGAGCTTTGGAAAGACTCTAACAATTTTTTATATTGTGTATGTGGGGGGAACCATTTAGGTTAATTAGTGCTGTTTGCCTGTGTATCTGTAGGAAGCTTTAAGTGGAACATGGACATATTTTTCGGTGGTTACACCACTGAAATCCTTCAGAATGAAAATAGTTGTCTTAGCAGCCCTAATACCCTTCCAGGAGAGGTGGTGCCTTTGAGCTATTTCCCATCTGTGACAAAACATTAATGAGCCTAATCTTGTGCTGGTCTTACATAGATAATTACAGCTGCAGGGTCTTTACAAGTACAATGGTTGTGCTATGTCTAGAAAACCCTTTTTATGTCCTATCTCACTATACTGCCACTCATACATGCCTGTGACCCCTCTTATGTAATGGTCTCTGAACCTTGGAGAAGTCAATGAAATTCTGACCTTTAGGGTGAGCACTCCACCATCCATTTTCTTCGCCATGACCAGTTGTAAGTCTGCAGGATAACATCAACATACAACAACAAACCTCTTTCTATGTTATAGTTTATTTTTTTTTTAGGAAACGCATGATAGTTGTGAATACAATAGGACTTCAGTGAATGGAAAGCATAGCATTGGCATAAGCCTTGGGACCATAATTACCATGCCCTGAGTATTCTTATAACCACCCCCTTGGTATTTACACAGTTTTAGAATTATTTTAAGGGACAAATAGGAAACTGGGCTTTGTTTTTGGTTTTGTCCTAATTTGAGGAACATCTTTAATAAAGCTCTGGAAGAAGAAATGTATTTACTGACCTATGCCCTGAAGTTATCCATTATTATTAAGTAGAATAAGGGGTGATGGAATGTTCAGTCCTAAATGGAACATCTTTATCATCCCCTCCAAGGTTCAGAGACCATTACAAAAGAAGAGAGAAAAGAATGGAATTGCAGAAGGGTAGTAAGGTGGGACACAAAACGATCCTCTGCAGATCCATCATTGACTGCTGTATGCATAACCAAGCCTCCACCCACAGCATCCCAGAGCGCTTGTCAACATCTAGCATTTGGATGCTTTACTCCAAATCATAGTCCAAATGGCCAATTTCTCCCTCTCTAGTTATCCAGTGCAGGATGCTCAAGCCATATCCTGCTTCATTCAAGCATTCTTGAAAAGTACGAAGACATTTTGTATGTAACACAGTGACGTACCACTATGCCAGAGACTGTAAACTCATCTTAAATAAAAGTTTTGTTGTACATGTTATATAAAAGTGCTAATGCATAATACTGAAACAGAATGGGTGGGCGCATATGAATCTGTGGTGACATTTTTCTTCTAGACACATATAAAGATCATCATCTATCACCCTACTTGAAAGAGGATAGAAATCTACTCTATGAATGGTGTTACAAATAAAATTGCCATCAGTGATGTTTGTCACTTTCAGACCAAGATACTCAATGACTGACACAGGACTTTCAGATATGCTTTCTTACCTGCCCCAATACTGCTAAATTTTAGAAGCATCACTCTTAAAATTAAGATGGAAAGGTGGCAAGTATTTTGCTGAGTTGTGACTAACAGCATGAATGAGAAATAAGCACGTGTTTCATGACCAATGAAATGTCATTGGTTACGTTGGATGATAGCCTAGTCAATCCTGAGTGATACACCACACGATGTATGTTTATGTTTTTAATAGGTGGTCAGAATGACCTCCTAATCTGTTTCTCATCAACCTCTCAGTATTTTCCTTTAGGCTCTCAGCTTCCACATCCTCTCCACTCATGGGAAAATATATCCTAGTTTCCCCTGGTATCTTTTCAAATGGCATCTATTTTGTTCTAAAATGGTTCTTGAAGAACAAAATTGCCTTGTCAAGAGAAGCTGAACCAAACTCTGGGAAACTGCCTCGAGGCAGAAGTTCTGAAACTCCAAATTTTGCAGGTCTTTAAGTGACTGCACCTTGTCCCATACTTATGGATTAGAGGTGTTTATAGCTCTCGTATAGAATTACTGGGTTTCCTCCTCCCCAAAGCATTATATAATCTTGTAATGTTGCGGTAGGTCTAGGAGGATTTTAACTAATACACAAAACCAACTCTTGTAAATGGGCCAATATGTGTATGCTAGACAATGAAAAACATTAAGCTTTTACATTTTTTTCTTCCTGTTAGTTAAAGGTTCTCTTCTCTCTCTCTCTCTCTCTCTCTCTCTCTCTCTCTCTCTCTCTCTGTGTGTGTGTGTGTGTGTGTGTGTGTGTGTGCATGTGTGATTGTGTTCCTTAAAGTTTTACCTGCTTCTGCTTGTTAGATACCATCTTCATTATTAGAGTACACTTTGTTGCCATAGCAATCGGTTCTCACTCTCACATTATTGCACTTACAGCTGCTACAGGCGAAAAAGTAGGGGAGGGTGGGAAGAAGCATAATTTTATTTTCTCTGCAGTAGCCAGGCTTTCTCCTGATCTGAGAAACTTTTAACTTCCCCTAAAAGGGAACAGTCTCTCAGAGTCAAGAATAGCATCGATGGAACATGGCACACAAAAGCAGGATGCTGCTGTCTAGGCCTTGCTTGATGGAGAACAAGGTGTTCTTCTGGACTCTGGTGGGATTACATCATTCTCTATTAGCATTCCTGTGATTACATAATTCCTGCATTAACTTTAAGTTTCAGAATTATATTAATACGAAAAAGGAGACAAGTAGGACTTCTGTCTTTAATAAAGGTCAAAGACAGAAGAAAATTTGAAACATCCTACCATACTGCCTTGGTAAGGTCACTAAGGCTATAGATGCAAGGTGATCATGAGTGCTAAGGTTTGAATGATGATCTCCGTAACTCCATTCATATGCACAGTACCTTCAGCCTTTTAATACACATTGAAACGTGTTGCTTAATCTTTCTTCTTTTTCTCTACTGTTAAATGAAAGATTTCAAAGACTTCTCCATGAACTATTTCACACTGGCATCGTAAATCGTGTATTTTGTCAAATTTTCAACATCTGTTTTTATATCTGCCACTGAATAAATTATATTCTCCAGACAGCATGCTAAACTATCTAATCCTCCTACCTCTTCATATGAATAAATCTTATGCCATAAGAAATGTCTTGGGCTGGAGAGATGGCTCAGCGGTTAAGAGCACCGACTGCTCTTCCCGAGGTCCTGAGTTCAATTCCCAGCAACCACATGGTGGCTCACAACCATCTGTAATGGGGTTGGGTGTGTCTGAAGACAGCTACAGTGTGCTTATATACATTAAGTAAATAAATAAATCTTTAAAAAAAAAAAAAGAAATGTCTTGCTTTTTGAGAATCCACTTCTATAACAGCTTCTGTGACCCCCATGGGGACCACTGTAAGATAGGCTTCCAGACATTAAAGGCAGAATATGTAGACTTCACCCAATATTGTGTCTAAGCACTACACAGATAGAATTTTAAAAATCGTCTGTGACAGCCAATGACTTTGGCTATTTAAATGTGCAATTAAGTTTTCATCTTTCAACATGATATTAAACATAATCAAACTTTATAAATACTTCTTAAATATTTTTGCAGAAGAAAAAAAATCCGCTACTTTCAACTGTAATTTTGAAATGTTCAAATATGTATAGACAAGCTGCTGTATTTTATATAAATGAATGTATTCATAGAACAAACTTTAAATTTCAGAAAACAACACAGATTGTAGAAGTTTAAATTCCTGTTCCTATTCCAATAGAAATGAGTAATGTGACCATTTTGGAAACAGTGGCAGTGATGAGGGAGAGCGTTTCTACTCTTACTTAAGATTGCTATTTTGTGGAGAAGCATTTGTGGTCTGGTGATTCAAGGATGAGGAACAGTAGGTAGCCACCCATTCTGTGTTCTAAATTCTGTTCCATCTGCCCATCTGTTCTGGTGCCCACTTAACGCTTGACTAGGTAATGCTGCCCTCTACTGGCACAATCGGACCTTCTCCTCGGTGTTTAATGGAGCTGCAATGTGCTGTGGGACCTAGCTGTTAAGAAATTGGTTTACTACAGAAGAGACTCAGATACAGAAAGCATAGGGCTGCCATTCTTAACAGTTCACATCATCAGCCGCTAAAATAACCTATTTTATTAATCTGAAGTGGTTATGCTTTTTTTGAAAAAGCATAGTGTAGAGATGAGATCTTATACAATGCAGTCACAAAGACATTTGTTAAGTAACCAACGTCTATGTCAGCATGAGTCATCTGTGCTACTTAAATCTAGGTCAGCTGAGTTATTCGTGAGTTATCTTAGACCTTTGCATTATCCTAAAACCTCGCCAATGCAGTCATTTTGTTTTGTAACTGTGTCATCATTTTCTGCTTCAGGAACTTGCCTTCAAATGGAACATTGTCTTAAGGGCTGATTTGATCAGAGGGATTTGACTGAAATTCCTCGTGCATGCCTTTGATAGTGTTACGGATGTAAGTCTCTCTACACAGAGTTGGCTGTAGAGACAGAAAAAGCAACATGAGAACAAAAGGCCCCCAATACCACAGAACCAGGATTATGAGACTTTGCAGTCCACCATTACATTTGTCTATAATCCAATTAAACCTAGGAGTGGACAGTGACAATAGCAAAGACCAGTGTCACCTCCCTACACATGTGGCCCTGCACTCCTTGTTTCATGTCTACAATTCTCTTATTTCACATGAACTCTTTCTGGTGGATTCAAAATATATAGAAGCAGAAAATTATGGGATGGGATTGCTTAGCAAAGTGGTAGAGCAGTTAGTTGGCTCCAATACCTTGCAAAGGAGAGGGCAAAAAGAGACAAAATGCAAACCGGACACAGCCGAAAATGTTATTGATCTGATCACCTTCCAAAAGGACAAAAATTTACACTACTCACCTCACAAGAATTTAATTGTTAATTTTATACTAGTTAAAACAGAGACATTGTCCCATTTAATCTAAATTACAGTGAAGGACCAATTTATTGTTTTCATTTATTTGGTTTTCTATTATGAAAGAGTTAAATTAGTGATAGCTTTGTGATAGCTAGGCTGTCTAACCATCCACAAGATTGCACAATGTTAAGAGTTCTTACTTATTCTTTAGGATTGTCATCTTCAACTATAAAACTACTTTATTGGAGAAACTAAAAAAATTGTATTTAATACAATGGTCCATGCCATACAAATCTCTAATCGTTAGAGGTATTTTAGGTTCTAGAGCAGGTCCAAATCATGATCTTTCTAGAGCTTTAAATCCAGAGAAGGAGGTCAAACACAAACAAAAAATAAAAGAAATATACACTGTGATATGGCCAGGCTTTTCTCACAGAAGCACAAGTGTGGAAACAGTGCAAGGGGTTGGGGGAAGAGAAGTTGCAGTTTTAAGTTGGCTGGAGGGAAGTAGTTTGGGCTTCAAACTCTAAATGGGATGAGAAGCAAAACCCACAAATGGCAGGGGCAGTTCTGTGTTCACCCCTGTATGTTTACAGTACTGGGTACTGTAATTCTGTAATGACCTCAATTTCAGTCATTCCACACGCCAGACTGACCATTTCTCTTTTCTTACATCCCTTGTATCTCTCTGTCCTCTCTGACTCTGATTGTCCTTGGGCCTGAATGTTGTTTCTCCTTTTCTGTTTCTTCATATTGTAACTTCTCTATAAAGTCCACTATTGGCTGTTAGTCCCCGCACTCCCCTGACACTGACCCTGCCTGTGGTTCCTGGCCTTCTCTAGGTTCTTTGCAATTACTTAGTGAAATCTCAGTGACGAGGAGTCAGACCCTCTCTGTTTCATGCTGAGCACCAACTGCTTTCAATCAGAAACCGTCGGCCTCAACTGAGCTTGCAGCACTGCTCAGGACCGAAACAACAGTGATCCACTCCTTTTTGCTTTTCTGCAGTCAGGGTGGACATTGCCTTTTCCTCCCTGCCAGCCTCCTGGTCCCTTTCCCGCAGCCTCCTCTTTACCAGTTCCTTTCCCAGATTTGTGACTTATGTTTTTGTTTTGTTGGGTGAGTGTTGTTGCTTGTGTGTTTGTGTGTTTGACTTTTTCAGTTTAAAATGGATCTTCTGTGTGAATCACCAACAACAGAACATGAATGGGTTTGACCTACCCCTTCCCTTCCCCACACACATGTAGCAGATGTACAGCTTGGCCCTCATGCAGGTCCCCCAACAACTAGAGGTGAGGGAAACTGTCCCTAACTCTATCACATCCCTGTGGATCCGGTTCCCCTAACTGGACTGACTTTTCTGGCCTAGGTGGCATAGGATGTGCCTAGTGCTATGGTGACTTGATGTGCCAGCGTCCATAGGTATCCAAGGGCCCTTCCCCTTCACAGAAGAGAAGGGGAGGGTTTGGGGAGGGGTCACATGAGGGGGAACTGGGATAAGGGAGGGCTGTGAAGTGGATGCAAAATAAATAAATAAATACATACATAAATAAGGAAAAAACGAAGGATCATCTCTGTAACCATTGAACTGGACCTATCCACTGAAACCTGCTAATGCCAGAAGTGGATGCACAATTGAAGCTAATGACTCTCCCACTCCTCAAATCTATCAGTAGCAGTGAATTGCATTCTAAGAATTGATGCTTGTATCTACGGTCAAACAATGCTCTCAGTCTTACTGACAGACCCATCTCTGCAGTGAATGTCAGTGGCTGCACCCAGTGCTGAGACTAAATGACAAATGAGTGTTCCACCCTGAACAAAATTTTATTGTAAAAGAACAAAAATCATTAACAAAACAAAACACAAAAGAACTAGAATTTGGTTCAAGACTGAAGGAACGTTCCACAATGCTAATTAGGACCACAAGTCTGATAACGTACACACACATACATACACTTTCTCTCTTTTTATTAATGTATTTAGTGTTTAATTAAAGCATAATTATATCATTTGTTGCTTTCTCTCCTCCCTTCAATCTACCCCATGTCCCCCTGCTTCCTCTCAAAACCAGGACCTCTTTTTCTTTATTTTTGTTACACATATGTATATATATGAATGTGTGAATAAATATATAAATGAAACCTGTTGAGCCTCTTTATTGCTTCTTACATGCACATTTTAAGGGTAGACTACTTGGTATTTGATAATCAATTATGAGGCTCATCCCTGAGGCAGACTAATTCTCCCCCTTTCAGTAATCATTAATTGCCAATAACTCTTCATCTAGTGGTGAGACCCTGTGAGATTTCCTCATCCACACTGCTATATTATCAATAATTCCTGCTACTGCATGTCATGATGGAGTGATTACTTGAGTCCTCAAGGGCTGCTGAACAGAATAGACCTGGTCTGGAAATCTGAGTCTGTGGATGGATGAGAATAAAAGTTGCATTTATGTGATATATCACATTTTATAATTATTCTTTATATCATATATTTTAATTCTGATAATAATTCCAGCATATTTCCAGATGAAAAACTATATCAAAAGTAATCTTATAGGAGCAGAAACAGTCTGGTGCCAGAGGATTGGCAGAGGGGAATAATGTAGAGTTCTGAGTAGAGATGGTAAGAAGGCAAGAAAGCAGGGCTCTGGGAGGGAGGCAAGGAAAAGGCAGGACAGGAGGGAGGGATCAAAGGGACAGAGAAACAGGAAGCAGGGGTGTAAAGGGGCAGGGACACAAAAGGAATCAATAAAAAATCAAGAAGGAAGTACAACAATGTTGGTGATGTGGAAGAATAAAGACAGGGAGAAGAGAAGGGAAAAGGGCAGGGGGGGGAAGGAGAAGGACAGAAGATTGAAGAGGCTTAGTTTGCTCTGTCATTTTGTCTGCAGACAGTCTCACATACACTGACACATTAATATAAAATCCTTAAGGATTCTTGAGAATCCTTTCAGATGAAAATAAACAGCCATTGGTTTTTGTTTTGATTCTTTTAGAGAAATCAGAAATCGTACTCTAAAGTTCAGTTTACGCTTTCTCTCTGCAAATACTTATTGATTAAAAATATAGTTGAGACCACAAAAAAAGTCCTCTCTCGTTAGATCTCAGAGATTAATCCAAGAAATTTGCCATCATTGGTGTTTCTAAACAGTTAAGACACAAAACAATTTAGAGAATGAAAATAAGGGTATAAAAATGCTATAGGCTGGTGTACACACACACACACACACACACACACACACACACACACACACACACACCATACCCTCGTAGACAGACACTTGTGGTTTTTTTCACAGTAACCGGTGCCCTTTGTTAGAGCTGGTAAAGTATTCCATAGAGCACCCATCAGCAACAATTAACTTTTGTCTTCTTTGATCTGAAGCTGATGGAGAAGAGCACTTAGACGAATTATTAATGAAGAGATTCCATTACTGTCATTTACTTCCACACATACAAGGAGAAAAGGGCCACCCTACACAGAATTACAGTGCTGATTACCTTTCTCTGCTCATGTTAAATCCAATCACTTAGCATAATCCATCAGCATTCAGACACACGGAAGACTGTAGTTTCATAAATTGAGACAATGCAGCTCAGCCTTCACACTGCACTTCCTACCAATTATGGTAATCATAATCTCAAGTACTAAAAAATGGAGAGTATAGCAACCTAAATGCTGCTCAAGGGACCATGTTGCTTTTACACAGCTTTTAAAAATATTCCTAACTTGGAAAGTAATTCAAGCATTGTGCATCTGTAAACTTGATAGTATTCTAGAAGAATCTGTAATGTGGGTGCTTCATTCTCGTACTAAATTAAATCTTATTTCATTAGAACTTATAGGAGCTCTGGTCCTGGAATATTTTTGGGGGGTTGTTTTTGTTTGTTTTTTGTTGTTAAGGCCTAGGTAAAATATTAAGGTCTAGATGGAATGTTAAGTCCTCCCTGAGTAAAATGTTAAGGTCTAAGTAACAGTTGCCTGCATAGCTTGCCAGTAAAAGAAAATTTCCTCATGTGTTTTGGCTGTTACTAAAAACTTTCTAATGCCAAGATTGATTACATATTCTGTTATGTTCTGTGCCCTTGGAAACCAAGCACAATAAAAGTCAATGGAATTGTTTGATATAGTTACCTAAATATGCTTAAACCTGAACCAACCATCCAACAGCACTTCCCGTGCCTGTGTATATATAACCTTTCATGGTACGAGCTGTCCCTGGGATGGACCCCAACACAAGAGAGACACCTGCCTCAGTATAGGAAGCTATTTGGAATAAAACTTCCATTTTGAGTAGTGGTCAAGTAATCTTTAAGTTCTCAGAACCTCCCTGGGAACTGACATCCTACTTGGCAGAAAGAAACATGTATGTGGATAACTGACAACCTGTTTGGCAAGTTAAAACATGAATGTTAGACAAGTCCCATTCTTGTAGACAAGTTAGTACATGCATACTTCACAAGGCAAGTCTCCTGCTACAGTTGAATACCATAACCAATGGAAGCAGGATAAGTGTTCAACAAAGACATATTCCTAAGGAAATTCCTATCCCTAAATCCTGATTGGTGAAATAACTTGGCACAGATGTTTGTAGATTTTGGCCTTAAAACCCTGTGAAACCTTAACTCGTGGTCATGGTCCAATTCCTGAATTTTGACTATGGCCCTGGTTGACCAGTCCTGAGGCAAATGCTCAATAAACTATCCCCGTCTTACTGAGATCAGTGTTTATGTGTTTTGTGAAATAATTCCTGGCCCCCAACAGTTGTTATTTGTTGTTATATTAAAAAATCTTCTTTAAGTAGGCATGCACCACCAAGATAGGAAATAGTGTAATTTAGAGATAAAATTAGGGAGTTATTTAAGTCCTTCTTTCTTTAAACCCAAGACCTTTTAAATGTATGTTGAGGGTAGCAATGGCCAGGCTGATCGACATTGTACTTTCTCTCACTTTCCTTCCTCTGGGATTAATTCAGAGGTATTCACCCAAGAGTCAAAATTATGTTTTACTCACAAATGCCCCTTGCTGTGTTTCCACCCCATTTTTCCTCAGATTATAAAGGAAAAACAAATACGAAAACAATACAGTGAGCTACATACAATTCCACTGCTCAGAAAGTATCCCTGTCCTTACATTTAGTTAATCTTTCCTGATTCAGTAACTACCAGATGACAGACAGGATTGTATGTTGCACGATTACATCACTGAGACAGGTAAACAAACCCCCACATAGCTTACTGTCTTCATGTTGCTCCTATCAGTTCTCCTTTATATAAAAACACTGAACAGGTGGTTCCAGTAATAGTATCCACACTTCCTTCCTGACTCCTAAATTTACCATTTTAAGAGTTCTTTGTTGCTAAAATTTCTGTAGATAAATGTAGTATCAACATCATGTTCTGTGGAGATGATTCTCAACAATCTAGTTTATCTTTCCAATGTGGGGACCTTACCCCAACCCTCACCCCAGATGAGTTGTGTGTTCTTATTAGACAGATTGGTCTATATATTTCTTTCTATAATTACATCAAGATGGAATTATGGGGCTAAGGTATAATACCACAACATGAATAACATAATTTGGATTTAAAGTTATAAAAGATCACCTCATCTTTCTTTCTAGAAGGTTCTTTCTGAAGTTTCAGATACACTGCCCAGCAGTTCTTGGGACAGAGGCAGGAAGAGAAGGAAAAGGGGAAGAAGAAAAAAGATGCAGATCCTAAGTGCACAGAGAGATGAGGAAGGTGAATCCTAAATTACCTGAATTAAAGAACAATCTCTGAGGTTAATTCTCCAGAGCAATAATGGACAGACTAAAATGACTATGGTTCTACTAAATATATTTACCTAAAGGTTTAGAAAAATTAAGAATAATTTATCCAGTAGTTATTTGTTTTGAACAATATGAAAGAACAGAAAACTTATTCCTAATCTTCAGGGGACTATGATCCAGTCTGACAGCTGCTATTCTGTACACTGTACACTCATTATTCTAGAGGTATGTATTTGCCAGCTAAGAAACTGAGGCTCTGAATTAAATTGTCATACAAGATAAGGCTGAAGAGACAGCTCAGCACTTAAGGGCTCCGCCTGTACCTCCAGAGAACCTGAGTTCATTCCCCTCCACGTCAGGACCAACCTCTTGTCACTTCAGCTCCAGGGGATCTGATACCCTCTTCTAGCCTCCACAGGGACTCACACATATGTCATCTAACAACACACACACACACACACACACACACACACACACACAGAGAGAGAGAGAGAGAGATATATATATATATATATATATATATATATATATATAACAAAGTTTATCTCGCCAGAGTGTTATACTGGTAGTTTCCGTTTTCTCCTGATCTAGTCAGCCAAATACTCACAAAGCAGTAAGGAAAGCATCATGAACAGTGTGTGATTTGGTACTAAGTGTGTGAAATTGTACAATGTTACCAAAATTCAAACTATATGCAGATAATGGGAAGAAATAGAGAGAAATGTTTTGTTATTCATTCACTAAAGCAGAAAGGGTGTAACTCTACGGTGTGCAGAGCTGTGTGCAGCGAACACCAATCGATACAGGCTGTGCATGCCAGGCTTTACAAAAGCCCACAACTGTGTGTGTCCCCGGTGTGTTTGGGCATGATCTAATAAGTGGTAAAAAATCACTGTCACCTCAGGAACAGGAGCAAAGCACGAGAGAGCAGTGTTACATAATCCATGGACGCAATATTGTCTTGCTTCAGGGAATCTTTTCATTAAAAAAAAAAACCCAAAAAACAGAAAAAAACCTTGCGTGTGTTATTAAACCCCAAACCTCCTTATATCCTAAAGGCATGAGGATATAATAAAAATGAGGCAGAATCATGGTGTATCATGTAAATGGGACATGCCAGTTGGTATCAGGTCTTGACCTCCTAATGACAGAGGAGCACAATCAATAAACTCCAGAAGAAGGGTAGGGATATGTGTTTTTTTATGAGAGAAAAAAAATCTTTCAACTTCCAGATTCAATATCCTCTGGATTCCAGGTAATTAGGCTTCTAGTCATTAAAGGAGGCTACATTAAGAGTCGACTGACATTTCAGTGCAAAGGCCAGAAAGCACAGGGGAGGTGGCACTAACTCCTTACCCTTTCCTTCCCTTGAATGGAATGTTATTAACACTATCACACTGGCCAAGAGGCTAAAGTCCCCTTCGGAGAACTTGGACTTGGCAATGATTAAAGGCCATGCAGGACATTTCCCTTCAATTGATACATTCAATAAATAGGCTCAAATAAGGCTGGAAATGTTTCCCTTCTCATTGACTTGTCTCCTGCCTAACTGTGAAGTGGAGTCCGAATGGAGCACTTGCTCCACGCGCCTGGAACAATAAGCGATACATGGAACACATGGCTGATGGTCATCAGCCTGCCTCGGGGGAATGCTTGGTTTGCTTCTTTGTGACTTTTCTATTAGAACAGGAGTTTCTGAGACAAAAGAAAAAGAGAAAAAAAATGGTTTACTTCCATCAAAGTCATTGATGATGCCTAGAAGAAGAGAACAAGGAAAGATAAAGGATGCCTGCGGTTTGGGTTGGGGGTGGATTTCTTCATTCAGTCAAGCTCCTCCCTTGGGGGCTTCCCAGCATGTATGAGGCAAAACCTCAGTAGAGAATAGAGAAACCGTATGATTCTTCAGACAGCCAGTGATCTACAAGAACTAGTTAGGCATGACTCGATCTACTCAGTTACTTTCCAGAAGAGCTGCTTCAAAAGTCTGAGTATGTCCTGAGAAATTTTGTGGGTAATTT